>NC_052160.1:48845944-49154210 GCF_902713615.1 Scyliorhinus canicula | reverse complement strand
CCCCCCCCCCCCCCCCACCCGCCGCCTCGTTTCCACCTGCCCTTGTTTCCCCTGCCAGCCTCGGTTTCCCCCCGCCGCTTGTTCCCCCCCCCCTTCCCAGCCATGCCTCTTCCTGCAACCCCTGCCTCAGCCCACACCCCAGCCTCTTCCTCCCCCGCCTCTTTCCCCTTGTCCCGATCTCTTAAAATACAGTCCGTGAGTTCAGATCTCGGGCCTGGAAGAACTTGAGAGCAAGTTTGTCCCTTTCTTACACAAATTTACTGTTGACACCATAATTCAGAAAGTTGACCCATTAAGTCAAAAGCTGCTTCGACACAGTCTGACTGGAATTTTATTTGCTGTTCTTGATAAATATATAGTTTGGGTTCCTTCAGGACTTGTGTGTGTTCCTGGCTCACGATGTCCTCCTGAAATAGTTCAACCATCTCACCGAAATCCCAGAATGTGCCTGAAGTACAACCCCAGAGAATTTGTTTTAACAGAATATCTGACAGACTGAAGCCAAACTCACAAATAGATTCATTTCCTGGAACTCCAAGTTGGCTCAAGAGGCTTGTAAACAAAAGTTGCTGTTAATTTTGATTCAGTGAAATGCAGTTGGAAAGATTGGGAGGAAAGAATGATGCAGTATGTGTAAGCATGGAGCAAAACTCCTCAGAAATGTCACATATTTGTGAACATGGAGACTCAGCCTGGAATTTGAGCTGGCCTCAAGTGTAAATATAATTGCAACAGAAATAGCCCACGCGTCAGTGATAGTTAATAAATAAATCTATTCATTTTAAACAATATCAGGACATAGGAAAAATGTTATAAAAGAACCTTTTAAAAATAGAAGTCGTGCCACAGATTTGAAATAATCTTTATTTCCAGTAGAATACATTCATGAAAACATTTTCCAATAATGAAGTCTATTATATTTAACATGCCACAGTGCCTCACTGCTTTGGTGTTCTTACCCATCACGAGGTATGTACTAAGCATCTACCAAAACGTAGGCCAGGCCTCAAGGATAATCTGTGCCAATGGGATAGATGATCCAGCCCTATTGCCTTTTACATTTGCTCTGTCACCATAATTTCAGCCCCCCACTCACCCCATTCCACATCTCCCGCTGCCCCGCCACCCTCCACATATACCTAACTCTTAGTTTTGGGTCACAGCTGAGGGGTACGCAATTGGGGGGGGGGGGGGGGGGGGTTGAGCCAGTTCACATCCTTCCACAGTCTCGCCCCTCCTTATCTCTGAACCTTCCTCCAACCCTCTGAATTCTGTGTTTCTCCATCTTAAGCCTCTTTGTTCATCCCCACTTCCTTTACCCAGTCATTGGTGCTCCAGACAGTTTTGAGATGCAAAAGAAAATCTGAACAGAATCAATTAAATTCCACCACATTAAGAAACCCAGAATCTGAAATAATTCATCAATTGGATCCAAAGTCCCTCCTTTATTCGATACAGGCACCCGAAGATATCTTCAGAGCCATTCATGTGATCCCTGACAAATTCGTACCAAGGCAATGTGTGCAAAACTGCTAATATGAGGAGCTCATGTCCCATTGTCACAAGTAGTGGTTTAAAAGGATGGCTACACTTATTTGCCAATTATAGACTGCCAAAGTCAGAGGTGATGGAGTACATCTCAACTCTGTCCACTTGACAGACGAGAGTACATACTACAGGCGATTTGGAGTAGAGCAAGTGGGAGAAAGCATTGGGCGTACGGCGTCAACTGAGGAAACATGGATCCCACTCATTTAGTTACATTACTGAGCACTTATCCTTTCACTCTTAGAAACTTAGTGTCCTTGGGTGTCCCTTGCCATCTCTTTAGATAGAGACAGAACATTAACATGGGTCTGCTTCATCGGGAACAACTCCCAGCTGGTGTACACATTCTGGACTTCCTTTGCTCCAACTTGGGCAATGCTGCCTTCAGTAACATAGGCTCTAAGTTCTGGAATTCACTCCCTAAACATCTCCATCCTTCTCTGTTCCTTAAAGCTGACCACTCTGAACAATGTTTCGATCGCTTGTCCTCGCACCTCCTCACGTGCCTCGGTGTCAGTTTTTATCTGATAATGTCCCTGTGAAGTACTGTGGAAACTTTTACAATGCTATATAAACGCAAATTGTTGAGGCATCATTGAATAACCTCACCACATCTCTATGAACAGGCAAAATCTATGACCCAAACATGTCTTGGAATGTTTCGAAGTCTTATGAAGCTAATCAGCAGAGGAGTGGATTTTCTTTCCATTGGCTCTTTCATGCCACAGTGTTCCATAGCAACAGGGAAATATCCTGCCACACAGGCCCAGAACAAAGAGTTTCTTTTACTCAGAGAGCAAGGCTAATGCCACACAGGCATTTGAGAGTTACTTTTGATTACAGCTGGCCTTGCAACAGTAGCAGCGTCAGTCAATAGTAGCTTGGCACGGAGAAATGAGTCACGGGTATATGGTACATTCTGAAGACACCAAAACACTATTCCTTTCCCTTTGGTTTGCCGCCAAATCCTTTCAGGAACTTGAATCGAAATTTGCTTTTCTTCTTCAAGTCCGGTTCTGTCTCCTTGCCGACGTCTGTCAAAGAGGGAAGAGGCAGAGGGGAGCAAGGTGGAGGAAAATGACGGAGGGGGAGAAGAAGATGAAAGAGAAAAGGGGGATGGAAAAACCACAGGGGTTTCAAGAAGCAAGGAGAATAAAAAAAATTAAAGTAGGAGGGTGGGATGGGAAGGAAGGAGGGGAAGAAGAGGTGTGTGTGAAAAGCGGGCAAGAAATAGTAAGGAGAAAGAGTACTGAAACTTAGTATTTGTCATATTAAAAAAACACAAGGGTCATTTAAAAGATTTTATTCCTTACCCATCCTTTCAATCATGGCTGCCATAACCAGATCTTCTTCCATTTCTCTGTAAAGAGAGAATGCGTCACAGAGTTATTTTCCTCAACGTTACGCAATCTCTTTGTCAAAGTGGTAGATCTGCCCCAGGTGCCAGTTTCCTCGAAACACACCCTCACTCATTGTTCAATGGACGGTTTCCGTGAATGTTTGCACCATCAGAAATTGAGAAAGAGGCTGAATGATATCAGAATCAAAAGGTAAAGCTGATGAAGGAGGGCAAGTACACTCCTCCAGACCACCACACAAGGCAATGATCAGCAACGTCCATGGGTGCTGCCCTCGCTTCCATCACATTGGCAAGAACAACTGTCAGTGAGGATCCTCCCAACAATTCCTGCTAAAGACTGAAACACTGCATTTGGTCTGTTAAAAATTATCGTGAAAACATGCATATCATGTGTTTAGTTGTGTGTTTGGCCAACTCTGTATAATTTACCATCAGAGAATAAATTAAAATTAATATGGAAAAGAAATACTGCTGATTAGAACCTGTCACTTAGACTGTCCCCACCACCATCCTGGAAGGAGGTACCTGGCTTCCACTCAGTGCCATCCTTTCTATGCCTCACGACATACATAGAAAGATGCATGCAGACAAGTGTGCACAGATAGACAGCCAGCTGGACACAGACAAACAGGCATCCATGCGCAGACAGGCACTGATGCACAGACACTCATGCGCAGACAGGCACTGATGCACAGACACTCATGCGCAGACAGGCGCTGATGCACAGACACTCATGCGCAGACAGGCGCTGATGCACAGACACCCATGCGCAGACAGGCGCTGATGCACAGACACTCATGCGCAGACAGGCACTGAAGCACAGACACTCATGCGCAGACAGACGCTGATGCACAGACACCCATGTGCAGACAGGTGCCCGCGCACAGACACTCATGCGCAGAAAGGCGCTGATGCATAGACACTCATGCACAGACAGGCGCTGATGCATAGACACTCATGCGCAGACAGGCACTGATGCACAGACACTCATGCACAGACAGGCGCTGATGCACAGACACTCATGCACAGACAGGCGCTGATGCACAGACACTCATGCACAGACAGGCACTGAAGCACAGACACTCATGCGCAGACAGGCACTGATGCACAGACACTCATGCACAGACAGGTGGCATAAGATAAGACCATAAGACATAGGAGCAGAATTAGGCACTCGGTTACTGAGTTAGAGCCTTATACAGCCTCAGAAGTACATCCCTGGTTTAGTATTCTCACCCTCTCAACAATAATGCTAACATTGCATTTGCCTTCTTAACTGCTGACTGAACCTGCACATTAACCTTTGGAGAATCGTGAACAAGGACTCCCAAGTCCCTTTGTGCTTCTGATTTCCTAAGCACCTTCCCATTTAGTAAATAGTCTATGCCTCCATTTCTCCTTCCAAAGTGCATAACCTCACACTTTTCCACATTGTATTCCATCTGCCACTCTTTGCCCACTCTCCCAGCCTAAGTCCTTCTGAAGCCCGTCTGCTTCCTCAATAGTACCTGCCCCTCTACACATCTTTGTATCATCTGCAAACTTAGCAACAGTGCCTTCAGTTCCTTCCTCCAGATTATTAATGTATATTGTGAAAAGTTGTGGTCCCAGCACTGATCCCTGAGGTACACCATTAGTCATTGGCTGCCATCCTGAAAAAGACTCCTTTAACCCTACTCTCTGCCTTCTGCCAGTCAGTCAGTCCTCTATCCATGCCAGGACCTTACCCTGAACACCATGGGCTCTTAACGTATTTAACAGTCTCCTATGCGGCACCTTGTCAAAGGCCTCTGGAAATCTAAATAATTCACGTCCATTGGTTCTCCTTTGTCTAACCTCCTTGTTACTTCCTCAAAGAACTGAAACAGGTTTGTCAGACATGACCTTCCCTTGACAAAACCGTGCTGACTCAGTCCTATTTTATCATGCACTTCCAAGTACTCCGCAATCTCATCTTTAATAATGGATTCTAAAATCTTACCGATGACCAAAGTCAGGCTAACTGGCCTTTAATGTCACGACTTCTGCCTCCCTCCCTTCTTAAACAGCGGTGTTACATTAGCCACTTTCCAGTCCTCTGGGAGGCTTCCTGCCTCCCGTGATTTCTGAAAGATCATCACCAATGCCTCCACAATCTCCTCAGCTATCTCTTTTAGAACCCTGGGGTGTAGTCCATCCGGTCCAGGGGAGTTTTCTACCTTCAGACCTTTCAGTTTCCCCAGAACCATCTCCTTAGTAATGGTCATCTCCACACACTGACAGGCGTCCCCATACACTGACAGGCGTCCCCATACACTGACAGGCGTCCCCACACACTGACAGGCGTCCCCACACACTGACAGGCGTCCCCACACACTGACAGGCGTCCCCACACACTGACAGGCGTCCCCACACACTGACAGGCGTCCCCACACACTGACAGGCTTCCCCACACACTGACAGGCGTCCCCACACACTGACAGGCGTCCCCACACACTGACAGGCTTCCCCACACACTGACAGGCGTCCCCACACACTGACAGGCTTCCCCACACACTGACAGGCGTCCCCACACACTGACAGGCGTCCCCACATACTGACAGGCATCCCCACACACTGACAGGCGTCCCCACACACTGACAGCCTTCCCCACACACTGACAGGCTTCCCCACACACTGATAGGCGTCCCCACACACTGACAGGCCTACCCACACACTGACAGGCGTCCCCACACACTGACAGGCCTCCCCACACACTGACAGGCCTCCCCACACACTGACAGGCCTCCCCACACACTGACAGGCCTCCCCACACACTGACAGGCGTCCCCACACACTGACAGGCTTCCCCACACACTGACAGGCGTCCCCACACACTGACAGGTGTCCCCACACACTGACAGGTGTTCGCACACACTGGCAGACATTCCCACACACTGACAGGCCTCCCCACACACTGACAGGCCTCCCCACACACTGACAGGCGTCCCCACACACTGACAGGCTTCCCCACACACTGACAGACATTCCCACACACTGACAGGCGTTCCCACGCACTGACAGGCGTTCCCATGCACTGACAGGCATCCCCACGCACTGACAGGCATTCCCACACACTGACAGGCGTCCCCATGCACTGACAGGCGTCCCCACGCACTGACAGGCGTGTGCAGACAGACACAGGTATGTGCACAGATACTGGACAGGTGCTGCAATGGCAGACAATGGGCGAGAATCATAAAGGCTGCCGTGGGACAGGCCGTGACCCACGGCAGCCTTCACGCCCACTTCCGGGGCTGATTCTCCCCCCCCCCCCCCCCCCAGGCAGGGCTAGGAGCGCGGCCCCGTGCGTCACGGCGGCGCGGCCTTGACGACGATCGTCAAGGCCGCACGTCAAGCGTCACGGCGGCTGACGCGGCCGATGACGTCGGCTGCACGTGCGCAGGTTGGACAACGGCAACCCGCGCATGCGCAGTTGGCGTCTTTTCCCTCAGCCGCCCCGCAAGACGTGGTGGCTTGATCTTGCGGGACGGCGGAGGGAAAAGAGTGCGTCCATTATGGACACATAGCCCATGATCGGTTATGCCCCCCTTGGCACAGCCGTGGTACGGCCGTGCCAATCGGGTCCCCAGATGTACCAAACGGGCATCTGGCGCCCGTTTCACAACGGCAGCGAGCAGGTGTGTTTGTTGCAGTGTTGAAACGGGCGTGAAGGCCCGGCCGCTCGGCCCATCGGCCTCGGAGAATCGCCGTTTGCCATAAAAAACGGCGAGAAGCAATTCGTGGCGTGGGTCGGGCGTGGGGGGCGGGGGGGGGGGGGGGGGGGAGAATAGCGGGAGGGCGTGAAAAATGTTGGGAGGCCCTCCCGCTATTCTCCCAACCGGCGTGGGGGGCGGAGAATCGCGCCTAACATATCTTATTGTAAGGTATTTCTCGGATTGTTAAAGAAGATAATATAAAATATTCCTTTAGCCTTTACCTCTCATGCCCGCTGAGCCACCCGCACACATTCCCATTAAAACAAACCCATGCAACCTCATACCCTGTACCCACCCCAAAACCCCTCAAACCCACCATGCCAACCGATGCCCACAGAAGCACCCTCGGTGGCCCATTATAGACCCAATGCCAACTTAATCCCAACTCATGCCATTTCATACCTCCACCCACCAACCATTGCCCATACACCCACCATGCCAACTCACCCAGTATCGGCAATGGATGGAACTCAGGACCCATGCAGAGATTGGATTAAAATAAAATTCTATAAAGCAAAGTTCTAAGTATCTACAGCAGACTTCACTAGATAGAAACATTTCATCCATAAAAAGCTATTTACCATAATTACATTCCTTCAACTACATAAAGCCTTATAACCGAACCATTCCCCTCAAGAGCACAATCTTTCATACAATAATGCAGACGTTTATCAAGGGCACCTGGCTTCTCAGAGCAATAGAATCAAAACATTACTACAGGCTGAAGGAGGCCATTTGGCCCATCGGGTCTGCACCGATCTCCAAGACAGCACCCTACCTAGACCCACTCTCCCGCCCTATCCCGATAACCACATAACCCCACCAAACTGGAACATCTTTGGACTCTGGGGGGAAACCGGAGCACCTGGAGGAAACCCACGCAGACACGGAGAGAATGTGCAACCTCCACACAGTCACCTGAGGCCGGAATTGAACCTGGGTCCCTGGCGCTGTGAGGCAGCAGTGCTGACCACTGTGGCACCATGCTGCCCTCCTGCCTTCTCCCAAAGTACACCTGACCTCCCGCTGAGGTGTCCCAAGATCTGATCCAAAGAAGTACCATGAGAAACGCTGGGTATTCAAACAAATCCACCAAGCTCAGACCTGCTCCACTCTGCACACATCGAGTATCACACTCCTATGCTACTAAAATCCAACTCGAGTGAACGCAGCTGGTGAGTTAAACAGCCAGCTGCCTCCGAAAGTTACATATGCATAAAACGCGAACTGTCCCCATTCCCACCCCTGGGAAAATGGGAAGTGCAATTTCTGGATTCGTCCACCTATTTGACCATGGCAGAGAGGCCATCCATTCTGGTGAAAATCCAGGCCACAGTCTTAAATTTGTCCCCAACACGTTTGAGTCATCAGAAGACAGAATGAGGTCCATTAGAAGCTCAGCTCTGTACCACACTTGGCCCTCAGCCCTTCCTGACTGTGGGCTGCAGTCAGCAACGGAATTCAGTGATGTTCTGCTGCTCCTTTTGTTGGCTAAGAATCAAAAGCCATTGGAATACTATGGAAGGAAGGGTGGCAGCCCAGCTTTTACTGAGTTAGTGAAGGGTCCCCTAAAAGCCAGAGGACCTGTATTATAACAGAACTAGCAGTCTTGTTGGAACTTTTCCCTTCTGCTGTGGAAAGTGACACGCCTGAACCCCTCTTACGGTCCCTCGGATGTTTAGACTATACTCTAGTCAGTCTTGGCATCCTTGAGTATCTTAACTCCCATTAAATTTGATAGCTGACCCAAGATAATGATAAGCGAACCCTTTTTCATTTCACGTGGTGGCTAGGCTTAACCAATGCCATCACTGGATCATGTGCATAGACTCACACTGCACAGGATGAGGCCATGGAAGGTTCACCCAATAGTCCCACTTCCCTTTTCTTTCCTCATCGCCCTGAAAAACTCTCTCCTGCAAATATATACAAAATTCCCTTTTGAAAGTCAGGAAACCTGCCTGCACCATCCCTTCTGATAGTATATTTCAGATCACAACAGCTTGCTGAGTCAAGAGAAATGCTCATGTCACCCCTAATTAGTTTGCAATTACTTTAACTATGTCCTCTTTACAAACCTCATTGTAGGCTTTAACTGACAAACAAATTTATTGAATATGAACAAGCAAATAAATAGCAGTAATGTATTTTATTTACAAGTGTCGATATTTTTTATGGATTCCTTATAAAAAGAAAATAACAAATGGTTTATAATTTCTACATCAAGCTTCCATAAATCTAGTTGTGTCATAGTATACAATTTGGGTATTGCTGAATAAAAAATGGTTTGCCGAAGCTTTTTGTTTTGCACTCGTCAGGACAGCGACACAAAATAAACCAACTGTAAAGACAGCAACAATTTATATTGCATGAGGATAAAGTACTGATTGGTTGGCAAGCCGACTCTGATTGGTACAGTCGTTGACATGGAGAAAGCAGTAGAGCACAGTTAATTGCTTTTGTTCAAATTCAAACCAGGTAGATTGACTCTAATTGGCCAAGGCGTTGCCATGGGGAATGAACCAGGGAATGGCTGATCCTCAAGGTTTTGTTCAGTCGGAATAGGAGCAATGCGTGGACATGTTCTTTCTGTCTATAAAGAACAGGGCCCTGTGTGTGCAAATGATACTTTGCCTATCACACAAATGAGGACTGTGATATATGAATTTCAATGCCGGTGTGATGGCAGATATGTAGGCCATACGTTCTAACAACTGATGGATTGTATCAAACAACACATTCCTTCAGCTGTTTGCAACAGGCAAAGTACGGACCGTATCCAACCAGCCTGTGCCTGCAAAACTTAAATCATAAGACGTATGTCTCCCAAAATTTTTTAAAGTTAATTTGTGGCGGGGTTTACAGGGAGTTTCCCGCTGGCTCTGTCGACGAGTTCCCCATCGCTATCCAATGACACAGTCACATTTTTGGACATTGGTGAGTTTCTCACCGGTTTAGCCAATACTTGTGTGGGTTTTCTCTGGGTGCTCTGGTTTCCTCCCATAAGTCCCAAAACTCGTGCTTGTTAGGTAAATTGGACTGAATTCTCCCTCCGTGTACCCGAACAGATGCCGGAGTGTGGCGACTAAGGGATTTTCACAGTAACTTCATTGCAGTACAGCATGGTAGCACAGTGGTTAGCACAGTTGCTTCACAGCTCCAGGATCTCAGGTTCGATTCCCGGCTTGGGTCACTGTCTGTGCGGAGTCTGCACGTTCTCCCAGTGTCTGCGTGGGTTTTCTCCCACAGTCCAAAGATGTGCAGGTTAGGTCGATTGGCCATGCTAAATTGCCCGTGGTGTCCCAAAAAAAAGGTTGGTGGGTTACTGGGTTACGGGGATAAGGCGGATGTGTGGGCTTAAGTGGGGTGCTCTTTCCAAGGGGCGATGCAGACTCGATGGCCGAATGCCTCCTTCTGCACTGTAAATTCTATGGTTCTATGATTGCGGTGTTAATGTAAGCCTACTTGTGACACTAATAAAGATTATTATTATTTAGATCTCTTTTTAGCACTGGGGAGCTGAACTCAGAAATTAGGCCGCCATTTTGAAAGGGTGACCCAATCTCTCAGTGAGCTTGTGGATCCCCCGCACCCATGGGTAATGTCACCCCCCTACCACACACCATGGACACTACCCCACACCCCCAAGTGAGAACACCCCGCTATGGGGCCCCTGGGGGATCCCGCTCTTCGGGTCCCCCCAAGCACACCCTCCCTTTTAGGACTCCCCACCCATCACCCCGCCAACCTCCCGTAGGCCCCTACATACCTGCCCTGCACTTCCCTACCCTTCAAATCACTCCTCCACCCTTATATCATGGACGTGCCCCCCCCCCATGCCCCATAACCCCTGGCAGTGCCACCCTGGCACTCGGGCATCCTTGCACTGTAAGCCAGGATGTACTCCAGCTGGGTTGCCAGTGCCATCCAGGCACTTTGGTAGTGCCAGGGTGGCAGTGCCAATGTGCCAGCTGGGCAGTGCCAAGGTACCCACGTTCCAAGGGGAGGGCCAGGGAGCAACTCTGCACTCACCCTGAGGTCTCCAATGGTCTAGAAGACCCCCCGGTTGCCGTTCCACCTGGCCCACGTTTGGACCAGCACTGATTGGCACCCGGCTGCAGCCTCGCTGAGAGGCTGAAGAATCAAGGGAGGCTGGTGGAACCCGTGCAGGTAGGTCGTAAGTAGGTTTACGACCTAGATCTACGAGTGTCATTCGGTCCCGCCCATTTGGGGCAAAGTTCCAACTCCGATGTCCTGCAGGACTTCGGAGAATCCCGGGAAGCACGGAGGCCATCGGGAGGCCCCTGGAGGCTTTTCCCGACACTAACCGGCTGCGTTGCATTTGTTCTGGAGCAAATGTGGATTTGTGAGATTCGTTATCATGCCATGGTATGTTTGTTTTGGACGGTCATTGTCCTTCATGTGCGGAGTTGTACCATGTTGTACAGGTAGTTGTTTCATTGTTGTTGTTTTTGTTGTTTCTGTCGTGTTTGTTGTTTTTGTTGTTGTTCTCATTGTGCTTTGTGTTGTTTTTGTGATTTCCGTTGTTGTTCTTGTGCTTCTTGTTGTTTTCGTTGTTCTTGTTGGTTTTGTTGTCATTGTCGTCCTTGTTGTGCTTCTTGTTGCTTTTGACATTTTCCTTGTTCTTCTTGTTTTTGTTGTGCTCCTTGTTTTTTTGTTGTTTCTGTTGTTGTTCTAGTTGCGCTCAATGACTGTTCTGTGTGGATTATTTGAGTCATTCTCAAAGTTATTGATATCAGTGTCCTTTGTGGTATCTGGGGCGGGATTCTCCGACCGCCCTCTGGGTCGGAGAATCCCCGGGGGCGGCATGAATCCCACCCTGCCACTCCGAAGCCAGCTGCCATATTCTCCGGCGCTGGTTTTCAGGCGTGGGGGGGTTTACGCCACGTCGGTTGGGGGCCGTTGGCAGTGCCCACCTGCCCGGCATATCTCAGGGCCCCGATGGGCCGAGCGGCCGTCAGTTCCTTCCCAGTCCCGCTGGTGTGAAATGGACATGGTCCCACACGGCGGGACCTGACTGGTAGGCTGTCTAGTGGAGTCCGTGGGGGGGGGGCGCGGGGGGAACCAGCCCCTGGGGGGCACCCACGGTGGCCTGGCCCGCGATCGGGGCCCACCGATCTGCGGGCGGGCCTGTCCCTTCCTTCTGCACTCCTTCCTTCTGCACTAGTCTCTGTAGGGCTCCGCCATGGCTGGTGCGGAGAAGAACCCCCCTGCGCATGCGCAGGAACACGCCGGCCGGTCTGCACATGCGCGGAACCACGTCGGCGGTTCTGTGCATGCTCCAACTTTGGCGCCGGGTTGGCGCGGCACCAACCCCTCCAGCGCCGGCCTAGGCCCCTGAAGTGCGGAGGATTCTGCAACTTCCGGTTGGCATGACACCGGAGTGATTCGTGCCGTTCTTGGCGTCGGGCCATCCCACCAATCGCCGGAGCATCCCGCCCCTGATGTTTCATTGAGCGTTTCGACATGAGGATTGTGAGAATTGTCTCATAGAACATAGAACATAGAATACAGCACAGAACAGGCCCTTCGGCCTTCGATGTTGTGCCGAGCAATGATCACCCCACTCAAACCATGTATCCACCCTATACCCGTAACCCAACAACACCCCCTTAACCTTACGTTTTAGGACACTATGGGCAATTTAGCATGGCCAATCCACCTAACCCACACATCTTTGGACTGTGGGAGGAAACCGGAGCACCCGGAGGAAACCCACGCACACACGGGGAGGACGTGCAGACTCCGCACAGACAGTGACCCAGCCGGGAATCGAACCTGGGACCCTGGAGCTGTGAAGCATTTGTGCTAACCACCATTCTACCGTGCTGCCCATCCATGCTACCGTGCTGCCCATCCATGCTACCGTGCTGCCCATATGTTGCATTGATCCTGGTGACATCAGTCATTTGTGGTTAATGTGATTGCTCTTTGATTCCTTGGTGCTCCTCTTCTGGAGTCATTTCTGCTTGATTTGCTTCATCGTTGATCTCTTGATGCTCCTCTTCTGGGGTCAATGTCATCAAGATTTCAGTTTCTTGTGGGTTGTCAAGAGTGGATGAGGTTTTGATTGATGCGGTCTCGCTGGACTCAAGAGTAGTTTTACTTTGATTGTTGAGTGCTGCTTTACAGACAAGCTGAGATCTGTCAGTCTCACTGTGATCTTGCACATCGTGTATGCTGATTGTGATCACTGTGTCACTATTCGTATATACAGTGGTTGGACATTCATTGCCTTGTTGTTCAAATAAGCTGGAAAGACTTTCTTGTCTGCTTCTGGTTGCTCAAATAAGGTGGTCTTCTTTGTCTTCTTAGTCTTCTTTGTGCATGGTTATCGCTCTGGAGTCTTTAATTGCTTCCATTCTGGAGTCCGTTAATGAGCTCTCTTTGGAGGCTTTCGTCGCTCTCTCTGTGGAGTCTTTCATCGCTCTCTGTGGAGTCATGCAGTGTTCTCTTTGTGGAGTCGATCGGTGCTCTCTCAATGGAGTCGGTCAGTACTCTCTGTGTGGCGTCGTTTTCAACGATCTGCCATTGCATCATGGTATTGGACTCATCTACCATGAGTAGAGTCGTGTTGAGCTTTTCAACCGTGTTGCTGGTGCTTTTAAATCATATCCGAACAATTCAGCGATGTCTGAGTAGTATTCTTTGATAAACAAATCATCTTCTGTTGTTTCGGATTTGTTATTGTTCTCTTCATTGTTAATTAACACAGCAACTTCTTTGGCTTCGGATTTGTTAATTTGCTCTTCACTTTTAATGCTGCATGTTGCTAGTTCCAGCGTGCTGCAGAAGTTATTTTCAACTGCTGGTCGAAGCTCAGGCAATGCTGTGCTTTTTGAGGTTGAATTTTTGGGTTTTGTGCCTTTAAGAGTCTTGTTTACGATTTTCAGGCATTTCCCCTTTAAGTGGGCGTGGTTTGAGTCTTGTGACTCATGCATAGCAATCGATTGCGGATGTGCAAAATGATTTTCCTTTACTGTGCGCTTTTTCTTCAACTGCGCATGCGCTGATCCATCTTCAAACAGCGTTCGATCTTTTTCTGACTGCGCCTGTGCAGCTTGCGCATGCACGGAACGATCTGCATCCAAAATGTCTTTCTTTGATTGCGCATGCGCAAGAACGGTCTTCGCACAAAACAGCAACTTTCAACTGCGCATGCACGGCTGAGATCTCCTGCGCATGCGCAGAATCATATTTGCGTCTTTTGTTCCCCGGGCAGTTTAAATTGTGCTCAGACGCCATTTTAACTTCTTTAGACCCGTGGAGAAGAACCTTTCAGCGTTCTTTCTTGGTATTAATGTTATTTTTTTCTTGCAATCTGCACTTTTCAATTGCGATTTCCAGCGTTAAACCTTTCTGTTCTGATAATGATTGTTTGAGTTTCGCATCACTCATTCCCTGTGCAATTTGGTCTCCGAGCATTTAATGTCTTAAAGCAGCATTGTAACTGGTGTTACAGTGATTTTCAAATTTTTTGGGTATTTCTTCTAATTTAGTGTTGTCTTCACCTTTCAAGTAATTAAAGCAGTTATAGATGTCTCTAGCATCATGTCCTGCTAGTAGCAGTGCTAGTTTTGTTTCTTCAGAGGCTGTGCCCAAATCATTAGCTACGATATATATTTCAAACATTTGTTTTAACATTTTCCAGTTATGACTTAAATTACCATTTTTTTCCAGCTGTGCTGGAGTTCCATCAAATCACCGAAGTCGCCCCACGTCGAATGTCTGGTACGAGTTTTCTTTTCTTTTTGATATTCCTTTGTCTGCATCTTGTGTAATCTTCTAGTAAGCGTTCTGAAGCCAAACCTGATACCATATATCATTTCTTATGTCTGAATAAAGCTTGTAGTCTTCCAGTTGAAGTAAAGGCTTTATTGCGTAAGTTTGTTCTCTCTCCAGGACTTATACTAGGTGTTACATGAGAGCTGTCTGTCTGTGTCCTGCTCACTAGCTGCCGTTCTTGTGAAGAGTCACCTCCTGGCTTTCGTCTGCTTATTTATATGTCTCCAGTGCTCCCTCTAGTGGTTACTTAGTTGTAGTGTATTTACATTAACCCCTTGTATATATACAGTGATGCAGATCACTACAGATAGGTGAATTGGCCACACTAAATTTCCCCTTAATAGGAAAAGATGAATTGGGTACTCTACTTTAAAAAAACATTGCCCTTAGTATCCAAAATGGTTAGGTAGGGATACTGGGTTACGGGGTTAAGGTGGAAGTGTGGGCTTAGGTAGGGTTCTCTTTCCAGGAGCCGGTGCAAATTCGATGGGCCAAATGGATACCTTCTGCACTATAAATTCTATAAATTCTATGATCTGATTGTGAGAGGATTTGAAAACAGTCAAATCCAAATTGCTCATGGATTGAAACACAAGTTTGAAAGAAAGAAAAATCAGGAAATTGAAAATTTTTCAACCAGATAGGCAATGAAATCTCTCAACCAAATATAGAGTAATGACAGAAGTTAATACAGAAGGTTGTTGAAGTAAATAGTCTGAGTAAGATCAAGATAATATTGGATGCAGCTGGAGGCAGAACAGTTAGAGGAATGAAATGGGTAGATACAGTCGGGATCAATCACAAACGGACAGAATCGCAGCACGTACTGACCTTATTCCAGATACTATACTTCTGCTCTTTTGATCCTGGCATAAGGGAAAAGTCAGGCATTCCCTGAAATCATACTCTGGCTAAACATTTTCTCCACATAAAGGTGAATACATATTCCCTAATTCTGAGTTATCTCATACCTCACTCTGTCCTCATCCAATGTGTCAATGATGTCGTTCCTGCCCTCCACTGTTCTCAGTAAGTCTTGTATTAACTCCATTTCACGAGCCCGATCTTCATCAGTTTTTGTGTCCTCTGCAATGGCAACACATCAGAATGTACAAACACAGAAATCTTTTAAACACCTGTCCAAATGTCTCCTTATATGGCCTGGAGTCAAATTTTCTTTGATAACACTTCAGTGAAGGACTTAGGGATGTTTTCTTATGTTAAAGGTGTTGTATAGATCCAAATGGTTGTGGTTGATTATTGATTGGTTTTTAGTTCACCGTTTTTGTTTTTACTACAACTGTGAAGAACCATCACCTGCATTTAGACCACTGATGGATCTGTATCTCTACTATTATTTCTTACAGAGTGCAAGTCACTTGAGCAGGATGGCAGACAAACAGGAGGAACATTTAAAGGAGCAACTCCACTGGGATCTGATTTCCTTCAAAAGATTCCCCAAATCCAACACGTAGCTTTATTTGGACAATGGCCAAACCCCTCCAATCTGGCCAGGCTGGGTGAGCCGGCCTTGCAGTGAGGGCCTTAGAAAGAACCCAGGCCCTCTGCTGCAACCTGCTATTGGGCAGGTTAATCAGGTTGGAGCAGTTTGTCGTCAGGGACAGATTCCACTGTTCATGGTCGCTGAACATTGAGCTCTGGGACAGAAGGCCAAGGCTCTGGGAGCATCTTTCATCCAACAAGGCAACGATACTTTATAGTTAATATAGTAGAAAGTTCCGGAAATACTCAGCAGGTCAACACCGTCTGCACTTTTATGGTTGGGGTGTGTGAAGATTGGGATGGGGGTGAAAGTGTTTATTATACTACGTTTATGTCATTGTTATTATTATAAAAACTTGCAAATACCCTAATAAAAATATATTTTTTAAAAACACCGTCTGCACAGACGGCAAAACAGACGACATAAGAAACAAGAATAAAGGTGGGCCACACAGACCTTCGAACCTGCAGCAAGAAATCATGGCCGATCTTCAACAAGAACTCCCTTTCTAACATTGCAGATAATCAACCTATCAACAGAACTGGAAAAAGTTATAAATGTGACTGTATATGAGCAAGCACTAAGCTAGAGAAAAGATCGGAGGTGTTGCTGGTGGGGGGGGGGGGGGGGGGGGGGGGAGACGGTGGCAGGGAAAGTGGGGGACAGTTAGACTGATCAAGTGTCCAATTTTGTACAGGACACTGTTTTTCAGAGGAGGTGTGAACAAATCGACCATCAGTATCCGGTCACCCGAAAACATAGGAGTAGTGGTTATGATCTGAAATGGTTAAGCTCAATGGGCGGGATTTTCCAGCCCTTCCTGCCGGCGGAATCTTCCGGCCCCGCCAAGTCACACGCCTCTGCAGCTGGTTCCCCAATGGATGGGCCACTGAGCCGTGCAAATTGCCATTGACTTCAGTGGGACTGGGATACCCCACCCATGGTTAACAGTTCACCACCTCGGTATCCTCAGGGCAAGGGTGGGGGGGAGAGGCTGGGAAATTACAGCCAATGTTGGGTCCGGAAGGCTGTAAAGTGCACAAGTGAAGGACCGAGTGGTCTGCGCAGATATTCTGAATCTGTTACACTTCAGACAGGACGTTCTTCTGAAAAATGGTTTCTACACTGACCTGATTTTTCCATCAATGCTCGTAACTCCTGGTCAATCTGACACTGACGGTCCTCCAAAATCTGTTGCTTCGATCTGTCAACAAAATAAAATGAAATGAGAAGTACAGGGTTTGCACCAACAGCGGGATTCTCCGGTCCCTTCCATCCCGTCAGATTTTCAAATGGTCTTATAATTCACTCAGTTCTAAAAGCAGCTCTGATTTTTCAAGCGTGAAGAAGGGGGGGGAGAGGGAGAGAGTTGGGAAGGCAGGTAGGAAAGGTTGAGAAGCCAGAGAGGATTGCGAAGGGAGGAAGGGGTGGGAGAATTGGGAAGGGAGTGAGGGGAGGGCTTGGAAGACAGGATGCCAGGTACAGTGTATAGTATTGAAATGATCTACAGTCCTGTCTTCACCCTTCCCCCGCTCACTTTCTACTCACATGTAAACGAGCTCCGATTCCCGTCTCATCAGCAACTGTTTTTCATGGATCAATTTGAACCACTGCACCATCAATTCGTCCTCCCTTTCGTCTATTTGTTTTTAAAAGAAGGGGAAAATATCACCAAGGTGCCAAGAACATAGGAAATAGAGGCACCAATGTGACTTTCAGCTCCTCGAGTTTGCTAGGCCATTCAATAAAATCAAGACAGATCTTCTACCTTAACTCCACCTTCCCATCCTATTTCCCTATCCCGAGATCCCCAATGTATTCATCAACTGAACATCCACAGTGGGTGGCACGGTGTCCCAGTGGTTAGCACTGCTGCCTCAGGGCACTAAGGATGCGGGTACGATCCCAGCCCCCGAGTCACTCGTGTGGAGTTTCACTCGTGCGTAGGTCTTGTGATGATACGCGTAAAGCAATTCTGTAGATAATATTATACACGACCTCCGACCACTAGGTGGCAGTGCAAATCCACCAGGTGCCCCTGGGTCTGGGGAGTTGGGAGTAAGTTGTGTTGGAGGATAGACGTAGCTCTATAATAGTTAGTTAGTAGTTTATTATTTTATTTATCCTAGTTATCTTTATCACGCAGTTGTTTCATAATAAATTATTTAAACTAGAAGTCCTGTAGTTCATCATTCTTATCGACTGAGGGCAGCACAGTAGCGCAGTCCTCACAGCACCGAGGTCCCAGGTTCGATCCCGGCACTGGGTCATTGTCCGTGTAGAGTTTGCACATTCTCCCCGTGTTTGCGTGATTTCACCCCCACAACCCAAAGATGTGCAGGGTGGGTGGATTGGCCACACAAAATTGCCCCTTAATTGGAAAAATCTGAATTGGGTACTCTATATTTAAATAAATAAATAAATAAATAAACAAATAAAATTTAAACAAAGCTACAAACAAAAATCATTCTTATCAGCAGTCTACAGAACATGGCACGCCCACAAACCAAAAGATGTACCTAGTAGGTGGGTTGACTATGCTAAATTTCCCCTTAACCGGAAAAAAAAATTATTTGGGTACTTTAAATTTTTTTAAAAACGGAACACCCACAGGTCTTGTGCATTGCGAATTCCGAAGATTCACAATTCTTCGAATCAAGAAATTTCTCCTTTTCCCAGTGCTTAACAGCTGATACTGTGACCTCTTGGTTTTAGGATCCCCAACAGAGGAGCCACTGGGACCTTCAGCGGTGAGATGGGAATGTGGGTTATAGATGGACCCATTGAAGAGGTCCCCAGAGTCAGATCAGCAGTAGTGGGGGGGGTTGGGCGTTTGTTTACAATCAGGGAAGGGGAAAGCTGGGGGCAGCACGGTGGCACAGTGGTTAGCATTGTTGCCTACGGCGCTGAGGACCCGGGTTCGAATCCCGGCCCTGGGTCACTGTCCGTGTGGAGTTTGCACATTCTCCCCGTGTCTGCGTGGGTTTCGCCCCCACATTCCAAAAGATGTGCAGGATAGGTGGATTGGCCACGCTAAATTGCCCCCTTAATTGGAAAAAATAATTGGGTACGCTAAATTTATTTTAAAAAAGGGAAAGGGAAAGCTCAGAGTTGAAGGAGGCACAAAGTTTCTTGTGAGGTTCTGAGGAAAGCCATTCACCTCCCTAAAAAATTCCAGTAGGAAATAAATAGACAATTCATGGAGGTGTGTAAGAATAATAATCGGGTAATTATACTATGGCATTTCAACTTTCCCAACATAAATTGGGAAAATCGTGCTGTAAAGGGTTTAAAGGGGGCAGCTTTCATTAAAGGTATTTAGAGGAGTTTTCTGTATCAATATGTAGAAGGCCCAACAAGAGATGGAGCAGTGCTGGATCTGGTTTTGGGAAACAAAGCCGGATAAGTGTTCAATGTGGCAGTGGGGGAGCATTTTAGTGATAACGACCACAACACGGTACGCTTCAAGTTTGTTATGGGCAAGGAAAATGATGATCTGCATAAGACAATTTTAGATGAGGGGAAGGCAGATTTTACTAAAATAAGGCAGGATCTGGCCAAAGTTGACTGGGAACAGCTTCTTGCGGGAAAATCTACAGCGGAGCAGTGGAAGGCATTCAAAAAAGAAATAGGGAGAGTACAGGTCCAACATGTTCCCTATGGGGGGAAATGTAGGAGCAATAAGTTCAGGGAATCCTGGATGACTTGGACAATGCAGGACTGGACAAGGAAAAAGAGAAAGGCTTTTAGCAAGTCCAAAGGGAGAAATTCAACTGCAGCCCTAGAGGAATTTAGGAAGTGCAAAAGGGAACTTAATAAAGCAATTAGAAGAGCAAAAAGGGGGCATGAAAAAGGACTTGCGAAAAAGATTAGGGAGAACACCAAGATGTTCTATAAATACATTAAGAGGAAGAGGTTAACCAGGGAAAGAGTAGGACCCATTAGAGACCAAGGGGGCAATCTGTGTGTGAAACCCCCAGGGCATTGCAAGTGTGTTAAATGAATACTTCTCATTGTTCTTCAATCAGGAGGACGTAGGTACAGAATTCACAAAATGGGACTTTGAGGGCTGTGAGCAGTTTGACATTGAAAGTGAGGAATTATTGGAGGCTTTGACGGGCTTTAAAAAAAGGCAAATCCCCAGGCCTGGATGAATTGGATCCCAGCGAATTTGCAGGGGCTCTGACACAGCTTTCTAATTCCTCTCTGGCCACGGGGGAAGTGCCAGAAGACTGGACAAAAGCTATTGTCCCACTTTTCAAGAAGAGTGGTAGAGATAAACCAGGGAATTACAGGCCGGCGAGTCTCACGTCAGTGGTAAGGAAACTATTGGAGAAAATTCTGAAGGAGAGAATTAATATCCTCTTGGAATGGCATTTGTTGCTTAGGGATAGTCAGCACGGCTTTGTCAGAGGGAGGTCATGCCAAACAAATTTGATGAAACGTTTCGATAAAGTGACCGAGTGTGTGGATGAAGGAAGTGCAGTTGATGTAGAACATAGAACATAGAACGATACAGCGCAGTACAGGCCCTTCGGCCCTCAATGTTGCACCGACATGGAAAAAAAAAACTAAAGGCCATCTAACCTACACTATGCCCTTATCATCCATATGCTTATCCAATAAATTTTTAAATGCCCTCAATGTTGGCGAGTTCACTACTGTTGCAGGTAGGGCATTCCACGGCCTCACCACTCTTTGCGTAAAAAACCCACCTCTGACCTCTGTCCTATATCTATTACCCCTCAATTTAAGGCTATGTCCCCTCGTGCTAGCCACCTCCATCCGCGGGAGAAGGCTCTCGCTGTCCACCCTATCTAACCCTCTGATCATTTTGTATGCCTCTATTAAGTCACCTCTTAACCTTCTTCTCTCTAACGAAAACAACCTCAAGTCCATCAGCCTTTCCTCATAAGATTTTCCCTCCATACCAGGCAACATCCTGGTAAATCTCCTCTGCACCCGTTCCAAAGCTTCCACGTCCTTCCTATAATGAGGCGACCAGAACTGTACGCAATACTCCAAATGCGGCCGTACCAGAGTTTGGTACAGCTGCATCATGACCTCATGGCTCCGGAACTCAATCCCTCTACCAATAAAGGCCAACACACCATAGGCCTTCTTCACAACCCTATCAACCTGGGTGGCAACTTTCAGGGATCTATGTACATGGACACCGAGATCCCTCTGCTCATCCACACTACCAAGAATTTTACCATTCGCCAAATATTCCGCATTCCTGTTATTCTTTCCAAAGTGAATCACCTCACACTTTTCCACATTAAACTCCATTTGCCACCTCTCAGCCCAGCTCTGCAGCTTATCTATGTCCCTCTGTAACCTGCAACATCCTTCCGCACTGTCTACAACTCCACCGACTTTAGTGTCGTCTGCAAATTTACTCACCCATCCTTCTGCGCCCTCCTCTAGGTCATTTATAAAAATGACAAACAGCAACGGCCCCAGAACAGATCCTTGTGGTACGCCACTCGTAACTGAACTCCATTCTGAACATTTCCCATCAACTACCACTCTCTGTCTTCTTTCAACTAGCCAATTTCTGATCCACATCTCTAAATCACCCTCAATCCCCAGCCTCCGTATTTTCTGCAATAGCCGACCGTGGGGAACCTTATCAAACGCTTTACTGAAATCCATATACACCACATCAACTGCTCTACCCTCGTCTACCTGTTCAGTCACCTTCTCAAAGAACTCGATAAGGTTTGTGAGGCATGACCTACCCTTCACAAAACCATGCTGACTATCCCTAATCATATTATTCCTATCTAGATGATTATAAATCGTATCTTTTATAATCCTCTCCAAGACTTTACCCACCACAGACGTTAGGCTCACCGGCCTATAGTTACCGGGGTTATCTCTACTCCCCTTCTTGAACAAAGGGACCACATTTGCTATCCTCCAGTCCTCTGGCACTATTCCTGTAGCCAATGATGACCTAAAAATCAAAGCCAAAGGCTCAGCAATCTCTTCCCTGGCTTCCCAGAGAATCCTAGGATAAATCCCATCCGGCCCCGGGGACTTATCTATTTTCACCTTGTCCAGAATTGCCAACACGTCTTCCCTACGCACCTCAATGCCATCTATTCTAATAGCCTGGGTCTCAGCATTCTCCTCCACAATATTATCTTTTTCTTGAGTGAATACTGACGAAAAGTATTCATTTAGTATCTCGCTTATCTCCTCAGCCTCCACACACAACTTCCCACCACTGTCCTTGACTGGCCCTACTCTTACCCTAGTCATTCTTTTATTCCTGACATACCTATAGAAAGCTTTTGGGTTTTCCTTGATCCTACCTGCCAAAGACTTCTCATGTCCCCTCCTTGCTCGTAGTTCATATGGATTTTAGCAAAGCCTTTGACAAGGTCCCCTGATTGAGAAGTTTGAAGCACATGAAATTCAAGGAAACTTGGCAAGGTGGTTGTGAAACTGGCTTAGTAATTGGACACAAAGGGTGGGTTGTAGATGGCTGTTTGAGTAGCTGGAAGCCGGTGTCCAGCGGTATACCACAGAGATCAGCGTGGGTCCCTTATTGTTTGTTGTATATAAAAATGATATAGATAAGAACGTGGGGGGGAATGATAAGTAAGTTTGAAGATGACACGAAGAATGGTGGGGAGGTTAACAGTGAAGAAGAAGGTCGTAGGTCACAGGAAGATACAGATGGATTGGTCAGATGGACAGAGCAGTAGCAGATAGTATTTAACCCTGTTCACAGATCCCTTAAGGTGGCAGAGCAGGTGAATCGGGTAGTTGAGAAGGCATATGGGACACTTGTCTTTATCAGTCATGGCGTAGAATATAAGAACAAGCAAGCTGGAGCTGTACTGAACATTGGTTGGGTCACAGCTGGAGCACTGTGTGCAGTTCTGGCCACCTCACTACATGGAGGAGGTGATTGCACTGGAGGGAGTACAGGGGAGATTCACCAGGATGTTACCTAGGATGGAGCATCTGAGCTATAAGGAGAGACTGGATAGGGTTGGATTGTTTTCTTTAGAGCAGAGAAGGCTGAGAGGATATGATTGAGGTGTATAGGATTATGAGGGGTTTAGTTAAGGTAAATAAGAAGCAGCTGTTCCCCTTGGTTGAGGGGTCAATTACAAGGGGCATAGTTCTAGGGTGAGGACAGGAGATTCCGAGGGGAGTGAGGAAAAACAATTTCACTCAGAGGGAATCTGGAATGCATGGCCTGGGAAGGTTGCGGAGGCTGAAAACTTCACAACCTTCAAAAAGTACTTGGATGAACACTTGAAACATCATCACATTCAAGGATATGTGCTGGTAAGCGGGATTAGCGTGAGATTAATGGTCGTTATTGTCGGTGCAGACTCAATAGGCCAAAGGGCCTTTTCTGCGCTGTATGAAAATGAAATGAAAATGAAAATCGCTTATTGTCACAAGTAGGCTTCAAATGAAGTTACTGTGAAAAACTCACTCGGGACGTGACGCAGCCAGTAAATCTCGCGATATCTTTCAGCGACGGGAAATATCTGGCTAAACACGCTGGCACTGGACTCTTTCATTTCTCTGAAATCGCACCTATGACTCTATATTTCCCCTCAAAGCTAAGGATGTGGGGAGATGGATGAGCTTAAATCAGGGCCAAATAGTCTAATTTTCCACAGTTGGTGTTTTCTGACGTGGTGACCCTTGTTTCCTACAATTTAATTTTCATGTTTCCAAATATTAACACTCAGGCCTCAACGACAACTTCCTCCCTCCGGCTTGCTGTTCCCATATTGTATAGGAATAGTCCCTCAAGCCGGTTCTGCCTTCCAATACATTCATGGCTGACCTTCCGCCTCAAAACTTGACCTTCCTGCATTATCTCCACGTCCCTTAATTCCCTTAGTATCAAAAAATCTATCTATCGCCGCCTTGAACATAATCAATAATTGAGCACCCTCAGCTCGCTGAGGTAAAGAGTTGCAAAGTTCCACAACCCTTTGAGTGAAGAAATCCCTCCTCAACTCAGTCCTAATTGCCTGAATCCTTTTTGCGATACAATGATCCTTGTTCTTAGATTGCAGCCAAGGGAAACCTCGTCCCCGGGAATATAGGCCTAGTCTACATCATCTCACCTCATAGGACATCCCAGCAATCAGCCTTGTGAAATTTCAAGGCTGGTATATCCTTCCTTAGGTCAGGAGACTAAAACTGTTCACAGCACTCCAGATGTGTTCTCAGCAAAGCCCTGCATAGTTCGAATAAAATTTCTACTGTTGATAATATCCCTAAATTCCTCATTTTCACCAGACCTTTGTTTTCCTCATTATCTGCAGGATATTTTTTATGCCTTCTCCAGCAAAACAAAGTATTCATTCAACTCAATTACTCGTGATCTAGATTTTAACTCTTGGTTTTAAATTTAGAGTACCCAATTATTTTCCTTTCCCAATTAAGGGGCAATTTAGCATGGCCAATCCACCTAACCTGCACACCTTTGGGTTGTGGGAGTGAAACCCGCAGACATGGGGAGAATGCGCAAACTCCACACCGACAGTGACCCAGGGCCGGGTCCTCAGTGCCGCAGTCCCAGTGCTAACCATTGCACCACATGCCACCCCTAGATTTTAACTCTTAATAGCCTTACACAACAATCTCCGTTTCCAATCTTGGGCAAAGGTGGCAGCCCAGTTGTGCCCTGCCCCTTCCTACCAACACACGTGTCGTCACCCACCTCCCTCACAGCTCCGAAGCTGTGGTTCCAGATCCACCCCTTTCTGTTCCAGCATGTCCAGCTCCTTTCCAATATCCCGCAATTCTTTCTGAATGTCCTCCTCTGATATTCGCTGACTGGAGGTAGGCTGCAACATGAAACGTAGAGTTTAACTGGAACGCAAACGAGAAAACCGACAAACAGGCAGGTCTGTGACCGCGGTTGCCTTAGTGATTAGAAACGCAGCACCATCCTCTCAAGGGCAACGAAGGATGGGCAACAAATGCTGATCTTCCCAAAACAAACTCAAACCCGCCAAACATCCCCCCTCTGTTGCTTCGACCCTGGTCAGTCACCCATGCATCAGACTTCGCTACTTGATCATTTGGTTCACACGGCCAACTTCTCTCTTCAGTGTGAATAATAGCCAGGTCAGTGAATGAAAAGCACTTCAGCAAATAATTTCTCACCGAGATCACTGCTTCCCACCCAACTCAGGTTCAGATACATTTAAAAGAATGAAAGACCTCAGACAGACCTAAAGCTACCCCAAGAGGGGGTTTGGTAAGAACACAGCATAATGACAATATCCAACCAGTGAATGCACACGCTAAACAAAGGTTAAAACTGACCAAGCAACGGGAGCACATGAGGGCTAGGTGTGGGACGACAGTTGAAATGCACTAACCAAACACACACTCACACGCGCACACAGACACACACATACACACACACACACACAGTGCGATTTTTCCTCCTCCTTGCTTACTCACTCTCACCTTCTCAGGGAGAGTTGCAGGGTCACTATGACCTTGGCTTTTCTTGGAGTCCCCTGGAACATGATCATCTTCAAAGAACTTCGCTCTTGCTGTTTCCGCTGTAAAAATAAAGTAACAGTTTAGAACTTGTGTAATCAGTACACATCCCATCAAATAACTATCCAATCACATCAGGCAAATCTCAAGGGGATGAAATACAAATTAATGGAAGTCCTGTCACTATCATGTAAAACCCTAGTTAGACCCCTTTTCCCATAGGGCAGCACGGTAGCACAGTGGTTAGCACTATGGCTTCACAGCGGCAGGGTCCCAGGTTCGATTGCCAGCTTGAGTCACTATCTGTGCGGAGTCTGCATGTTATCCCCTTGTCTTGTAGGTTTCCTCCGGGTGCTCCGGTTTCCTCCCACAAGTCCCAAAAGATGTGCTGTGACGCAATTTGGACATTCTGAATTCTCCCTCTGTGTCCCTGAACAGGGGCCGGAATGTAGCGACCAGGGGCTTTTCACAGTAACTTCATTGCAGTGTTAATGTAAGCCTACTTGTGACAGTAAAGATTGTTTTATATCTGGAGTATTGCTTTTAGTCTGGACAAAGCACCTCAGGAAGGATCTATTGATCTTGGAGTGAAGCATAGATTCACCGCAATGATACTGAGGCTAAAAGGGTTAGATTATGAAGTCAGGTTGTACAATTAGGCTTGCATATTCTTGAGTATAAACAATTGAAGTGATCTAAATGAGGTGTTTAAGATTATTAAAGAAATTGATAGGGTAATTAGAGATAGAGAAATAATTTTCTCTGCAAAGGAAATCCAGAACCAAATGGGCAAATCTTTATATTAGAACTGGACTATTCAGGGCTGATATCAGTGCTGTAACCCCCACGGGACCCTAGGGATTGGGTCAACGCTTCCCGTGAGTCTTGTGGAGTACAAGTTTCCCAGCTAAGGGGTGGGGGCCCCCCTTATCAGTGGGAGAGAAAATCAGAGTGTTTAAACCCAGCCAGAGTGTGAGCCGGGCGCAGTACTACCTGTTGGGACCTGTGCATATAGTCTTTTCATACTTCTGTAAATAGGCCTTTCATTCCCAACGCTTCCCGTGTGGCTGCTTCTGTGAAGTCAACACTGGCGACGAGAATTAAATGGAGCTGCAGACAACGCCATTTGTGCTGTAACCGGCCGCCACATCACAGACCTCTGGAGGTCGATTCATCCTCCGTTACAATACCACACTTCGGGAAGCTGGACACATTTCATTCAGGTATCAAAGATTGGTTGCAGTATGTCGCGCGTATGCATTATTTATCTCGGGCCATTATTGGAGATGAGTGTGAGACTGTGATTCTCTTGACAGCCTGTGGGGCGCTGACCTTTAGCGTGATTAAGATCCCGCCATCCCGGATTCAAAGTCATTCATGAATCTTGTCATGCTAGTAGCAGATCATTTCCATCCCAAGCCATCCATCATCGTCCAACGCGACCACTTCAGTAAGGCCGAGCGAACACCTGGGGAGTCCATAACAGAATCCTTCATGCGTCTCAGGAAGCTTGCAGAATTCTGCGAATATGGTGCCCTCTCTCTGAAATGTTGCGGAATGGATTGGTCTGCAGCGTGCATAACATGGCAATCCAGCAGAAGTTGTTCGGTTAGCTTCATCTGGACCACAAACAGGCCGTGGAAATGGCCCTGTTGCAGTATAGCACAGAGTAGGGCGAACAGGAATTACAAGGAATGGAAGTCCTCAGTTTAGGGCGCGCACCTCCCCGGAGCACGGTGCCCCCTCGGCCGGGTAACCCTGGTTCTCCGCTCTGGGCAGCAGCCCGCCGAGGGTCAGGCAAGTGGTGTAGGACCTGACGACCATACAGGACCCCTCCCCTAGTGTGGATTAGGAAGACCCCGGCCATTGTGGGACGTGCAGTCGGAGAGACCGCAAGGAGTGGCAATCGCAGGATGGTCCGTCTGCGCTCCACTCCGCTGGGACTAGCCACCCGCCCCCGTCCCATGCCCTTTTGGTGGGAGATCCCACGGATAATTGAACTGCATTGCATTACCCAAATACGTTCCCATTATGTCACATTTCGAGTCACTGGCCACCCATTGCTAATGGAATTAGTCACAGGTGCAACCTTCAGTTGTCAGAAGGCACACTTTTGATTGGCTCCGGATGGGAGTGCAGCTCCTGTCATTGCGGGACACCGAGTCTTGGTTGGTCATGTATACCGGAGAATCGATGGCCATAGTGGGGACCACGGGTGGGCCCAGGATCTACGAGCAGAAATCCGCTTGTTTGCCCCTAATCGTGGTGTAATGTAACACCCCCAGTTTGCTCGGCCGCAACGGGCTACAACGCCTCCGCAGCACGGTGGCACAGTGGTTAGCACTGCTGCCTGACAACGTCAGGGACCCGAGGTCAATTCCAGCCTTGGGTGACTATCTGAGTGGAGTTTATACGCTCACCCTGTATCTGCATGGGTTTCCTCCGGGTGCTCCAGTTTCCTCCCACAAGTCCTGAAAGACATGCTGTTCGGTGAATTGGACATTCTGAATTCTCCCTCTGTATACCCGAACAGGCGCCGGAATGTGGCGACTAGGGGATTTCCACAGTAACTTCATTGCAGTGTTAATGTTAGCACACTTGTGATAATAATAAAGATTATTGTTATTATATTATTTGTTTGGGTTAGGGAGGGATAGAATGGGTTGCTGACATGGAAGGTTTCTTTATGGAGTAGTTGGTTGCAGAGGGAAGTGACGGTGGCCACCTTGGGAGGACCCGGGAGGTGGGCGAGAGGAGGGCCTGAGGGAGTCCATTCGGATTTGTATATGACTGATTGGGGTGGGAGGGGCGCAGGATTCGGAGCAGACAGGTCTCATGGAATGTGAGGAGATAGAATGGGCTGGTCAAGAGGTCTCTGATATTCGCCCATTTAAAAAGTTTGAAAGCAAACATCGTTTTTATGCAGGAGACTCACCTGAGGATCAAAGATCAAGTGAGCCTGAGGAAAGAGTGGGTGGAACAAGTGTTTAATATGGGGTTGGATATGAAGGCAAAGAGGGTAACAGTGCGGATTAGTAAAAGGGTGGGTTTCTTGGCGAGTAACATAGTAGGGGATTCAGGGGATAGATATGCGATGGTTAGTGGAAGATTAGAGGGAGCGCCGTGGGGTTAGTGAATGTTTACGCCTTAACTGGGACGACATAGACTTCATGAAGAAGGTCTTAGCGAGGGTACCAAACTTGGATACGCACTGGGGGGGGATTATTGGGGGGGGGGGGGTTTTAACACTATTCTTGACTCTCGGTTCGATCTGTCATGCCCCAAGTCCTTGAAGGTATTGAGGGTGGCAAAGGAGTTGCAGGGGTTCATGGAGCAGGTGGGGGGATTTGATCCGTGGCGGTTTGGACACCCTGGGGCGTAGGAATTTTTCCTCTTTTCACATGTGCATCGGGTGTACTCCCGTATCGACATTTTTGTTATAGACAATGCGCGGCTGGCGGGTGTGGTTGGTTTGGAGTATTCGGTGATTGTTGTGTCAGATCATGCACCGCATTCTGTGGATTTGAGCATGGAAAAGGGGGGTGTTCAGCGACCGCACTGGAGGTTCGACATGGGGCTGATGGCAGATAAGGAGGTACGTGAGAGAGTGCGGGCAGTTGCAGGCACCAATGTCGAGCTCAATGAAAGTGAGGAGGTCTGTCCATCTATGCCGTGGGAGGCTTTGAAGATGGTAATCAGGGAGAGCTAATTTCGATCAAGTCACATAAGGTAGATAGGTTGGAGAGGCAGAGGTTGGTGGAGGCCATTTTAGTCGTGGATCGGAGGTACCTGGCAGCCCCTGGAGAGGTTGTTGAAGGAGTGGAAGAAACCCAGATGGAGTTTGATCTTTTGTCAATGGGGAAGGCGGTGGGGCAACTATGTCGGGTGAGGGGGGAGTTTTATAGGCATGGGAGAAGGCCAGTAGGCTATTGACACACCAGTTGAGGCAGCAAGCAGCAATCTTGAGCAGGTTGAGGACTCTGGGGCAGGGTGATCATGGAGCCAGGGAAGGTGAAAGGAGTGTTTTAGGCCTTCTTCGGGAGCTGTACAAGTGGGAGTCACCGGAGGGGTACTTGGGCACAAAGCAGGTTTTGGATGGCATGGATCTCCGGTGGTGGAGAAGAGGAAAGTGCAGGGATAGGGTGCCCCATCTGAGATGGAGGAGGTGATGAGATGCATTGGGTCATTTCATTCTGGTCTGGGAAGACCCTGGGTCTGGATGGATTCCCAGCAGAATTCTACAAAACATTTGCCAGAGTTGGGCCGACTCCGAGTAGAAATGTTTAATGACTCATTACATCAGGGGGAGCTTCAGTCCACGCTGGCACCAGCATCGATTTTGCATATTTTAAAGAAAGATAAGGATCCGGAAGAGTGTGGGTCATATCGGCCGATATCGCTTCTAAATGTGTTCGCAACATTGTTGGCTAAGGTGTTGGCGACGTGCCTGGAGGATTTGGTGCTAGGGGGTGATACCGAGGATCAAACTGGGTCCGTGATGGGGCGACAGTTGGTGATGCGCCTGGAGGATTGTGTGCATTTTGCATTGGCAAGCGAGTCGCTGGCGATGGAGGGGGGTGGAGCATCAAGTGTCCCTATATGCAGATAGCCAAAGATCAAACAGGGTTCGTGAAGGGGCAACAGTTGTCATCAAGTATTAGGAGGATGCTGAATGTGGTGATGATGCGCCCGACAGGTCAGGAAAAGGAGGCGATAATATCTATGGATGCTAGAAGGCATTTGACCAGATTCAATGGGAGTACCTTTTTGAAGTATTGGGGTGATTTGGTTAGGGGTGAGGGGTTGTTGGTTGGATTGGTATGTTTTACAGCGCCCCCATGGTGAATGTACGCACAAACACTACACATTGAAGGTATTTTTGCCTGCATTAGGGGATGAGGCAGGATGTCCACTGTCCCCATTGCATTTTGCATTGGCAAGCGAGTCGCTGGCGATGGAGGGGGGTGGAGCATCAAGTGTCCCTGTATGCAGACGGCCTCCTACTCTATGTCACTGACCCGACTGCAAACATAGATAGAATTATGGGGATTCTGACTAAATTTGGGTCATTTTCGGGGTATAAGCTTAATGTGGGAAAGAGCGAGGTGTTTACGGTCAATGCTCAGGTACAGGGGAGGGGGTTGGAGATGCTACCATTTTAGTTGGTCAAGTCGCGCTTTCGTTATTTGGGGATACAGGTGGCGCATAGTTGGGCTCAGCTACATAAATTGAATTTGGCTAATTTGGTGGATGGGATGAGGGGGGATTTCAAGAGGTGGGATGTTCACCCGTTATCAATGGCGGGCCAGGTCCAGACCGTGAAGGTGGAGGTTCTCCTAAAGTTTTATTTGTCTTTCAGAATCTCCCAATTTCGTGCCTAAGTCATTTTTATTGGGAGGGTAAACAGGATGGTCTCAGACTTAATGTGGACAGGGAAGGTGCCCTGGATTTGAAGGGTATTTTTGGAAAGGGAGTGGGGGGAGCACCGGCTCTGCCAAACTTGTTGAAGTGTTACTGGGTGGTGAACTCCAGGAAGGTGCGGAAGTGGGTCATAGAGGAAGGATCAATGTGGAGGCGGATGGAGAAGGCATCACTTAGGGAGACAAATCTGAGGGCATTCTCGCCGGCTAGGTCCTCCACGAACCCAGCGCTGGCAGCCACGTTAAGGATCTGGAATCAGTTCAGGCAGCATTTTAAGATTGGGGGCATGTCGTTGTGGGTGCCAATCTGTGGCAATTATCGATTTATTCCAGCGGGATTAGATGCAGGGTGTGGGAGGGGATAGACAGGTTTAGGGATTTATTCCAGCAGGATTAGATGCAGGGTGTGGGAGGAGATAGACAGGTTTAGGGATTTATTCCAGCAGGATTAGATGCAGGGTGTAGGAGGGGATAGACAGGTTTAGGGATTTATTCCAGCGGGATTGGGGTGTGGGAGGGGGATAGACAGGTTTAGGGATTTATTCCAGCAGGATTGGGGTGTGGGGGGGATAGACAGGTTTAGGGATTTATTCCAGCAGGATTAGATGCAGGGTGTGGGAGGGGGATAGACAGGTTTAAGGATTTATTCCAGCAGGATTAGATGCAGAGTGTGGGAGGGGGATAGACAGTTTTAGGGATTTATTGCAGCAGGATTGGGGTGTGGGAGGGGATAGACAGGTTTAGGGATTTATTCCAGCGGGATTAGATGCAGGGTGAGGGAGAGGATAGACAGGTTTAGGGATTTATTCCAGCAGGATTGGGGTGTGGGGGGGATAGACAGGTTTAGGGATTTATTCCAGCAGGATTGGGGTGTGGGGGGGATAGACAGGTTTAGGGATTTATTCCAGCAGGATTGCGGTGTGGGAGGGGATAGACAGGTTTAGGGAATTATTCCAGCGGGTTAGATGCAGGGTGTGGGAGGAGATAGACAGGTTTAGGGATTTATTCCAGCGGGATTAGATGCAGGATGTAGGAGGGGATAGACAGGTTTAGGGATTTATTCCAGCGGGATTAGATGTAGGGTGTGGGAGGGGATAGACAGGTTTAGGGATTTATCCCAGCGGGATTAGATGCAGGGTGTGGGAGGGGATAGACAGGTTTAGGGATTTATCCCAGTGGGATTAGGTGCAGGGTGTGGGAGGGGATAGACAGGTTTAGGGATTTATTCCAGCGGGATTAGGTGCAGGGTGTGGGAGGGGATAGACAGGTTTAGGGATTTATTCCAGCAGGATTGGGGTGTGGGAGGGGATAGACAGGTTTAGGGATTTATTCCAGCGGGATTGGGGTGTGGGAGGGGATAGACAGGTTTAGGGATTTATTCCAGCAGGATTAGATGCAGGGTGTGGGAGGGGGATGGACAGGTTTAGGGATTTATTCCAGCGGGATTGGGGTGTGGGAGGGGATAGACAGGTTTAGGGATTTATTCCAGCGGGATAAGATGCAGGGTGTGGGAGGGGGATGGACAGGTTTAGGGATTTATTCCAGCAGGATTGGGGTGTGGGAGGGGATAGACAGGTTTAGGGATTTATTCCAGCGGGATTAGATGCAGGGTGTGGGAGGGGATAGACAGGTTTAGGGATTTATTCCAGCAGGATTGGGGTGTGGGAGGGGGATAGACAGGTTTAGGGATTTATTCCAGCGGGATTAGATGCAGGGTGAGGGAGAGGATAGACAGGTTTAGGGATTTATTCCAGCAGGATTGGGGTGTGGGAGGGGATAGACAGGTTTAGTGATTTATTCCAGCGGGATTAGATGCAGAGTGTGGGAGAGGATAGACAGGTTTAGGGATTTATTCCAGCGGGATTAGATGCAGAGTGTGGGAGAGGATAGACAGGTTTAGGGATTTATCCCAGCAGGATTGGGGTGTGGGAGGGGATAGACAGGTTTAGGGATTTATTCAAGCAGGATTGGGGTGTGGGAGGGGATAGACAGGTTTAGGGATTTATTCCAGCGGGATTAGATGTAGGGTGTGGGAGTGGATAGACAGGTTTAGGGATTTATTCCAGCGGGATTAGATGCAGAGTGTGGGAGAGGATAGACAGGTTTAGGGATTTATTCCAACAGGATTGGGGTGTGGGGGTGATAGATAGGTTTAAGGATTTATTCCAGCGGGATTGGGGTGTGGGAGGGGATAGACAGGTTTAGGGAATTATTCCAGCGGGATTAGATGCAGGGTGTGGGAGGGGATAGACAGGTTTAGGGAATTATTCCAGCGGGATTAGTTGCAGGGTGTGGGAGGGGGATATACTGGTTTAGGGATTTATTCCAGCAGGATTGGGGTGTGGGAGTGGGATAGACAGGTTTAGGGATTTATGCCAGAGGGATTAGATGCAGGGTGTGGGAGGGGGATAGACAGTTTTAGGGATTTATTCCAGAGGGATTAGATGCAGGGTGTGGGAGTGGGATACACAGTTTTAGGGATTTATTCCAGCGGGATTAGATGCAGGGCGTGGGAGGGGATAGACAGGTTTAGGGATTTATCCCAGCAGGATTGGGGTGTGGGAGTGGGATAGACAGGTTTAGGGATTTATGCCAGCGGGATTAGATGCAGGGTGTGGGAGGGGATAGACAGGTTTAGGGATTTATTCCAGCGGGATTAGATGCAGCGTGTGGGAGGAGATAGACAGGTTTAGGGATTTATTCCAGCGGGATTGGGGTGTGGGAGGTGGATAGACAGGTTTAGGGATTTATTCCAGCAGGATTGGGGTGTGGGAGGGGATAGACAGGTTTAGGGATTTATCCCAGCGGGATTAGATGCAGGGTGTGGGAGGGGATAGACAGGTTTAAGGATTTATTCCAGCGGGATTGGGGTGTGGGAGGGGATAGACAGGTTTAGGGAATTATTCCAGCGGGATTAGATGCAGGGTGTGGGAGGGGATAGACAGGTTTAGGAAATTATTCCAGCGGGATTAGTTGCAGGGTGTGGGAGGGGGATATACTGGTTTAGGGATTTATTCCAGCAGGATTGGGGTGTGGGAGTGGGATAGACAGGTTTAGGGATTTATGCCAGAGGGATTAGATGCAGGGTGTGGGAGGGGGATAGACAGTTTTAGGGATTTATTCCAGAGGGATTAGATGCAGGGTGTGGGAGGGGGATACACAGTTTTAGGGATTTATTCCAGCGGGATTAGATGCAGGGCGTGGGAGGGGATAGACAGGTTTAGGGATTTATCCCAGCAGGATTAGGGTGTGGGAGTGGGATAGACAGGTTTAGGGATTTATGCCAGCGGGATTAGATGCAGGGTGTGGGAGGGGATAGACAGGTTTAGGGATTTATCCCAGCGGGATTAGATGCAGGGTGTGGGAGGGGATAGACAGGTTTAGGGATTTATTCCAGCGGGATTAGATGCAGGGTGTGGGAGGGGATAGACAGGTTTAGGGATTTATTCCAGCGGGATTAGATGCAGCGAGTGGGAGGGGATAGACAGGTTTAGGGATTTATTCCAGCGGGATTGGGGTGTGGGAGGTGGATAGACAGGTTTAGGGATTTATTCCAGCAGGATTGGGGTGTGGGAGGGGATAGACAGGTTTAGGGATTTATCCCAGCGGGATTAGATGCAGGGTGTGGGAGGGGATAGACAGGTTTAGGGATTTATTCCAGCAGGATTGGGGTGTGGGGGGGGGGGGTAGACAGGTTTAGGGATTTATTCCAGCAGGATTGGGGTGTGGGAGGGGGATAGACAGGTTTAGGGATTTATTCCAGCAGGATTGGGGTGTGGGAGGGGGATAGACAGGTTTAGGGATTTATTCCAGCGGGATTAGATGCAGGGTGTGGGAGGGGATAGACAGGTGTAGGGATTTATTCCAGTAGGATTGGGGTGTGGGAGGGGGATAGACAGGTGTAGGGATTTATTCCAGCATGATTGGGGTGTGGGAGGGGGATAGACAGGTTTAGGGATTTATTCCAGCAGGATTGGGGTGTGGGAGGGGGATAGACAGGTTTAGGGATTTATTCCAGCGGGATTAGATGCAGGGTGTGGGAGGGGATAGACAGGTGTAGGGATTTATTCCAGCAGGATTGGGGTGTGGGAGGGGATAGACAGGTTTAGGGATTTATTCCAGCGGGATTAGATGCAGGGTGTGGGAGGCGATAGACAGGTTTAGGGATTTATTCCAGCGGGATTAGATGCAGGGTGTGGGAGGCGATAGACAGGTTTAGGGATTTATTCCAGCGGGATTGGGGTGTGGGAGGGGGATAGACAGGTTTAGGGATCTATTCCAGCAGGATTGGGGTGTGGGAGGGGATAGACAGGTTTAGGGATTCAGCAGGATTAGATGCAGGGTGTGGGAGGGGATAGACAGGTTTAGGGATTTATTCCAGCCGGATTGGATGCAGGGTGTGGGAGGGGGACAGACAAGTTTAGGGATTTACTCCAGCACGATTAGATGCAGGGTGTGGGAGGGGATAGACAGGTTTAGGGATTTATTCCAGCAGGATTAGATGCAGGGTGTGGGAGGGGATAGACAGGTTTAGGGATTTATTCCAGCGGGATTAGATGCAGGGTGTGGGAGGGGATAGACAGGTTTAGGGATTTATCCCAGCAGGATTGGGGTGTGGGAGGGGGATATACTGGTTTAGGGATTTATTCCAGCACGATTAGATGCAGGGTGTGGGAGGGGATAGACAGGTTAGGGATTTATTCCAGCAGGATTAGATGCAGGGTGTGGGAGGGGATAGACAGGTTTAGGGATTTATTCCAGCAGGATTAGATGCAGGGTGTGGGAGGGGATAGACAGGTTTAGGGATTTATTCCAGCAGGATTAGATGCAGGGTGTGGAATGGGGATAGACAGGTTTAGGGATTTATTCCAGCATGATTGGATGCAGAGTGTGGGAGGGGGATAGACAGTTTTAGGGATTTATTGCAGCAGGATTGGGGTGTGGGAGGGGATCAACAGGTTTAGGGATTTATTCCAGCGGGATTAGATGCAGGGTGTGGGAGGGGATAGACAGGTTTAGGGATTCATCCCAGCAGGATTAGATGCAGGGTGTGGGAGGGGGATAGACAGGTTTAAGTATTTATTCCAGCAGGATTAGATGCAGAGTGTGGGAGGGGGATAGACAGTCTTAGGGATTTATTGCAGCAGGATTGGGGTGTGGGAGGGGATAGACAGGTTTAGGGATTTATTCCCGCGGGATTAGATGCAGGGTGTGCGAGGGGATAGACAGGTTTAGCGATTTATTCCAGCAGGATTGGGGTGTGGGAGGGGATAGACAGGTTTAGGGATTCATCCCAGCAGGATTAGATGCAGGGTGTGGGAGGGGGATAGACAGGTTTAAGGATTTATTCCAGCGGGATTAGATGCAGGGCGTGGGAGGGGATAGACAGGTTTAGGGATTTATTCCAGCAGGATTAGATGCAGGGTGTGGGAGAGGATAGACAGGTTTAGGGATTTATTCCAGCAGGATTGGGGTGTGGGAGGAGATAGACAGATTTAGGGATTTATTCCAGCTGGATTAGATGCAGGGTGTGGGAGGGGATAGACAGGTTTAGGGATTTATTCCAGCGGGATTAGATGCAGGGTGTGGGAGGGGGATAGACAGGTTTAGGGATTTATTCGTGCAAGGCAGTTTTGCAGAGTTGGGAGAGTTGGAGGAGAAGCTTCAGTTGCTAAAGGGGAGTGGGTTTCGGTTCTTACAGATTAGGGATTTCATTATAAAGGAGTTGGCCATGTTTCCACAGTTCCCGTCTCTCTCGTTGTTCAAAAGGATTGTGGCTCAGGATGAGCTAGGTGAGGGGAGGGTCTCTGATATCTACTCACAGTTGATGGAGGGGAAGAGGGCAATGATGGGGGAAGTAAAGAGGAAGTGGGTGCGTTGTTCTCTGCCTTGCTCTAACCAGATGGCTTTGATATGTAGTGTTGATCAGAGAACGAGTCTTGTAAACTAGCAAAACTATATATTTAACACTACAATTGGATTCGACACTTATCCCTAAGAAACAAACAGTGGAAGGTAAATGCGACATCCTCCCTGTGCGATATTAAGTTTAAACCAGTTTAAACTGGTGCATAGAGTGCACATGACGAAGTAACTTTTTTTTCGATGGCAGAAGACCAGTGCGAGCGGTGTTTAGGGGGGTCGAGAAACATATTCACATGTTTTAGTCATGCCTGAAATTGCAGGAGTTCTGGGAGTCCTTCTCGGTGACTACATCAGAGACTTTGGGGCTGAAAGTGACTCCAAGCGATATTTAGGGTTTCGGAGGATCCGGGAGTGCAGGTGGGGAGAGAGGCCTGATAGCCGGGAGGCGGATCTTGCTGGGGTGAAAGGCTCCGGAGCCACCCAAAGCAGCGGGGTGGGCGAGTGACTTGGCGGAATTTCTGCATCTGGAGAAGATAAAAGTTTGCCAACTTTTGGGGGTCCTCTCAAGGTGGAAATTGTTCATCTCCTTCTTGAAGGGTCTGTAAACGTCAGCGGGTGGGTGGAGAGGTCTGTTTTTGTTCATTGTTTTGTGGGGGGTCTCTTTCTTTGATCTGGCTCCGCAGTCCAAGTCTGCCATGGAGCACGGCACGGCTGCTTGAGGTCGCCATTGTGCGCATGCACGGCCTCTGACCCGGAAGTGCGGGGGCCCTTATCCGCAGCAAAAGCTGCGAGATTTACTCCGGGTCCCTGCTAGTCCACTGCAGGGCTCAGAATTCGTTGAACTTATTTACAGAAATTTCAGGAGTAAAACTCCACCGTTTTTACACCGGCATGGGGATATAGTCTCATTTTCGGAGAATCCAGTCCATTATCTTAATTAATGGCAAAACATTAATCGAGTGGCCGAATTGACTCTTCCTTTTTTTATATAGCTTATTGTCACAAGTAAGCTTCAATGAAGTTACTGTGAAAAGCCCCTAGTCGCCACATTCCGACGCCTGGTTGAGGAGGCTGGAACGGGAATTGAACACGCGCTGCTGGCTTTGTTCTGCATTACAAGCCAGGTGTCTTAGCCCACTGTGCTAAACCACTGTTGCTATGAATCCTGCTAGAATGGAACAATTTGGATTGACAAACCTTTAAAATATCATTCACGTTTCCAAATCCTTCTTTAGCCTCACCCCCTCCCTATCTCTGTCATCTCATCTAGTCTTTCAATCTTCCAATCTTTGTCTCTCCCTAATTTTAATCACCCACCATTGGTGGCCATGCCTTCAATCTCACAGACCCTGAATTCTGGAATTGTATCCTGAAACCACACTTCAATCTTTCATCCTTCAGGCCACTCCTTAAATACTTCCTCGTTTGATCCAGTGAGTCCTCGAGTGGTTTGCTGGCAAATTTTGTTTGCTAACTGCACCTCTGAAACACCTTGGGAAGTTTTACTCTGTTAAAGTGCTCTTTAAATGCACTGTAGTTATTGCCAGAGCATTTTACTAGCACTGAGGTTTTCTTAGTAACTGACTTGATCTTCATTTAGCAAGAATAACACTACAAAAGCAATCAGGCCCACTAATTTTTCCTTTAATCCTGTGACATTGCATTGCTGAGAGTTAAATACGTAGCCTAATTATCATTGCTTAATTATAAAATAAACACTAGGTATGCCCTGCAAAATCTGAACTGCATTCATTAAAAGAAGAATTCAAGTATGAAAATTAGATGTGTTAATAAATAACTTCTCCAGTGATTCTTTTGTTGAAGATCAACGGTGCAGATATTTTGCTTTAAGAAATATTACCAAAATATGGCAATTTTCCCGTGCAGATTAGATCCATTATCAAACTGACTTTCTGTTATAATTTGTACTCATTGAATAATGAAAGGTACCTCATCACTGTGAGGATGAAGAGAGAATTAACTGAGATGGCATTGCTGGCAGTAGAATTTTTGTTTACAGGAATATACTGACCTGTCACTGTGCTTAATTTACCTTGGACCCAGCTCTGCCTTCCTGGCAACTCCTCCGTGACCTTGACCAGAGGAGGTTGAGGGCTGCTCCCAGGAATTTGAGGGCTCCTCTTCTCCTTCACAAAGGGAGACACTGTGGCTGGGTTCTTGTCTGTCGGACGTGGAGTCTGCAAGTCATTCTTGCCTCCTGCCAGCAGTTCTGCATCTGGTTTGAGAACTCGCTTCTGCTGTGTGGAGCGGGAGGTGTTGGCCTCGGTACTGGGTACCTCTTTTGTGGGGGAGGCAGATGTGGAAATTGTTGCGCTACCTGGATTATGGAGAGAGAAAGTAACCGCTACATGTTTCCCACTGCCTGCGCTGGTGCTCCATTGGGATGTACCTGGAGTCCAATTGCTGCCTCCAGCTGTCTTGGTTGTAGACGGAGTGTTTGCTGTGCTGGCAAATGAATCTGTTTTTTTAACATCCACATTAATGGATGAACTGTGCATTGGCTTGACATCCGAGGATCCAAAACTAAAACAGAAAAGATTCAATATTCAATTGTGCTTTGTTGCATTCATTTTAATATCTCACATACATCTCGTGCACAAGTCATACTGCAGACACCACACCTCAAGGTGTAGCACTCAGCTACAGGAATATTGGGGGAGAAGCAAACCATTCAGCCCCTCGGACAGGTTTCACCATTCAATCAGACTATGGCTGACCTGCATCTTAACTTCATACAGCGTCTTCTGGTTCCATAACTCTTAGTTGCCTTGCCTTATAAAAATGTACCCTTCTCTGTTGGAATATTTGTCATCTGGCTCCTAATTCGTACAGCCTTTTGGGAAGAGAGTTTCAGATTTTCACTCCCTGGATTCTACACAACCTGAACAAGCGGAAAATCTGTCTTTAATGCTGGGTTCTTCTGGCCAGTAATTTACCAGTAACTACGTTACACTTCTAAATGATCTCATTACTAAGTACCTGGAATTGTCTTTTTAGACCACTTTCTCACGGAAAGTCCAGGAGCAGTGATCTGACTATAATTGCACAGGTTCTGGTGTACTGGATCTCAGAATGTGCCTGAACACCTTGGGAAACAGAAGGTGGGATTCTTTGGTCTGCCAGCCACGTTTTTCTGGGCAGCGCGCCCTCGCTGATAGCGGGATCCTCTGTTCCCGCCACCTGCCAATGGGATTTTACATTGTGGCCACCCCACGCCGCTGGGAAAGCCGCAGGCTTTCGGCTGCCGGCACAACGGAGAATCCCGTTGGCGGAGAATCCAGCCCAGAGTTGCCAACTCTGGTTGGTGGCTTCCTGGGGCTTTCACTTGACCTCCTGCCTCGAACCACCCCATCCCCACACTTCCATTGGCTTCCCACAGCCAAGTGGAAACAAACAGACTCTGTCTTGCCGAACTGGGTTAAATGTGAAGGTCAGTAAAATAGCTTCCTTCCCCAGTCTCTAATCTTTCTATAATTAATTAATTAAAGTATTCTAAGAAAATGTTTTAAAAGCGCATTTTTATGACTTATTCAGTTGTCAAGGAGATTAATCCAGGTGAATCTTAAAGCCTATTCAGAGCCGTGGCTCATTCTTGCCTGAATATTGAGGGTTCGAGTCCTAATCGAGGGAGTTGAATCCAGTCAGCCCTGGCAGTGCAGAAACAAAACTGACCCAATTGGATTAATACTGATTTTAGTGAAACAACTTGAAATCCCTGGGCAAGGTTCTCTGTTGTCCGACGGCAATATTGAAATCGGCGAACGGGCGGATTTTCCACTCTGACGCTCAAATCGGGGCCGGCACTGGTTTGACGCCTGTCGGCCAGGCTCCGCCACCTCAGAAATGGCAAAATCGCATTGCCCGCCGCATGGCATTGCAACAGCTTTGGCACGTCATCAGCAGACCTTCCCACGGTGCTCCGCACCCGATGGGCCGAGTTCCCGACCGCGCGGTTGACGTGTGGTGTGAGCGGTCGGGAAGCCGGCATGGCGGCTGCGGGCTGTGTCCAGTGCCGCTGGCCGGGGGGCGGGGGGGTGGGGCGCTTCCGCGAGGGCTGGGGGGACTGGTGGGGGGTGGCCTGTGGGGTCGCGGATGGTGGGTCAGGTGTGCACACGGCCGCCGCCATGTTGTACAGTGCGACCGCTGCTGCTCGTTGCCATGTGCATGCGCGGACAGGGACCCAGGCACTCTCCGGCCACTTTTGGCGTGGGAACCGGGAGTTTCACCCGACGCCACTGCTAGCCCCCCACCGGTACCGGAATCAGTGAGGGTGGTGCCGATTTTGGCGTCGTAAAATGCCCGCAAATTCTCCGTTTGAGCCGACACTTAGCCGCTGAAACGGAGAATCCAGCTCCCTATTTTTAATATATTCATATGAATTGTTTTAAATAATGTAGCGACTAAGGTATTGCTCTGTAACCCACGATAATGTTTGCTTCCCATGGACTGTGGGAGACAGACAGACATTTTTTTGAGTAGTGGGGCTCTCCTCCATTCTGTGGATTATGGGTGGTCAGTAATTGAATCAGTGAGTCAGAGCAACTTGCGAGTTCTAACTACTGAGTCTGTTATTTCATTCACATAGTCTGGTGGCTGTACAGCCATTGGTCAGACAGGCTTGCCAGCAGGTCTTTCTCTGTCCCTCATATGTACACATGTTTTTGTGCATGGAGTTATGATGATCAGGAATGCACTGCCTGGAAGAGTAGTAGAAGCTATTTCAACAGTAACTTTCAAAATGGGGAAAGCAATGCAAGGATATAGGGAAAGCACATGGGAACGGGACTAATTGGATTGCTCTTTTAAAGAGCTATCACAGACACACACGGCTGAATAGCCTCCTTCTGTGCTATGTGATTCCATAATCCTATACGTGCATCTCTAAGATTAAAATAACTCTGGATACCTAAAGGTGGAAATTGTAACTGAGCAAGCAAACTCCTTCAGTGAATCTGACTGCTGTCAGGATAACAATGCGGTAAAAACCTTTTCTACAGGCCAGACTCAATGGCTTAGTATTAAAGTAAAGGGAAGATTAAAGCACTAAATATCACAAATGCAGGAGATAAATCAGGTACATGGCTGTCAGATATACTTTGCCAGTGTTACAACAGAAAACTAATCCATCTACTGATTGAGATGATAGCCTTCTTGTTTATTCCCTCAAGGTTGGATTCAGATTGCACTCTTTTGGCAGCACGTCTTTATCTAAGCATTTAATAAGGATTATACTGGGTTGCCCCAGTGTCATCAACAGAAACCAATCCCCATCCAAACTGCCATTTTGGACTGAGCAGATTCTGTTCATGCCGTCCCTTAATCACACCCGGCTAAATGTGCGATCAGGTGCATGAGAGGGACCTCCTCCCCAAACTAGTGGGGCTTCCAACAGCGGTGTTTTGACTTTCTTTTTCTGCTGCACAGTTAATGGAAGTGCACTAGTGACTGACGTTGGAGGAGTTTGGAAACGTTTCTGGATTCATAAGGGAGTATTACTGGACTTTTATAAGGAGGTCGGAGGACTTGGAAGGACTGTCAGGAGAAAGCCGGCCATCACTAATGGCGGGGAAGCTGTGTACAGAGAAAGGGGGAAGAGGGCTCTCAGTACAAGGCCATACCCACCAAGGGTATTCAGGAGGCCACCTTCTGTAGTGGCCATGATTCACGAAGGAGCGGTCACTGAACTGTGCTACCTCCAACAATCTAGTTGATAGCCGCAGATGGGACCAGGACAATGCTGCCACTGGCCATGAACACCAGCATGACCCCAAATTTCAATGCCAGCAGATTCTTCCAGGTGGGAGCAGATGACATTGCCAATATGTCACAGTTCACTATATATCATCGCATCAGGGAGGTGGCACAGGTCCTGTATGCTAGGAGAGGGGTCTTCATGATCTTTTCACTTCCAAGACAGAAGCAAGAGGAGTGAACACATGGCTTTAACTGGCTAACGGGATTTCCAATGTTGTGGGGCACCACTGATCCCTACAGGGCTCAGCAAGCCCCTCATACTAACAGGGAGGTGTACCATAACTGCAAAAGATGCACCACTTTATTAATATCCAGTTGGTGTGCGATCACTCGCAGAAGATCCTTTCAGAATATCTGCTGACTCAGCATCACCCACAATGCACTCATCCTGCATCAGTCGGCTGCAGCCACCATCTTTGGACAACCAGAGGCCAGCTGTATTGTGACAAGAGCTACCCACTGTACACCTGCCGCATGACACCCCTCCACCACCTGACTACAATGATAGTCACGCTGCCACCAGGAACATCATGGAGCAAATTACAGTATTAGTGTTCTGAAGCAATGCACTTGGTGCCTGACCTGTTCAGGTTGGGGGAGGGGGGGAGGGGGTGGGGGGGGGGGGGGGGGGGGGGGGCAGTTTAGCGGTGCTGCCTTCAGTTGAAACGTTTCTGCAGGTTTGTGGAGTCTGCTACATCCTCCACAACCTGCTTCAAACGTGGCACAGCCCTTGCCACTAGGCTTTCAGAGAGCAGCTCAGGAGAAGCAGGAAGAGCAAAGGGGGAGGCATCAGATCCCCATGGCTCCAGATTCCCCGTCAGTCAGCAGCTACACAGATTCTGATTCACTGAAGCTTCATCCCTACTTCCTCATTTCTCCACAATTCCTTATCATTCCATCCATCTACCATGTTCCAACACCGCGTCCTCGTGTCCAAATCCTGAAATCATGGGCCTAACCTTCTGGGGCAGCCTTCTCCGGTCCACGAGCCGTGTTTTCCTGTGCGGCACGCACCCACCCCCGCCGGCAGGGGGATTCTCCTTTCCTGCAGCCGGCCAATGGGGTTTCACATTGTGGCCACCCCACGCCGTCGGGAAAGTCGCGGGGCGTGGGTGCGCTGCCGGCAGACGAGAGGATTCCGCTGACGGATAATTCCGCAGCTTATATTTATTCACCGGGTCTGGGTGTCGCTGGCTAGGCCAGCAGTTGCTGCCCTTCAGAAGATGCTGGTGAGCTGCCTTCCTGAACCGCTGCAGTCCACATGGTGTAAGTACACCCATCGTGCTGTTAGGGAGGGAACTCCAGGATTTTGACCCAGCGACAGTGAAGGAATGGTGGTATATTTCCAAGTCAGGATGGTTTGTGGTTTGGAGGGGAACCTGCAGGTCGTGTTCCCATGAATCTGCTGCCCTCGCCCTTCTAGGTGGTAGGGACCGCAGGTTTGTGAGGCCTCATGAGCTGCTGTAGTGCATTTAGTAGATGGTACACACTGCTGACACTGTGCATCGGTGGTGGATGGCATGAATGTTCATGGAAGAGGTACCGGTCAAGCAAGCCGTTTTGTTCTAGATGGTGTTGAGCTTCTTGAATGTTGTTGGAGCTGCACTTATCCTAGCAAGTGGGGAGTATTCCATTACCTCCTGACTTGCGCCTTGTTGATAGTGGACAGGCTTTGGGGAGTCAGGTGGTGAGTTACTCACCACAGAATTCCTAGCCTCTGACCTGCTCTTGCAGCCACAGTATTTATATGGCTAGTCCAGTTCAGTTTCTAGAACATAGAACATACAGTGCAGAAGGAGGCCATTCGGCCCATCGATTCTGCACTGACCCACATTAAGCCCTCACTTCCACCCTATCCCCGTAACCCAATAACCCCTCCTAACCTTTTTTTGGACACTAAGGGCAATTTAGCATGGCCAATCCACCTAACCTGCACGTCTTTGGACTGTGGGAGGAAACCGGAGCACCCGGAGGAAACCCACGCACACACGCGGAGAACGTGCAGACTCCTCACAGATAGTGACCCAGCGGGGAATCGAACCTGGGACCTTGGCGCTGTGAAGCCACAGTGCTATCCACTTGTGCTACCATGCTGCCCAAATGGTCAATGGTAACCCCAATATGTCGATAATGGGAGATTCAGCAATGGTAATGCCATTGAGTGTCAAAGAGAAATAGTTAAAGATTCTTTCTTGTTGGAGATATTCATTGCCCGTCACTTGTGTGGTATGAATGTTACTTATTAGCCAAAGGCTGAATGATGTCCATAGAAACATAGACACATACAAAATAGGAGCTGACTGATCCTCTCTCTCAATGCCATACCCCTGCTCTCTCCCTATAGCCCTTGATGTCTTTAGAGTCACAAAATATTTCTATTTCCTTTTTAAATATATTGAGTAACGTGGCCTCCACAGCCTTTTGTGGTGGAGAATTCCACAGGTTCACCACCCTCTGAGTGAAGAGGTTTCTCTTCATCTCAGTCTTAAATGGCCTACCTCGCATCCTGAGACTGTGGCCCCTTGTTCTTAACCCCTTCCCCAGCAACAGGAAACAACATCCCTGCATCTAGTCTGTCCAGCCCTGACAGGATTTTATATGTTTCAATGAGATCCCCTCTCATTCTTCTAAACTCCAGAGAATACAGGCCCAGTCGACCCAATCTATTCTCACACAACAATCATCCATCCCAGGAATCAGTCTGGTGAACCTTTGCTGCACTCCTTCAACTGTCCTTTCTTAAGTAAGGAGAGCACAACTACACACTATGCTCCAGATGTGGTCTCACCAAGGCCATAAGACATTCTTGCTCCTGTATTCAAGTCCTCTTGCAACGAAAGCCAACATACAATCTGCCTTCTTACCTGCTTATTGCACCTGCATGCTTACTTCCAATGACTGGTGCACAAGGGCACCCAGGTCCCTTGTACATCAACATTTCCAAATCTATCACCACTTAAATAATACTCTGCCATACTGTTTTTCCTCAAAGTAGATAACCTTACACTTTTCCACGTTATACTGCATCTGGCATGTATTTGTCTACTCATTCAACTTATCTAAATCACCTTGAAGCCTCTTCACATCCTCATCAACAAACACATTTCCACCAAGTTTCGTGTCATCAGCAAACTTGGAAATATTGCTTTTCATTCCCTCATCCAAATTGTTGATACATATTGTGAGTAGCTGGGACCCGAACACCGGTCCCGGCAGTATCCCATACGTCATCTCCTGCCACTCCAATAAAGACCCATTTATTTCTACTCTGTCTGCTAATCATGGTTTGCTCCAAGAGGACATGGACTGCTTCAGTAACTGAGGAATTGCGAATGGCACTGAACATTGTGCAGCAACACCCCAGTAATCTGCAAACACCCCCACTTCTGACCTTAATAATGGAAGGTCACTGACGAAGCAGCTGAAGATGGTTGGGCCTAGGACACTACCCTGGGGAACTCCTGCAGTGATGCCCCAGGACTGAGATGACTGAGCTTAACAACCACAACATTCTTCCTTTGTGTCTGATATGACTCCAACCAGTGAAGAGTTTTTACTCTGATTCTCATTGACTCCAGTTTTGCTAGGACCCTTTGAAGCCAAACATGATCAAGTGCTGCCTTGATGCCAACGGCAGTCACTCTCACCTCACCTCTGGAATTCAGCTCTTTTGTCCATGTTTGAACCAAGGCTGTAATGAGGTCAGGAACTGATTAACCTTGTTGGAACCCAAACTGAGCATCAGCGAGCAGGTTATTCCTGAGTAAGTGCAGTTTGATCGCACTGTCAGTGACTCTTTTCATCACTTTGCTGATGATTGAGAGTAGACTGATGGTCAGTAATTAGTTGGATTTGTCCTGTGTTGTGTGTACAGGACACAGCTGGGCAATTTTCCACATTGCCGGGTAGATGCCAGTGTTGTAGCTGTACTGGACCAACTTGGCTAGGGATGGGGCAAGTTATCACGTGGAGTGAATTGAATTGGCTAAAGACTGACATCTGTGATGCTGGGTCCTCCAGAGGAGGCCAAGAAGGATCATCCACTCGGCAATTCTCGCTGAAAATTGTTGCAAATGCTTCAGCTGGGCTGGGCTCCTCCATCATTGAGGATGGGGTTATTTGTGGAGCCTCCTCCTCCAGTGAGTTGTTTAATTGTCCATCACCATTCAAAACTGAGCAAGGAAGAACTGCCAAGCTTAGATCTGATCTGTTGGCGGTGGGATCGCTTAGCTCTGTCTATCACTTGCTGCTTATGTTGTTTGGCATGGAAGTAGCCATGTATTGTGGCTTCACCAGGTTGACAACCCGGGCACGATTTAAAATAAAATAAATTTAGTGTACCCTACTATTTTTTTCCAATTAAGGGGCAATTTAGTGTGGCCAATCCACCTTTCCCGCACAATTTTGGGCTGTGGGGGTGAAACCTATGCAGACACGGGGAGAACGTGCAAACTCCACACAGACAGTGACCTGGGGCCTGGATTGAACCTGGGTCCTCGCGCCGTAGGCAGAGTGCTAACCACTGCATTGCCATGCCGCCCTTACCCGAGTGCGATTTAATGGTCAAAAAAGAGAATGCCGTGTGGGATGTAAGTAACAGATGACTGCAGCTATTAAATATGTCGGCGCCCCATTCTCCCAAGAATGAGCGCCCGTGCCTGAGGATCACACTATGGCGCCATTTAACACAAATGTGGACCTGACGCAATGGCACCTGGGGCTGTCTTCCAGGCCATCAGAGGACCCTGGGTGGTCAGGCCTTGGGCAGGGTGGTACACTTGTACTTCTGCTGCCACCTGGGCACCCTGGCAGTGCCACCTGGGCACTCTGGCAGTGCCACCTGGGCACCCTGGCAATGCCACCCGGGCACCATGGCAATGCCACCCGGGCATCCTGGCAGTGCCACCTGGGCACCCTGGCAGTACCACCCAGGCACCCTGGCAGTGCCACCCAGGCACCCTGGCAGTACTACCCGGGCATCCTAGCAGTGCCACCTGGGCACCCTGGCAATGCCACCCAGGCACCCTGGCAATGCCGCCAGGGCACCCTGGCAATGCCACCCAGGCATTAAATATGTCGGCGCCCCATTCTCCCAAGAACGAGTGCCCGTGCCTGAGGATCACACCATGGTGCCATTTAACACAAATGTGGACCTGACGCTTTTTTTTGGCTCAGTTAGAAATGCCCCGCCGAGGCCACACTTACCTCATTGCCAGTGGCACTGTCAGAGTGGCACCGCCAGGGTTCCCAGGTGGCACTGCCAGGCTGCCCAGGTGGCACACCCAGAGTTCCCAGGTGGCACTGCCAGGATGCCCAGGTGGCACTCCCAGGGTGGTACTGCTAGGATGCCCGGGTGGCACTGCCAGGATGCCTGGGTGGTAGTCAGGGTGTCCGGGTGTTACTGCCATGGTGCCCGGGTGTAACTGCTAGGATGCCCGGGTGGCACTGCCAGGGTGCCCGGGTGGCACTGCAGGGTGCCTGGGTGGCACTGCTAGGATGCCCAGGTAGTACTGCCAGGGTGCCCGGGTGGCACTACCAGGGCACCCGGGTGGCACTGCAGGTGCACCCGGGTAGTACTGCCAGGATGCCCGGATGGCACTGCCAGGGTGCCCAGGTGGCACTGCCCGGGTGCCCAGGTGGTACTGCCAGGGTGCCCGGGTGGCACTGCCAGGGTGCCTGGGTGGCACTGCCAGGGTGCCCAGGTGGCACTGCCAGGGTGCCCAGGTGGCACTGCCAGGGTGCCCAGGTGGCACTGCCAGGGTGCCCAGGTGGCACTGCCAGGGTGCCCGGGTGGCACTGCCAGGGCACCCGGGTGGCACTGCCAGTGCACCCAGGTGGCACTGCCAGGATGCCCGGGTAGTACTGCCAGGATACCCGGATGGCACTGCCAGGGTGCCCAGGTGGCACTGCCAGGGTGCCCAGGTGGTACTGCCAGGGTGACCGGGTGGCACTGCCAGGGTGCCCGGGTGGCACTGCCAGGGTGCCCAGGTGGCACTGCCAGGGTGCCCGGGTGGCACTACCAGGATGCCCAGGTGGCACTGCCAGGATGCCCAGGTGGCAGCAGAAGTACAAGTGTACCACCCTGCCCAAGGCCTGACCACCCAGGGTCCTCCGATGGCCTGGAAGACAGCCCCAGGTGCCATTGCGTCAGGTCCACATTTGTGTTAAATGGCGCCATGGTGTGATCCTCAGGCACAGGCGCTCGTTCTTGGAGGATTGAGCGCCGACATATTTAAATCAGCCAATAATATATTAATCTGGATATCGGCCAGCAAGGAAGGGTGAGATTTAAATTGTGACGTCTCGCGAGGCATTCCGAGAGGTCTCTCGCGCGATTTAACGGCCTTGCCGCGTCACCGAGTCAGGCGCGACAAGGCCATTCAATCGCATCCCTCATTTTCAGAATGTCAGCTGTTGCTCCTAGTATGTCCTCCTGAGCTCTTCGTTGAATCTTGAATTGAATTCTTTCTCCTGGAGTGGTCCCCCATCTCACCTCGCAGACTGGCAGCCAGTAAACCCAGGCAGTCTGATGTCTAAGATCATCACCTTTGGAGATGGGAGGCTGCCACCAGTCTCAGATTAACAAGTCTAAATCTGCTTCCACGATCAGATGGGATCAGGCGCCTTTATTTTTATTAGATTTATTCAACGTGAAAACACATTTACAACGTCATTTGTGCCACATAATTATGCTGTTACCAGTTTTTAGCTGCAGGAATTAAAGGCATCGTTAAAGACATTAACAGAATTGTTATTATTCGGTTATGCGGTAGTCACTGTTAATTTCTGAACCTAATAAATGGTAACGGAATGGCTATATAATATAACAGAATGATAACAATGTTGTTAATGCCTTTAATGATGACTTTAATTTCAGAAATTAATAAATGGTAAAGTTCAAATTGTCGCCCGTGACATATATTAATCTACTGAATTTCTAAAACTAGTCATAAAATGCCATCCTTAAATGCGTTTCGGAATTTTAAATCCACAAAGCCTGATGATGCTCTCCACAGTGTAGAAGCCAGTATGAGGTAGCAACGTAAAAGGGATTCCCAAAGCTTGGAGCTCAATAATCCTCTACGTTTGCTACCACTTCCTTATTAACATCAAACCCAAAGACACTTTGCTCAAACACAAGTTTGGGAGTGAGAGTTATATGAAGTGAAAAAGGCAGTAAGGAATCATTTGGATTGTTTCAAAAAATCATTCTGGGGATGGAGGGGGTCACAGGCTGGCCAGCATTTGTTGCTCATCCCTAATCACCCTGGAGAAGGTGGTGGCGAGCGGCTTCTTGAGCCGCTGCAGTCCATGTGGTGTAGGTACACCCACAGTGCTGTTGGGGAGGGACCCATTCTACCCGCATGATAAGAGGAACATTAGAAGTTTCATATCTCTCCCCACTGTTATTTCCAAGGGAATCAATGGGCTGCAGACTCACTATTACCCATTGTGCATTCTCACACAATGTCCAGATTCACCCCAGAGAGGGCATTAGGAATCCAGAATGATCAACATTCAGATTTTACAAAGTCCACCAAGCAAGACATTGGCTATTCTCAACTGAGCAGGCGTTAGCTGTGACCTGACTAACCATCATCTGCAGCAGCCAATTGGACTGGCTGAATAAGAACAAGAACTCGTTTTCAACAGCAGCGTGAAATGCAAGAACATGGTCAAACAAAATTTGAGCTCCATAAGTTGCTTGTAGACATGTGACCAAGGGCTAGGTTCAAAAAGATCGGTTTCACAGAATGTCTTAAAGGAGGCGAGATCCACAAGAGGTTTTGTGAGGAATTTCCAGATTTTCAGGTTGAAAGCCCAAAGCCACGGGTGCAGCCATTGAAATGGGGGCAGTGCATGAGGCCAAAGTTGGAGGAGTGCAGATATCTTGCTGGGCCTGAGGTGATTACAGATAATAGGGGGCACGGGGGGCGGGGAGTAGAGAATGAGGCTATGGAGGGATCTGTGAACAAAGATGAGAATTATAAAAATAGGGGCATTACTGGACCAAGCGAACACTCTCGAATCTTATAACTGTCATTCCACTTAAGCCCAAAGGGAGACAGCAAGAACTTAGATGGAGCAATTATACAGTGGTTGGATCAAATATGTGCTCCTGTACTGAATATATCTGCTTTCATTATCTTCCCTCCTTAAAAAGGACAATTCATGCTGCTTTAACACAGATGTTTGTGACCCTCCAATGTCTCACCCAAGCAACCCGTTTTCAAGTGCAAGCCTAGATAACAAATGTTGGCAAAACATTCAATTGCAATGACATTGTATCAAGTGCGGTTATAAATGAAATGAAAAAATGAAAATGAAAATCGCTTATTGTCACGAGTAGGCTTCAATGAAGTTACTGTGAAAAGCCCCTAGTCGCCACATTCCGGCGCCTGTTCGGGGAGGCTGGTATGAACAAACATAACCTTCTGTTCCTTTCGCTATCATTGTCCTCCTCATCTAGCTTCCACTTAAATACATCGATCCTATTTTTCTGAAGTCCTCCAAGGGGTAGCAAATTCCACATTTTTAAAAATAAATTTTAGAGAACCCAATTATTTTTTTCCCAAATAAGGGGCAATTTAGCATGGCCAATTCACCTAATCTGCACATCTTTGGGTTGTGGGGGTGAAACCCACGCAGACATGGGGAGAATGTGCAAACTCCACACGGACAGTGACCCAGGGCTGGGGTTCAAACCCAGGTCCTCAGCGCCGCAGTCTCAGTGCTAACCACTGTGCCACATGCCGGCCTATGAATGCCACATTTTAGCCACTCTTTGGGTAAAGAAGTTTGCCCCGAATTCTATATTTAATTTGTTGGGGAGTATTTGATATTCATGACGTTTGGGCTTGCTCACAAATAGAAACATTTTTTTCTCCACTACCTGATCAAACTCCTTCCTAACCTTAAAGGCCTCTATCTCAACCTTCTCTTTTCTAGGAATAAAGAGCCCCCACAACATAACAACGGTTTGCATTTATATAGCACCCTCAGAACATACGAAACATCGCATGGCACTTTACAGAGGTTTATACACTCATGCAAATGTATTTTTTTAAGATAACTCTATTGTGAAGAAACTGCTCTTCTGCTTGGTTCCACAATAGTTTTTTTTATAAATTTAGAGTACACAATTATGTTTTCCAATTAAGGGGCAATTTAGAGTGGCCAATCTACCTATCCTGCACATCTTTGGACTGTGGGGGTGAAACCCACGCAGACACGGGGAGAATGTGCAAATTCCACACGGACAGTGACCCAGGGCCAGGATTCGAACCCGGGTCCTCAGCGCCGTAGGCAGCAATGCTAACCACTGCGCCACCGTGCTGCCCGTCCAAAATATAGTTAAATAAAATGTGTAACTTTTTCCCAGCAGTCCCTTCAAAAGCTGCTTCGTTTGGTTTGCCTCCCAAGGGCCTGCAATACTGACCGTAGCATGTGGAGAACAAGCCACGGCCACAGCCAATCCAATTTTGCAAAGAAATCTGAAAGATGTGAGGCTTCCCATATGCACAGCGTCCACCAATGCCTATTTCAGGCATACTGCCTGGATGCCTTTGGGAAAGCCTTAAACAATATGGCAGACAGCCCAGTTTCAGTGAGCATTGAGGACACACCCACTCAAGGCCGTGATGCACACTCACCTGTGATGCTTCTGGACTGGTTTCAGTTTCGACCTCCAGTCGGAGGGAGATTCGTCTGTCTCTTGGCTCGTGATGATCTGCGGGCTGTAGGAAAAATTCCCTGGAGGAAGAACAACAAGTAGCATAATTTTCACTGATAGTCCACAAGGTTGACCGCAATCCATGCACCCACTTTGCTTTGAAGTCACTGCAGTCACAAATGTCACAGTCTGAAACATTTCATCAAGAACTGCCTGTCGTTTTGCCACCCCAAAATATTTTTCAAAAGATCTACAGAGCGGTCAAAGTTGTTCGCCTCCCAATTTGTTTTGAGTATTATTTTCTCAGCCAACTTCTCAGATACCATGGGCGAGATTCTCCATTTCAGAAACTAAGGCTGGGATTCTCCGGCCCCCTCCCGGGTCGGAGAATCCCCGGGGGAGGGGGGGGGGGGGGGGGGGAGGCACGAATCACGCCCCGACGCCGGCTGCCCTATTCTCCGGCGCCGGTTTTCCCGCCAGCTTGGGGACTTAGTCCCCAGAAGGGAGAATCCCGGCCATAGTGTTGACACCGGGGCTGAACCTGCGGATTTCCACCACAAATAAATTAGCGCCTGCCCCGGAGTGATTCATGATCCGTTAATGGGCTAGCACCAGCGCCACGTAGAACACGACTGATTCCAATGAAAAATGGTGTCCATGTTTTTGTATTGGAGGGGAGGGGTTACTGTTTTTCTCTGTTGTGATAAAATTTGTTGTTGAAAACTTGAATAAAAATTATTTCAAAAAAAAAACTTTTTTTTTTAAAAGGGGGGGTGAGGGGTGTAGGGGGTGAGTGCTTCATTGGGATGGTGTGGGAAGACTGGGTCGCGTGGGGTAATGTCTATTTAATTGTTACTCTATATTCTCTTTTTACACTATGTTAATATTCACTCTAGTTAGTATTGTTATTACTGTTCTTTTATGAAAAATTCTGCAAAACCTGAATAAAAATACTTTTTTTTAAAAATGGTGTCCGATTATCCGGGGACAGCATTGCCACTCGAGAGGCTGACAGGCTGCAGCCACATATTAGCACTCCACTCCCCACACACTCTCATCCCAGCCAACAAGATGGCAGCTGGGAGAGCAGCACCCCAGACCTTGCTGGCCGCCATGGAGGAGAGACAGGCTACCCTGTTCTGTACTGCCCCCCGTCGCCGTACACCGGGCCTGGGCGCAGGTGGCAGAGGCCGTGAGCGCCGTGGGTCCCACCGTCAGGATCAGCCAGCAGTGCCGTAAGAAGCTGCATGACCCTCTCAGGGCGGCCAGGGTGAGAAGGCAGCAACCAACCCCTGTCCCACACACTCGTAAAGCCTTCTGTCTCCTTCCCCCCTTCCCCCAGAAGGCGAAGGATAACGGTTGAGAGAGAGAGGGGGACAGCCAGACTTGCAGCCCCTCACCACAATGGAGCAGCGGGCAATGGACTTGGTTGGTTGGCCCAGAGAGCAGGCAGACATTGAGGCAGAGGTTGGCAATGGGCAACCACATGAGACCCTGCTGCATTGCGGTTTCCCATGGCATGAGCCCCGCCCCCCACACCACCCCAGCCCGCCCTGCACCACCCCAACACAGCCACTCCCTCACCGCCACCACCCACCACCCCAGACCGCGATCCAATCATGCGTCATGTCTTGTGTCTTCCAGCTTCACCTGGTGATGAGGGAGGCCATCTGGTGTCCCCCTCCCCCAACCCCAAAATGATTCCACCGACGAAGAGGCAACAGACAGTGACGTAAGCCCCCAAACGTCAGCCAGCGACACTCCGGACTACCAGTCCGGGTACAACACTGATTTCCCGTCACAGCTGTCATCATCACCCTCCACCATCCCAGAGACACTCACCTCGGTTGGGTACTTTAGTGAAGATGCACCTGGGGCATGATCTGGTGCGCACCACACACATGCAGCAGTACGCCAGGTGTAGGTAGGAAGCCCCACAGGGGCAGACAGACAGAGGACAGCCCGACCCGAGGGACTAGCTGCTCTCCAGATAGATTTCAGGCTTCTGGAAAGAGTGATCACATCGATAATGGAGTTGTAGACACAGAGCCAGGGACTGCATGAGCGGCTGTCAGCAACCATCCAGCACCTCCAGCTGGAGGAGTCCAATCACAGGCGCATCTCATGGTCGCACAACAGTTGCATATTGATCAAGTGGAACACCTTTCAGTTTGTGAAGAGCGACTTGTCATGGTCCCGTGCTCATAGGGGGACATGCATCCCGCCGATCACCCCCAGGACCCGGGGCATCTTGGCGATGGCAGTGAACCGCACTGCCCCACTGGTGGGCTGGGTCCACATTAAATTTGTGCCAAACGTGCACATAGGGCCTCCATGATGGTGCAGATGCACCTGTGCACTGAGCTCTGCGAGATCCCAGACAGATTCCCACTGGGCGCCTGGAAGGACCCCCTGACGTAAACACCGGGACAGGGTGTCCTCCTCCATACCCCTGTGGTTCCAGGTGTGCCATGATCTGGCAAATATGCCATTTGGTCCCCCTGCTCAGCTGGAGTTTTCAATGGCATACCCGACCTGGAAGGTTCTCGAATGACAGGCGCTGCTGGTACACACAAGGCCTAATGCTGCGCCTCCTTCCCACCTCCTTCTCGGCCTGTTTGACAGCTGGCTCTCCATCCTCACCGGTTGGCTCCTGTTGCTTTGGACAGGTTCTGCAGCTGCAGGTTCCTCCCAAGCAGCTCCTGGTCATACAGGAGCGGTGCATCCCTCGGGGGCTGTGGCGGGTAGGATGAAGGCCACCATTCCTGGTTGGATTCTGAAGTCCATTGTCCGAAGGTGGTGAAAGGCAGGCATGTTTGCATGGCATGGTGGGTATGTCCGTTCCCATCCAATTCCAATAGAGTACACGATGGCCCTGGCCCCCGTATGTTCCTCTCCCACTCCCCTCCCCTCTCCCATCCGAACACCCATTCCTGGCCGACCCCCCTGCTCTCTGCACTGGACCCCTGGCCCCATTGGTGCTTGGCACTGCAGGGGCCTCTGGCCCCAGCAACCATCCCTGCCGGCAGCAGTAGAGGGGGCTGGTACTACCCATGCCAGAGGTACGGACTGCAGCCCCCACCGATGCCCTCTGTAAGGTTTACTGTGGGCATTGCCCTTGGGTGGGCTGCATGACCCCCCCGCCAGCGGGTAGCATCTGGTTGTGGGTGGGGGCACCCATACGGCCGGTGTGACCCTACGCAATCACGGTGGCCGGTCAGTGGGGTGCACAGCAAGACAAGCCTTGCAGCCACAGCAATGACGGTCCATGCCTAGACGCTGCCCCAGTCCCGGGTGGTGACCCCGATGCCACCGTCAATCCCCTGGTCACCCTCCGTCACAACCCCAGCCAGCCCTGCCAGCCCAAGATCGAGCCTGTGGAATCACGTCCTACCTCCTCTCTCCCTCTCCCCAGCCTCGCCGCCTGTTTCCCAATTTTTAAAACCACAAGTGAATCTCAGCATCGGTAATTCCCCCTAACAGAGGCGGAACATCACAGGAGCCTCGGAGAATATCAGGGTGGGCCTGTTAATGATATGTCAACAGTGTTTACTGTCCGTGCGGAGTAGAAAGCATTGACTCCACTGTCGAGGCACTGGAGCATGGCATTCCATCGGGCGCCTGGCGCCAGCCATGATTTTCAGCTCACGCGCAATTCTCCGCCCAATCACATTTCACGATTCCGGTGTTGCTGGACGGAGAAATTCCCCCCCCCCCATATTATAGATACACACACTTTCTCTTCACAGTGATGACCAATACATGCGGAGAGCAATACACCCATCCTTCCATTGGAATTCATCGCACCCCATCATTCCAAAAGGATCACTCTGGCTATTAATCAGTCTCTGAACAACTATGCATTGATACCAGTCCTGAATTAACCTGTTAATGGTGTTTGTACTTTTAAAAAAATTAATTCTTGGACATGACTGGCATTTAATCGGCCACTCTTAGTTGCCCCTTGATTTGGTTTAGGTTTCAACATTAGCACAGTTTTATCATTGCACACAAGGCATTGCATCCCTCAAATGGTCATGAGATCAGTAACTACAAAGCGCACTGAAACAGATATGATCACAATCAACATTCAAATTTTTAAAAAATATATAATGTCATAAAAACTGTTTATCTAGTCAGTGTTCACAGGAATAACAGCACATCTGTGAGATTCAACTCAATGCTGATTCCGGTTTTATGCAGTCATTGGTTTTATTTTCGGAGTATATACATGAATTGCCTTTCTCACTCTCGCAATAATTAAAATATCTTTACTCCTCCATCAGGTGGTGATGGGCTTTCTGTTTGCACCACTGTGGCCTATGTGATGATGGTGTTCCCTTCAATGCTGTTAGGGAGGGTGGGCTTTGGCGATAACGAATACACATCCAAGTGGGGATGGTGTGCGGGTTTTGAAGGGGAATCAGGAGGTGATGCTGGCGCCTTCGCTACATTTGTGGTATCATTTTAAATCATGTCACAATAACTTTCTCTACTCCATGTAATATTTCACATAACTCTGTAAAGGCCCCCTACTCTTCCATAACTTTTCAAGAGAACCTTCACAAGTCTGTTCAGCCTCATCACTTTTCACTGCCTTCAAAGTGGCAGTTCGATTCCCGGCTTGGGTCACTGTCTGTGCGGAATCTGCACATTCTCCCCGTGTCTGCGTGGGTTTCATCCCACAGTTTAAGATGTGCAGGTTAGGTGGATTGGCCATGTTAAATTGCCCTTAGTGTCCAAGAAGGGGTGGGGTTACTGGGTCACGGGGATAGAGTGGTGGTCTCGGCTTCGGTAGGGTTCTCTTTCCAGGGGACGGTGCAGACTCGATGGGCCGAATGGCCTCCTTCTGCACTGCAGATTCTATGATACCATGAAAGCTTGAACATTTATTTTGTGCCTCGATTGACGCAAAGTCCACACAGGCCAGAGTCCTCTGTGGCCTCAGCACATGACTTCACTTCAAAATCACAATTTCAACCTCTGCACGATCTCAATACCAGGATTCTCGGAACGCAATCCAATGGTGGGTATCAGATCATAGTCTTCCAGTCACTCATTCCTAAACTAGTCTGAACCAGTGGCCCTCTGTACCTGCACATACACGCATCAAACAAATATTGCCACAATCTTGCTCCATCGAGATTTTCATTAAACTTCAGTCCAATCTTGAGAAAATTGTTCCTGTTGTTTGTTGTTTCCAAAACGTGGTGCCCAGAACTGTACATAATACACCTGGCGTGGTCTAACCAATGTGTTGTATGTTTGTAACAAAACCTCTATCCCTTTATATTCTAGTCTTCCAATTATAAAGACATGCTTCCCATTTGCCATTGTGAATACCTCTTTTTTGTCCCTAACACTGTATTTAGTGATCTATAAACACGGGCACCTAAATCTCTTTGGGCTATCCCTGATTCCAGCTTTTCACCATTTGAATAACACTTGGATTTATCCTTATTTGGTCTGTCACTTGGGTTCATGCAGCTAAGGATCCCAATTCCATTGGGGAGGAGTTGGAGAAACAGCAGCAGCCCTTAGAGCTCAGAATCTCACCCATTCGTCACATGTGAGGCTGGACAGTAAAGTGCCAAACAACTAATTGATGGCCGGAGCTCATCACAACTCTTCCCATCTGGCCTTTATCCAGTTTTTATGCATCCTGGTTCCTTCATGTCATTATTCATGGGGGGAGGGGGGGGGGGGGGGGGGGGGGGGGTGCGAGATGGTGAGTATGGGGGGGGTGCGAGATGGTGAGTATGGGGGGGGGGGTGCGAGATGGTGAGTATGGGGGGGGGTGCGAGATGGTGAGTATGGGGGGGGGGGGCGGCACGGACAGCACTGCTGGACATGAGTGGGCCGAGTTCACCTTCTTACTGCACTGGGTGCCGGTCCGCCTGATGGCGCTCCCTGAGCTGACAGCCGCTGCCACCTCCTCCCACTGGCTACCCTGTGGCTGACCCTCCGAGATGCTCGAGGAAACATTGTCTGATTTCAACCGCGTCCAACAGTCTGGCCAGGTTGGCATCTCTGAATCGTGGGGCTGGTATTCTCGACTACATGGCAGCGAGCTGTGTGAGGTTGGCCGTGCTGCTGTCCCTTGTTAGCCAGGGTCTGGCGAGCGTGGTCCCGGCGAATCAGCCGGCGGGAAGCTCGCGACAGTCCCCCCCTCGCTACCACACTTAGCAACCTTTCCATTAAATCGCACCCTAAATGTGGTTAGATAGCGGTGGGGATCTCGCTGACAGAGCTGGGGAGAAACTCCCAGCAAATTCTGTCACAAATGACACTTACAAACTTTTCCGTTAGATCACACCCAAAATCTTTGATAATGGATCCTAGAATTTTCCCCACTACCAACGTCAGGTTTACTTGTCTACAATTCCCTGTTTTCTCTCTACCTCCCTTTTTAAGTAGTGGAGTAACATTAGCTACCCTCCAATCAGTAAGTACTGTTCCAGAGTCCATAGAATATTAGAAGATGGCCAGCAGTGCATGCATTATTTCTCGGGAAATTACCTTAAGTGCTGTGGGATGTAGATGATCATTCCCTGGGGATTTATCAGCCTTCAATAGTAGTGGAGACATGGTGTTGGGAACTGATGGGATTGATCTCTCAGTTCCTCTCTCTCACTAAACCCTACATTCCAGACATAGGGAATAGGCATTGGTAAAGGTAAATCATGACTGAAATAGGTGGAGGCTTGGCAGGAAGGGCAAGGAGGGTGGCTGTCAGCGAGTCCCCCCCCCCTCCCCCCCCACCCCATCCCATCCACCCCATCCCATCCACCCCCCCCCCCCCCCCCCTTTTCCAATGCCAAGTCCCTGAATAGGGCACTAAATGCCTTTGAACAAGTGACTCACACCTGAAGGGAAGACCCTTGTGGTCATCCTAGCCAAATTCAACAGAAAGGTTGTAGATCAGGTGAACTTCATAATATACTTTGGAGTTTTTAAACCCTGGCCCATAACAAGTGTCATTAAAAACCCAATTCTTTTTTTAAAATTTAGAGTACCCAATTATTTTTTCCAATTAAGGGGCAATTTAGCGTGGCCAAACCACCTAGCCTGCACATCTTTGGGTTGTGGGGGTGAAACCCACACAGACACGGGGAGAATGTGCAAACTCCACAGGGACAGTGACCCAGGGCCGGGATTCGAACCCGGGTCCTCAGCGCCGTAGGCAGCAATGCTAACCACTGTGCCACCGTGCTGCCCACAAAACCCAATCTTTAGGGTTCCTTAAGGGAAGGAAAGCATTCGTCCTTACCTGTGACTCCAGATCAACAGAAATGTTGACTCTTAGATGCCTAGCAACCATTCGGGATGAGCACTAAACGTCCACAACAATCCAATTAATAAAAAAAAAATTACACTGCTGTTTGTGGGAGCTTGCATTTGTAAATTGACAGCCACATTTTCTACATAATTACAGTGACTTCAGAAGTACTTCACAGGCTGTAAACTGCATTGGAATATCTGGAGGTCATATAAGGGAGCACATGATTGCACACCTTTCTTTGGTTCCCTATGTTGCAGTTGTTTTCAAAGTCCTGAGGTGTATGGAGTTATCTAGATTGGCAGCTTTGCGTGTGTGCATGTACAAACACACGCACATCACTGCAGGTAGGGGATAGTCAGGGCAGGTAAACCTTTCAGATCCAAATTATTACAGACAGACATAGAGAGGGTATCGCAAAATTACAAACCTGACTTGGATCACAAAGAGGTTCTTAAATGGCCAGGCGATTAGGGAAGTAATTTAAAGAGCAGCCAAATGTCATAAAATATGAGACAAAGAACAGACATTCTATGGCATTACAAACTAAACAGGGCCAATCCTCTGAATATTTAATATGTTAAATATTTTAACTGCCCCATCCCCACACTCCCGCTATTAGTTACGCAACATGACCATTCTTGGCCAATTGAAAAGCAAATGGACTCTTCATATCTTACCCAATTGACTGACCCTTGATTGTAAATCTCCCCCATCTCCACAATTTAACCGTTCCTAAATTCTTTTGATGCCCCTACATTTTATATTGCAGGGTGACTCACAGCAGCTTCCAGACTACAAGGAAATCTTGGAGAGCTGACAACCGTATCTTGTTCACAGACTCCTTAAATTCTTACGAGGGGATGGGTGAGGGGATATTTTCTTCGCTTGGCCATTCTCAGCTATTTTTGTCCTTCAATTATGCCCTTTGGCTCTTTTTTAAAAACGATTGTGCTCACCTACCAAACGATATATAATCAGTAATGATCCCCAATGACTTACAGAAGGGACAGAATTTTCCAATCGGCAGACTAACTGCGGTCATGGGTGGGAACGTCAGCATGATTCCCGCCAGACAGTGGGTCAGATTAATCCACGTGATCTTCCATCTTTCAGCTCATTAATTATCAATCCGCGGGAGCTCGTGAATCTCGTGACGGGCGTGCAGGGATTTGTGCGCCCTGCCGCTACCTGATGGGGTCGAAGGTCTTGGCCTTTATATCCTCAGATGCACCCTGTGTTTGATGAACAGGCATCATTAGCCATGTCCTCAAGAGGAGCCAACCTTCTAAGCGCCGAGGTCCCTCGATAATCTGCGCCATCTGGGAATGAGTCAAAATGTAAGAGTTGTGAGAGTTCCTGGGTGACTAGTACAAACATGCTGGATCTGCTTTCTGTGACCATCAAGGAACTGGGTGCTCAGAGAGTGAAATCCTTTTCTATTAATGAATCTGACTGGCTGCTGCCAGGGAGCCCTCAAGGCCACACGTGTGCAAGCGGGAGGCCTGAGTTAACAACAAATCCCACAGCTCTTGCAACCTGGCGTGCTTAATCTATGCAGAGCTACACATAATGGTGATCCATACTGAAAAGGGCAACTGTCACCCTTGGGTCACGCCAAATGTCCCCCAAAGTTTCCATAGAATCCTTACAATGCAGGAGGCTATTCAGCCCATCGAGTCTGCCTCGACCCTCCAACCAAGCACCTTACCTAGGCCCACTCCCCTGCCCCATCCCGTAACTCCGCGCATTGATCACGGCCAATCCACCTAGTCTGCATATCTTTGATTTGGCCCCCCCTTGTCGACATCTGGCCCAGTTGTGTTTGTTCCTCAGAGTGATGGTCTTCCCTAAGCTGTGCCAATCAGCAATGGGCTCTTTGACTCCTTGTTCTAATCAAAGCTGTCAAGATGGCAGTGTTGCCCGTAGCCTGTACTCTCCATTCTTCCGTGTATTGGTGAATGCATACAACTGAGCTTTCAATGCTAGTTCCCCTGGAATGGTCTCCCTCCATGCACAAGGCAGGGATGCATTCTCCAGCCCCTGACTTTCCCTCAGTCTGCACACCACATACCCAGTCTCCCCTAGCAGGATGAGATCATCCTGGAGGATGGCAGGTAGGTAAGCTTACCCCTCAGATGTGACTACACATTCACGAGGATCTTAATTAGGGTTCAAAGACCCAAGTCCGGTAACCTACACTCAGGCTTCTGGTGGCTGTCCTCCTGTGGTCTTGTCAATAACTATCCATACCTAATTCTTCTCTTGTGCCCTGACTGTAAGAAGGGTGCCTCAAATGACCAGTGCACTGGGAACATGGAGGCTTGAAGGACCCATGCTGCCTCTGTGCAGCAGACATGACCTTTCATTATTTGAACATACATGAATTTTGACATGCCTCTGCGAGGTGCAGATACCAATTAAAAGCATCTGCACCACAGCATCTACACTTAATGGATCCTTGCCTGAATGCGCATCATTAATAATGAAGCAAAGCTCGTTCATTGTGTGCATTAGACCCTCAAGTCCAGTGTTCAGCTGAGCCATGCTCTCCATGGTTTGAACAGGGCAACTATAGCATGCCCCTACAATCGGCCAGGGATTTCTTTGCTGAACTCCTCCCACACACCCAGAGACCTCTCCCAGACCAATTGTTTTCTTGCTGGTTTTTCCAAATTCCATCACTCTTCGTTCCTACCATCCACCAGGTTCTTCCCATCCTCCTCCATAGACACTGCCTCCCAACTCCCTTTCCTCATGTCACTATCCAGCCTCCCCCGTTACCCTTGACACCATCATTATCTATGTGGATATTCCTGGTCGGCTCCTGAAGCCATTAATGGTAATGCCCTTTGTCGAACTGACCCCTCCCCTTCTCGAGGCTACGTGCACCTTGGTTTTTCAGGACCCCCACAATAAGAACAAAAAATATCAACCCCTGCAAATGAGTTTTCAGCTCCCGACTTGCAGATGCCTCCCCTGAACGTTGCTGTGATTTCTGCCTCACAGTAACACGACTCTAACCCCCAGTTACCAAATTCCTTAGGTGACTGACTATAGCCTACACACCATACTGTGCATGATCATGAATGAAATGAAATGAAAATCGCTTATTGTCACGAGTAGGCTTCAATGAAGTTACTGTGAAAAGCCCCTAGTCACCACATTCCGGCGCCTGTCCGGGGAGGCTGGTACGGGAATCGAACCGTGCTGCTGGCCTGCTTGGTCTCTGCCCAGAGGGGCCTTTCCTGACTCAATACCGGGACCAAGACATACGCTCCAAGTAGAGCTCTCTGACATGGACCACACAGCCCGAGGACAGTGAAGGAATGGTGATATATTTCCAAGTCAGGGTGGTGAGTGACTTGAGGGGAACCTCCAGGTGGTGGGGTTCCCAGGTATCTGCTGCTCTTGTCCTTCGAGATGGTAGTGGTCGTGGATTTGGAAGGTGCTGTCTAAGGAACCTTGGTGAGTTACTGCAGTGCAGCTTGTAGATGGTACACACGGCTGCCATTGTTCTTCAGTGGCGGAGCATTTGAATGATTATTGACCAATCAAGCGGGCTCCTTTGTCCTCGATGGAGTCAAGCTTCTTGTGTGTTGTTGGAGCTGCACTCATCCAGGCAAGTGGAGTGTATTCCATTACACTCCTGACTTGTGCCTTGTGGATGGTGGACAGGCTTTGGGGGGTCAGGAGATGAGTTACTCACTGCAGGATTCCTAGCCTTTGACCTTCCCAGGTAGCCACAGTATTAATATGGCTAGTCCAGTTAAGTTTCTGATCAATGGTAACCCCCAGGGTGTTGATTGTGGGGGATTCAGCGATGGTAATGCCATTGAATGTCACGGATGGTGGTTAGATCCTCTCTTGTGGAAAATGAAATGAAATGAAATGAAAATCGCTTATTGTCACGAGTAGGCTTCAAATGAAGTTACTGTGAAAAGTCCCTAGTCACCACATTCCGGCACCTGTTCGGGGAGGCTGTTACGGGAATCGAACCGTGCTGCCAGCTTGCTTTGGTCTGCCTTCAAAGCCAGCATTTAGCCAGCAAGACAGTATCTTCAATATGGCCTCAGCCCCAGGACAGTATCTTCAATATAGCCTCAGACCCAGGGCAGTATCTTCAATATGGCCTCAGCCCCAGGACAGTATCTTCAATATGGCCTCAGTCCCAGGACAGTATCTTCAATATGGCCTCAGCCCCAGGACAGTATCTCCAATATGCCCCTGACATGGTGGCCTCAGCCCCTAGGACAGTATCTTCAATATGGCCTCAGCCCCAGGACAGTATCTCCAATATGGCCTCAGACCCAGGACAGTATCTCCAATATGCCCCTGACATGGTGGCCTCAGCCCCTAGGACAGTATCTTCAATATGGCCTCAGACCCAGGACATTATCTGCAATGTGGCTTCAGACCCAGGACAGTATCTCCAATACGCCCCTGACACTGTGGCCTCAGCCCCAGGACAGTAACTCCAATACGCCCCTGACACTGTGGCCTCAGACCCAGGACAGTATCTTCAATATGGCCTCAGACCCAGGACATTATCTCCAATACGCCCCTGACACTGTGGCCTCAGTCCCAGGACAGTATTTCCAATACGCCCCTGACACTGTGGCCTCAGACCCATGATAGCCTCTAATTCTTCCTTGAGCAGTATTATAATTCTTGCCTCAGGACAGATTTTCCCCTACGCTGCTCCTTGACTAGTCACTAGTCCTGCCTGTCTCACAATAATATAATTGTCTGTCCTCCAGTGCCCAGTCTTGTTGCAACTTGTGTTACAGACACCTGATATCTCACAGCGACATTGAAAGTAGCTTTTACTCACCTTCGTGTTACGAATGAACTGAAGCTGACCAGGTACGCGCCTTTTACATCCAGTCGTAAAAGGAACCATTTTAATCGAGTGCTGACAGGGGAATGAAATTGGAGGGGGTCACGTAATTCCAATGAGTTAGGCTTCATGAGATGCGAATGAATGTAAATGTGGCTCCTGACACAGATCAGTGGGAACATCGAACTGTTTTCAACACAGGTCATCAAATTCGGGAGAGCAAAATTTCCCACCTACGCAAAACTAACTTTTTCCATCCTGTCAAACGTAGTGCCTGTCACAGTCCCCATTGGTAGTGGGAGTAAAAAATTCCACCCAAGGACAAAACTTCATCAACTCCCTTTCGGAAGGGAGATAACCAATTGGTTATGTTCACCAAGCATTTGTTTACAAATGTCCTACCTTTTTGGGAAAAGGGATGGGGGAGAAACACACAAGACACATGTGCCAGTGAAAGGTTAACGAGTGATGATGGAGTGTTTACGGAGACCTGAGTCATCCTTCTGGTGAAATTATATTGTTCGGGTCCAAGCCAAAGTCAATTTGAAAAAGTGTCAAACCGGCGAAGCTGGATTACATAATCAAGCCAGAACACGGCCTAACACGCTTCGAGGGAGCCAGTAGGAAGGAGTGTCCAACCACTGCCTCACCAAGAGCAGCTCATCTCAAACCTAATGCACACAAAGGCTGGCAACAAACTATTCCTCCAATGAGGAGAAACCTGCCAATGACCCTCTCCGATAGCTTAGGCAACAAGGCATTGAGCAAAGATAAACATAATGTTGATATTGTTTTGTTCACAAGAGTTGTAAGCGGTTGAGAAGCTGGAGCTGTAAACTTGCATTTATGTAGCATCTTACAGGACAGCAAGAGACCAGTCGGTTCATCAACTCTGTGCCTGCCCCTGAAAGAGCTATCAAGTAAATTGCATTCTACACCTTCCTCCCACCCATTATCCCCCCACCGTCCCTTCATTACCCTCTGGAAAGTTATTACTGACTGGGGGGGTGGGGGGGGGGGGCTTCGTTACCCTCTGGAAAGTTATTACTGACTGGGGGGGTGGGGGGGGGGCTTCGTTACCCTCTGGAAAGTTATTACTGACTCAGGGGGGGCCTGTTTAACTCACTTGGCTACACGGCTGGTTCGTGATGCAAAGCAAGGCCACTAGCCTGGGTTTAATTCCCATACCGGCTGAGGTTATTCATGACGGTTCATCCTTCTCAACCTTACCCTGAGGTGTGGTGATCCTCAGGTTGAATCACCACCAGTCAGCTCTCCCCTCCAAAGGGGAAAGCAGTCTATGGTCATCTGGGACTATGGCGAACGGCTGGTGGAAGCGGATTTAGTCTTTCAGGCAGCACACTCCACATCACCAAAAAAAATCATCCTCATTTATCTTAAAACTTCTTGTTTCCAACCCGTCTGCTCGTGGAATCAACTTCATCTTATTTCATTATCAAAACCCGTCATCATTTTAAACAACTTTATTCAATCCCCCATTAACCTTCACTTCTTTTAGGAGAATAATCCCAGCTTTCTTTAATCACCCCGTATAACTGAAGAACGTGTCTTAAAGTGCCCAGGTTATCCAGTTAAATACTTCTCAATGCAATCACTGTTTTGTGGAATACTCTGGCAACTAACTGTTCACAGCAAAGTGACGCAGACAGCACTGAGAAAAATGACTGATTAATCTTTTCACTGCAGTGTGCGTTGAGGGCTGAGTGTTGTTCAGGATACATGGGCGTTCCCCCGCCCCTCCTCACACCCTTCTCTCCGAATTGTGCCAAGGGATCTGGGTGTTTCATTATGATAAGGGCATTGCATACATATAAATTGTTATTCATTAACCTGTCTAGGCAGATGAGGGCAGTATCAGGGGTTCCACCTGCCAACAGCAGAGCCAGCAAGAGAACCGCTTTGCCCTTTTCGGGAAGACTTGCCGAACCACAAGACACTCAGGCAGTGGCGTGGCCAAGTGAGGCCCTTAAAATTCCAATTAATGACCACTTGAAGGCCTCATCCCACAACTGTGTTCAGCCGATGCAAATGGAGATTTCAATGGCTGGCCAGCCTTGCCCCGGGGGAACCCGCAGCTGTGGGCGGGGGCTGAGAGTTTGCACACTAGCTTAGCCAGTCAGAGGGCAGCACGGTGGCATAGTGGTTAGCATTGTTGCCTACGGCGCTGAGGACCCGGGTTCGAATCCCGGCCTTGGGTCACTGTCCGTGTGGAGTTTGCACATTCTCCCCGTGCCTACGTGGGTTTCACCCCCACAACCCAAAAGATGTGCAGGTTAGGTGTATTGGCCACGCTGAATTGACCCTTTGTTGGAAAAAAATAATTGGATACGCTAAATTTTTTTTTTTTAAAAAGCTTAGCCAGTCAGGTGGAGACTAACCTTTACTGTTTGTCTGTTGCGTCAAAGTCAATCCACGACCTGTTGCTTCATTCATGCTGGAAGCCCGGTTCAATGGAGCGCGTGGGGTTCTATCCGCTGATAGCGTGAGCACTACCTCAGGGTTGGCAATCCCTTTCGTGACCACAGGCCGTGATGCCACTTCCAAAGTAGATATCGGCCTCCATTTGGAACCTTGGGCCTGTGTGTTGCTGCGCTCAGCCCTTTGCTCTGGGGTTGTAGATTGCTTTGTTCCTGATTGAGCATTTTTCTGACTGCTTATATCTAACGTTATGGTCTTGGTGGTCTGGTGGCTGGTGGACTGCGGCGCTGAAGACTTATTGACATTAATCCGGGAAGGTGACGTAGCGCGTTGGTTGTTATTGTTGTCAAAGGGCAAATTCTTCTGGAGGACCGAGCGTGCCTTGTCCTTGACCGCGTCAGAGCTGGGCCTGGTGGTTGAGGTTGGACTCTTCGACACATTGGTACGCTCTTGATTTCTGGGTGACCAGGGCTTTTGTGGTGATGTCTCCATCGGACTATGTTGCCCTTGCACAGGATCCTGAGAATGGAATGAGCTCACTGGTGGTGCTAAATCAGGTGTCCCTGAGCTCATGAATCTTTGTCTTGCAGCCTGCATCCTTTCTGTCGGACTGTTGCCAGGTTTGAAAGCTGCCGGTGAGGCCTTGGCCTCTTTGGGGGTGTTTGTCACTGCAGCCGGGCCTGTCACATGGCTGAGCACTGGCTTGTGGATGGTTGGGGCTGGATCGTTGGGTTTGGCGCTGATCCCCCGTGATGTGGGAATAATGATGCTGCTGTTGTTATTCTCGCCAGCCTTGGCTTGGTGGTGAGTGCAGATGAAAGTCCCAGGCACAGATCCAGTCTTGTACGCACCAGCCATGAGGGTGTTGGAGCACTGTTTGCACCTGTGGAAGGGGGGGGGGGGGGGGGGGGGGGGGGGGGGGGGGGGATGAAGAAGGTAATGTGAACATGGAACAGAATTCACAGTTTCAAAGTCTGACTCACACTTTAAGGGCAGTATTTAATTAGCTCTACGTAGTCACCAACTAAAGGGAGAGTTTGATTGGAGGCACTATCCAATTTCCCTCCCAAACAATCGTGAGGCGCAAAGACTCTGGGCTGGATTCACCATCCCGCCACGCCGGATTTCTGGTTCACCCCGCCGGTGGAATGCTCCGTTTCACCGGCTGGTCAATGGGGTTTCCCATTGTGGGGCAACCCCACGCCGTCAGGAAACCCCCGGGCTACCGGCAAAACGGAGCATCCTGACGGCGGAGAATCCAGCCCCAAGTCTACTTAGTTCCCCTTCTACATTCTAATAATCAAATGATACAAACAATGATGAGCAATAGCTACCAATCCCTAGCAAGTAGTCCACAACACTCCCGCACATGAGGGAGAGCTTTGGAAACCCATTCATCCCAAACCTTACCATCTCCCAGGGAAACAAGAATAAAGGTTTAGGAGCAGGGAACCTGATCAAATTCACCTGACCAGATTCAGTGGCACTAAGGACAATTTTAACATCATTTCTATGTAATCGGTTCATGTGAGGTAAATTTGCAGAGCCAACAAATTGCTGTTGGAACACAGGGATCACAACAGCCAGTTTGCACACAGCAGTTGGCTGTGGAATAATTCCAGAGCTCATCTTCAAAATCATGCTGTGCGATCTGTTAAGTCCATCTGAGACAGTAGATGGTTTAACATTGGTGGCCCAGTGGTTAGCACTGCTGCCTCACAGCGCCCAAGACCGGGGTTCGATCCCGGCCCCGGGTCACTGTCTGTGTGGAGTTTGCAACATTCTCCCAACACTGGGGCAACAAGGTAGCACAGTTGCTTCACAGCTCCTGGGTCCCAAGTTCGATTCCTGGCTTGGGTGACTGGGTGGAGTTTGCACGTTCTCCCCATGTCTGCACGGGTTTCCTCCGGGTGCTCCGGTTTCTTCCCACGGTCCAAAGATGTCCAGTTAGGTGGATTGGCCATGCAACATTGCCCATAGTGTCCGAAAAAGGTTAGGTGGGGTTACGGGGATAAGGTGGAGGTGCAAGGATAGGGTGGAGGTGCGCTTAGGTAGGGTGCTCTTTCCAAGGGCCGGTGCAGACTCGATGGGCCGAATGGCCTTCTTCTGCACTGTAACTTCTATGATTCTCCCTGTGTCTGCGTGTGTCTCACCCCTACAACCCAAAGATGTGAAGGGTAGGTGGTTTGGCCATGCTAAATTGTCTCTTAATTGGGAACAAAAAGAATTATGTACACTAAATTTATTAAAAATGAATAAATAAATCTCATGGGACCACTGACAGTGCAGCTCTCCCTCGGTAATCTCCCTCTGACAGTGTCGCTCTCCCTCGGTAATCTCCCTCTGATGGTGCAGCTCTCCCTCGGCAATCTCCCTCTGACAGTGTCGCTCTCCCTCGGTAATCCCCCTCTGACGGTGCAGCTCTCCCTTGGCAATCTCCCTCTGACAGTGTCACTCTCCCTGAGTAATCTCCCTCTGACGGTGCAGCTCTCCCTCGGCAATCTCCCTCCGACAGTGTCGCTCTCCCTCGGCAATCTCCCTCTGACAGTGTCACTCTCCCTCGGTACTCTCTCTCCCTCTGACAATGCAGCTCTCCCTCAGTGATGACCCCCCCCCCCAACCCCCCCCCCAATCCCCCCCCCCCCCACCCACCCCCCCCACCCCCCACCCCCCCCCCCCCCCCCCCCCCCCCACCCCCACCCACCCCCCCCTGCTTCAATCAGATGAACTATTACAGATTAGAGTTGCCAATCCTCCAGGATTGGCCTGGAGTCTCCGGGAATTGAAGATTCCAGGACACTGCTGTGTATAATCCTGAAGACACAGGGACATTTAAAAAGATAGCTTTCTAAAATTTCCTTTGACCATTTCGCATTGCAAGATATAAAAATATTGAAAATGGGGGGAAAGACTGTTTGGTGAAAGTCAAGCATCATCCTATTGGGTATAAGACTTTTTGCTTTCTAATTGCCGTAGGAAGCATCACGTAATAGAGGTCTTGGCCAACAAATGGTTGGAACATGGGGGCATGTCATGTGATTTAACTTCCAGGGATACATTTAATTATAGTTGGCAACCCTACTGAAGATGCCTAAGACTGGGAGTATTTTGTTCTTCCAAGTAGCTTGGCCTTCCTGCCCATCAGTAGCTTGACAGTTGCCAAGACAACACTTAACATAGAAACAAGAGCAGGAGTTGGCCTTCGGCCCTTCTAGCCTGCTCCGTCATTCATTATGATCATGGCTGATCATCCAACTCAGTAACCTGTTCCCGCTTTTCCCTCCCCCATTACCCTCAATCCCTTTAGCCCCAAGAGCTATATCTAACTACTTCTTAAAAACATACAATGTTTTGGTCTCAAATGCTTTCTGTGGTAGTGAATTCCACAGGTTCACCTCTTCTCATCATCTCAGTCCTAAATGGTTTACCCCGGATCCTCAGACTGTGACCCCTGGTTCTGGACTCCCCTGGCATCGGGAACATCCTTCCTCTATCCACCCCGTCAAGTCCTGTTGGAATTTTATAGGTTTCTATGAGATCCCCACTCATTCTTCTAAACTCCAGCAAATATAATCCTAAACGACTCAATCTCTCCTCATTCGTCAGTCTCGCCATCCCAGGAATCAGTCTGGTAAACCTTCAATCTTAGCGTGGTTAATCCACCTACTCTGCACATCTTTTGGCGATGTGGGTTGAGACCACGCAGATAGGGGCAGAATGTACAAACTCCACACAGACAGTGACCCGGGGCTGGGATTGAACCCATGTCCTCGGCGCAATGAGGCAGCAGTGCTAACCACTGGGTCACTGTGCCGCCCTACAATCCCCTCTCTCCATCTACAGCCATTCAGATAATAATTTGCCTTCCTGTTTTTGCTGATGTCGATCATTGTGTGCTCAAAAATGTTCCCTTTCTTAAAATTCATTCCACGCACGCCTGGAAGTTCACCTGGGTCAGCTCCAAACTCAATGGACTGGTTGGCCCATTGCTTCTCATGGTCAATCTTTTAGGGATTCCAAGACTGCCCGTGAATGTTGAGTGCAGGACAGTCACAGTCTTTGACTCAAATCACCAGAAACAAGAACAGACCATTAATGTTCTGCGCAGGGAATATATGCCCATTTTGGACAATCATCAAGTATTCCAGCCATCACATTTCTTGATGGATAGACTGGGCTTTTATTTCCTCGAGTTGGGGCAGCACGATAGCATGGTGGTTAGCATAACTGCTTCACAGCTCCAGGGTCCCAGGTTCGATTCCCAGCTGGGTCACTGTCTGTGCGGAGTCTGCACGTCCTCCCCGTGTGTGCGTGGGTTTCCTCCGGGTGCTCCGGTTTCCTCCCACAGTCCAAAGATGTGCGGGTTAGGTGGATTGGCCAGGCTAAATTGCCCTTAGTGTCCTAAAAAATAATAAAGTTAATGGGGTTGTTGGGTTACTGGTATCGGGTGGATATGCGGGCTTGAGTAGGGCGATCATTGCTCGGCACAACATTGAGGGCCGAAGGGCCTGTTCTGTGCTGTACTGTTATAATTCTAAAAAAAGATTAAGAGGGAACCTAACAAGAACATAAGATCTAGGAGCAGAAGTAGGCCATCTGGCCCCTCGAGCCTGGTCCGCCATTCAATGAGATCATTGCTGATCTTTTGTGGACTCAGCTCCACTTTCTGGCCCGAACACCACAACCCTTAATCCCTTTACTCTTCAAAAAAACTATCTATCTTTATCTTAAAAACATTTAATGAAGGAGCCTCTACTGCTTCACTGGGCAAGGAATTCCATAGATTCACAACCCTTTGGATGAAGAAGTTCCTCCTAAACTCAGTCCTAAATCTACTTCCCCTTATTTTGAGGCTATGCCCCCTAGTTCTGCTTTCACCCGCCAGTGGAAACAACCTGCCCGCATCTATCCTATCTATTCCCTTCATAATTTGATATGTTTCTATAAGATCCCCCCTCATCCTTATAAATTCCAACAAGTACAGTCCCAGTCTACTCAACCTCTCCTTGTAATCCAACCCCTTCATCTCTGGGATTAACCTAGTGAATCTCCTCTGCACACCCTCCAGTGCCAGTACATCCTTTCTCAGGTAATGAGACCAAAACCGAACACAATACTCCAGGTGTGGCCTCACTAACATCTTATACAATTGCAGCATAATCTCCCTAGTCTGAAACTCCATCCATCTAGCAATGAAGGACAAAATTCCATTTGCCTTCTTAATCACCTGTTGCACCTGTAAACCAACTTTTTGCGACTCATGCACTTGCACACCCATGTCTCTCTGCACAGCAGCATGTTTTAATATTTTATCATTTAAATAATAATCCATTTTGCTGTTATTCCTACCAAAATGGATAACCTCACATTTCTCAACATTGTATTCCATCTGCCAGACCTTAGCCCATTCACTTAACCTATCCAAATCCCTCTGCAGACTTCCAGTATCCTCTGCACTTTTTGCTTTGCCACTCAGCTTAGTGTCGTCTGCAAACTTGGACACATTGCACTTGGTCCCCAACTCCAAATCATCTATGTAAATTGTGAACAATTGTGGGCCCAACACTGATCCCTGAGGGACACCACTAGCTACTGATTGCCAACCAGAGAAACACCCATTAATACCCACTCTTTGCTTTCTATTAATTAACCAATCCTCTATCCATGCTACTACTTTACCCTCAATGCCATGCATCTTTATCTAATGAAGGCAGATAGAGAGAAGCTAGTTCCACTGGCAGGGGGAGTCCAAAACAAGGGGGCATAACCTGAAAACTCGAGCAGGGCCATTTAGGAGTGATGTCAAGAAATACCTCTTCCAGTGCAAATATTGAACTTTCCCTCCCTCTAAAAGCTGTTGAGGTTGAAGAGTCAATTGAAAATTTCAAAACTGAGGTTGGTAGATTTTGGTTAAGGCAAGGGTATTAAGGATATAGAAGCAAGGCCAATAGATGATGTTGAGATACAGCAATAATTTAACTCAATGGAATCAAAGAACCCAATGGACTACTCCTGGTCCTAAAGAGATGCACAACATACTTTAGGACCCCAATATGCTTCAGCAGTAGTCCCCACTATGCCAGTGTGGCACTATTCCATGAGAACTATCAAAGGAGGACCGAGTTACCTCATGCTGAGCTGATCAGAACTCATGCCCCAAAAATAAAAGGACAATGTTTAACCCAATGCATAAAGGAAAGTGTCAAGCCTTGATTTACTAGGAGCATCTTCACCTCAAAATCAGAAGGTTATGTTTCAAACCCCAAACCAGGAGCTTGTGTGCAAAATCAAGGCCAATACACGAGAAAGGGAGTGCAGTACACCACTGGCGGAGGTGTTGTCTTTCAGATGCGACAATAAACTGTGGCTTCACTTTCCCTCTGATATAGTCATGGTAGTAACTGTTGAGCAGATAAGCTGTTCCAGTCTCAACCAACAGCACGAATTAACAGGCTAACTGAATGTTATTGGATTGCCACTTTTGGGATCTTGCTGTGTTCACATTGGACGCTGTGTTTGCCTGTGAAACAGTGAACGCACTTAATTCGCTGAAAAGTGCTTTGGGCTGTCTTGAGGATGTCAAAGGTATAGAAATGCAAGCTTTTTCTTTCTATTAGCATCATTCACTTTTTAGATGTGCGCAGAATTCCTGTCAACTTCCCTGTAAAAATTAAAAGCGTCTCTGTAAAGGTGTCACACCGTAACTCCACCTTTCCAACAGTGTAGGCACTCTGGAGCCATTGGGGAGATACACGTTTTAAAGAGGCAGATCCAATTCTAAATATAAGCAATGATATTTATAATGCCTCTGAGCATTCATTGCTCTTTTTGCCCCTAGTAGGACCTACTTCACCTCTTGTTACATGTTTCTGTATACATGCCAGTAGAAAATGTTTGGGTTCCCTTTTATATTGACTGGAATTCTATTCTCGTCTTCGCTCTTTCCAAGTCTTATTTTCCTCTTCACCTTCCCCCTCAACCTATTGTATTTGACCTGGTTTTCATTTGGAAGAATTCACCTGACTTGCAATATACACCCTCCTCTTTTGTTTCATCATGATCTCGGATTTCCTCAGCATTCAAGGAGCTCAGTTGTCTTTGCTCAACAACTTTGCATTCTTGTTGGAATGTAACTAGTCTGTACCTGAAGCGCCCCCTTAAAGATCGCGCATTGTTACATATAACAGTTTATCCTGCCAGTCTCTGGTTCCATTTTATTCTTCTCATCGCATTGAAATTAGCCCCTTCCAATTTAGAAGTATTCCTTGCTCTTCTCCGCTACGAATCAAAACCTTAAGGTACGAAGGTCACTTTTACCCAAATGTTCCCCTCAGATACCTGATTGACTTGGTCCACCTCATTTTCCAGCACCGGATCCAACAATGCCACGGCGGCGCAATGGTTAGCACTGCTGCCTCACGGCGCCAAGGACCCGGGGTTGATCCCGGCCCCGGGTCACTGTCCGTGTGGAGTTTGCACATTCTCCCGTGTCTGCATGGGTCTCACCCCCACAACCCAAAGATGTGCAGGGTGGATGGATTGGCCACGCTAAATTGCCCCTTAATTGGAATAGAAATAATTGGGTACTCCTAAATTTAAATTTAAATATCCTGGTCAAAGGGGTCCTTCTGAACACCTCCTCCTTAACCTTTACTCTGACATTATCCCAACCAATGGTTGGTTTTTTAAAACTACGTTTATTGAAAATAAAATTCATTATTAACAAAATCATCTTAAAAACTTAATTCAAGTTAAGATGACTAAGAACAAGACAAACCATCAAAAACACTAATTAACTTAACCCCCCCCAACATTAAACTAAACCCCTTAACAACTGATGGTAACTAGCTCTTTAAAAAGGGCAATGAATGGTGGCCATCTTAGATAGAACCCTTCTACTGACCCCCTAATGGTGTACTTAACCTTCTCCAAATGTAAAACGACATGAGGTCACCCAACCAAGCCGAGGTGCTGAGCGGAATAGGAGACCTCCACCCAAGCAGAACTCGTCTCCAGGCTATTAACGAGGCAAAGGTGACCACATTCACCTTCATCAGCGTCTGCAGCAACAGCGAGTCTAATACCCCGAAAATGGCCACCAGCGGATAGGGCTCCAGATCAACATTAAGTATCGCTGACATGGTGCTAAGAAAAAGTGACTCACACCAGATCCATTCGCGTATTGCCCTCTGTAACTGTTCTTTAATTGTTTCCCTGGCGCCCAAATGTATATGTACCCCCCCCCCCCCCGAGTTTGCCCACCCCCACAAACAGATGCCTACTAATGTGCTAAAAACAATACTGCCAATTGTACAGAGCTGCTGTTGTTGAGCCACCACATAATACCCTACCAGTTATTTCTTTCTAACTTTTTTCCTTTTTTGTTTGTTGTTGCTTGTTTTGTTTTTTGTGTATGTTCCCTTCTCTTCTATGTATACATACACATGTATTCTATTTTGTGTACATAACAGTAAATATACTTTATTCAAAAACCCAATAAAAAACATTTATTAAAAAAAAGACAAAGGGACCCAAAAGCTTACTAACATGGGACAAGACCAGAACGTGTGAGTCTGGTTAGCCGCCCTGAGAACATCGCTCATACCTGTCCTCCATCCCAGAGAAAGAACGGCTCATCCTCGCCTTGGTCAGATGAACCCTCTGCACCACCTTGACCTGGATCAGACTAATCCGAGCACAAGAGGGCGTAGGGAGCCTATCTCCATCCATCATCAAATAAATACTTGGATAACTAATTTCCCCCAATGTTTATAGTTCTTGCACATCTCTGGGTTATCCCAGCAGGAGTTGTCTCTCTCTCTCACTATTTGGAGAACTGCAGAATACACCTGTAGTGGTCCTCTCCAATAGTGTCTCTCCCCGAGTCTGTACCGATCTCACTGCCTCTCCCCGAGTCTGTACCGATCTCACTGCCTCTCCGCGGGTCTGTGCCGATCTCACTGCCTCTCCCCGAGTCTGTACCGATCTCACTGTCTCGCCCCGAGTCTGTGCCGATCTCACTGTCTCTCCCCGAGTCTGTGCCGATCTCACTGTCTCTCCCCGAGTCTGTGCCGATCTCACTGTCTCTCCCCGAGTCTGTGCCGATCTCACTGTCTCTCCCCGAGTCTGTGCCGATCTCACTGTCTCTCCCCGAGTCTGTGCCGATCTCACTGTCTCTCCCCGAGTCTGTGCCGATCTCACTGCCTCTCCCCGAGTCTGTGCCGATCTCACTGTCTCTCCCCGAGTCTGTGCCGATCTCACTGTCTCTCCCCGAGTCGGTGCCGATCTCACTGTCTCTCTCCGAGTCTGTGCCGATCTCACTGTCTCTCCCCGAGTCTGTGCCGATCTCACTGTCTCTCCCCGAGTCTGTGCCGATCTCACTATCTCTCCCCGAGTCTGTGCCGACCTCACTGTCTCTCCCCGAGTCTGTGCCGATCTCACTTTCTCTCCCCGAGTCTGTGCCGATCTCACTTTCTCTCCCCGAGTCTGTGCCGATCTCACTGTCTCTCCCCGAGTCTGTGCCGATCTCACTGTCTCTCCCCGAGTCTGTGCCGATCTCACTGTCTCTCCCCACGCCTGTACCGATCTCACTCTCTCTCCGCGTCTGTGCCATTATAGTTCTCTCTGGTCTCGCTGTTTCTCTCCAAATCCATCAAAATTATCAATCAAAATTTGACACCGAGCTGCATAAAGTGATATTAGAGGTATGATCCTACGGCCACACTGCACTGGAAAAGCAGCTCACTGCGGCGCAGCGTGGCCGTTGAAAGCCTGGAGATCCAGATTTGACGCAATCTATTGAGATGCTGCGATAGAAATCCCGCCCACAATGGGCGGGTCAAATTTTTGCAAATCTGCATTTTAGAGCGAATCAGCTAGCCTCACTCTAACGTGCAGATTGCCGAGGTGCCTGAGCCTTTGGGCCTCAGAACCCTTAGGTGAGTGCTGTTTGGTACAGGTCCCCATAAAAGGGGACCAGATGGAGCAGCACTTGTGGTGGTCTCCAAGGGGATCGGAAGCCCCCAGCTGCATGCCCCTTGGGCAAGGTGGTGAACTGGCCCTGCTGGTGCCACCTGGATACCTGCCAGGCTGCCCTAGCTAATGGTGTCCTGATGTCACGTTACGATGGGCAGTGCTGGGAAACACGTGCTCGCTATGGGACTTTGTTCCCTTTAGGGGAAATAGTGCCTGAGGTCAGATGACCAAAGGTTTGGTCAAAAAGGCAGGTTTTTGGAGTGTTAAAGGAGGATGGAGAGGTAGAGAATTGGAGAGATTCCTACAGCTTATGGTCTTCGCAGCTGAAGCTGAAAGCAACATATTTGGGCCTCAAACTCACCTGAAGCAGCTTCTGTGATAAAGTTTCCCATCTACTAAGTATCGCTGAACCAACAGAACTGTCTTTTTGCAGATAGTGCAGCTATTGGACAAAGTTCCCGACTTACTGGATCGGTTACCAGCATCAGCAAGTGGAACGGTGTTCTGGAGAAAAAAAAATGACCATTATTAGTTTTATTTCTCCATTAAATGCGAGTAGATCACAAGGCTCCTTCGCTGATTGAAATGCCAGTTTCTTGTAATGCCTAGTTATAATATTCACCTTTCTTCTCTCAGGTGGCACACATCATACAGAATAGCTGGAATGCAGCAGCTCAGGGGGTTTGTTGGGGCAGCACGGTGGCGCAGTGGTTAGCACTGCTGCCTCACGGTGCTGAGGACCCGGGTTTGATCCCAACCCCAGATCACTGTCTGTTTGGAGTTTGCACATTCTCCCCGTGACTGCGTGGATCTCACCCAACAGCCCAAAGATGTGCAGGGTAGGTGGATTGGCCACGCAAATTTACCCCTTAATTGGAATAAAAATGAATTGGGTACTCTAAATTCATAAAGAAAAATATGAGCTCAGGGGCTTTCCCCAAAAGATCAAGGGAAGGTAATAGAGTGGAAAGTAGGAGAGCTTGACAGAAGTAATAATGATGCAGGGCAAAAGGAGATGGTAATGGGACAAGTGAAAACACAAAACCGTCCAAAGATGTGCAGGTTACATGGATTGGCCATGCTAAATTTTCCCTTAGTGTCCAAAAAGGTTACTTGGGGTTACTGGGTTGCGGGGATAGGGTGGAGATGTGGGCTTAAGTAGGGTGCTCTGTCCGAGGGACTGTGCAGACTCGATGGGCCAAATGGCCTCCTTCTGCACTGTAACTTCTTTGAAAAGCTGAGTCTTAAGGAGGTAGAGTGGGATTGGGATAGGAGGCGGTTAGCTCAGTTGGTGAGACAGCTAAGGTGCAGATTGCATTAGTGCCAACAACATGGGGTTCAATTTCCTCATTCGGGCTGATCAGATTCAGGGCCTGCCTCTCCGCCCTTCCCCACAGTAAAATTCAGAGCAGTTCACTGCTGCTCGGCAAATAATCGAGGAGCATCCTCAGGCAGAGATCAGAGGAAAGGGCATTGCAGAACTTTCACCAGTTACTGCTCTGTGAGCAGACACAGTCTTTACCGTTTGCTCTCTTCTCCCCTCCCCCTTTCTGTACTTGCTCAAAAGCTCTGGGGTGGGAATATCCGGCCCTTCCCGCCGTTGAGATCTCCAGGCCCTGCCGAGAGTGACCACCCGCTGCAGGTTCCCCGGCAGCAGCATGGGCAAGGGATCGGCAGGACCGGAAGATCCTGCCAGCGGCCAGCTGCCTCTGCTGGAGGAAAACCATGTCCCTGACCTTTTTCCAACTCTGATGAAGGATCATCGAGCTGAGGTGTTAACTCTTGTTTGTTTCTCTTTCTACAGCTGCTGCCTGGCTTGTTGAGTGATTCCAACATTCTCTGTTTTGACTGGGTGAGAAAGTTATCCAGCTGCCAATTTGATCATGTGACAGAAACCACAACTCACCTTTGGTGCCACCCTCGAGCTCGGCGGAGGGTGGGGGGTCAGCAGATTCTTGGGCACTTTGGGTTTGGTTTCAGGCGTCGACTTCTTTGGCACTGGCTGCTCGCTCGAATCAGAGGCTGGTCTCTTGATGTGAGCCATACCGCCAACTGCAAAACAGAAATATGGCTTTGAAAACAGAATGGTCTCCTGCACAGAAAGGGTGGAACCTTTACACCAGGTGAGCTGCAGAGGTTCACACGTGGCATCTCAGGACATTCTTCATTTGCTTTCCCTGGTCCACAATATGTAGGGCTAATTGACCTCCTCGATTAGCAGAGACCCAACAAGATCACCCTTCCCTCCCATCAACAGGGCTTGACACAATCCCAGCACTCGGTGCTTCTGAACACTTGGACAGATCAGGAAACACCAAATGGAAACGCTTTTGAAATGTCAGTCTCTCAATGGCTGGACAGATAGTTATTATTGGATTGAGATACTGGACACAGATTCTGGGAGTTCAAATTGATATGACATGTGACATTCAATTCAATAAATCATTGAGGATTAGCATCAGAAAATAGGATATTAAAAATCAGCTGGTTGCGGCACGGTGGCACAGTGGTTAGCACCCGGGTTCAATTCCAGTCTTGGGGAACTGTCTGTGAGGAGTTTGCATTTTCTCCCCATGTCTGTGTGGGTTTCCTCTGGGTACTCCGGTTTCCTCCCACAGTCCAAAGATGTACAGGATAGGTGGATTGGCCATGCTAAATTGTCATTTAGTGTGTCCAAAGATGTGCAGGTTAGATGGAGCTATGGGGTTCAGGGATAGGGTGGGGCAGTGGGCCGAGGTAGGGTCATCTGTCAGAGGGTCGATGTAGACTCGATGAGCCTAAGAGCCTCCTTCTGCACTGTAGGGAATCTATGATTTTATTAACATCCTTCAGGATGTTGGAGGTTCAAGTCCCGGAGTTGACCGTAAGATCAAGGCTGTCATTGCAGACTGCATGGGCTGGATGGCCTCCTTCTGTCCTGTACTATTCAGCAATGCTCCACTGGAATACTGAGGGAGTGGGTGAGTGTTGAAGGTGCTGTGTTTTGATTGAAATGTTAAACTGAGGCCCCATTGTCCAATGTGCAGGGGAAGCATTATTTTGAAGAGGAGCAGGGGAATTGTCAACTGTGTTTTGGCCAATATTTATTCCTCATCCAACATTACTGAACAACAGATTCTAGCTGTGGGAGCTGTTGTACACAACTTGCCAGCTACAATTTTCCTACATTATGACAATGGCTACACATCAAAAGTACATCACTGGCCAGAAAGCACATATTCTGAGACTGTAAAAAGTGCTATAAAAATGTGAATCTTTCTTTCTTCAAGCCACAAGATTGCACGGACAATCGGACGAAATACCAAATTCTTAAGACTAACCGCAGCTGGATAATACTTTGCCAGAGTCTCCGCATTCTGTGAACAATTAAAAATCAACTCGCGTTCTTTTTTGCAAAAACGATGGGGGTTAGATGAAGAGGATTTGGGAGGAAGCTATGTGGAGCATAAACGGCAGCATTTACCAGTTAGGCTGACAGCCTGTTTCTAAGCTGCTGAGTCAATGTATAGTTTTGGCAGAGGGTTATAAACAGAGCTATTTTCAAAAAAGAGCAACTAGATTCCAAAGGACATCAGTCCTTCCCCCTTTCCTCATTGTGACATGATCTCATTATTCAATCCCAATTCTTACTCATACTAATCATGAAACTGGTTTCCACATACCACACAGCTTAGGTGCCAGGGAAGCGTGTCCTTACAGGCTGGGGAAACATGTTCAGTGCAGTGCGGCATGTTCACTGCAATGTTGGATGGGGGCCTTAAAGCGAAAGAGCAAAGATCAAGCTACTTTGAGGTAAGTTGTTTGGCAGCGATCTCTGATAAAAATGTGCTGTGGTTATTACTTGAACTTGGTTGTGGTGTCCTTCATAACTGCATTCCCTAATGACATGGAATGTCCAGGGTCACCCATTACCATTTTTCATGCCTGTCCTTCATTGACATTGGTCCAGAATCTTGGAATTGCCTACTTAACGGCACTGCAGGAGTACTTTCACCACACAGGAGTCAATGGGAATCAGGGGGAAAACGCTCCACTGGTTGGCACAAAGGAAGATGGTTGGTGGTGGTTGGAGGTTAATCATTTCAGCTCCAGGACATCACTGCAGGAGTTCTTCAGGGTAGTGTCCTCGGCCCAACCATCTTCAGCTGACCTCACTTCCATCATAAGGTCAGAAGTGGGGATGTTTGCAGATAACTGCACAATGTTCAGCACCATTCGCGACTCCTCAGATAATGAAGCAGTGCATATCCAACTGCAGCAAGACCTGGACAATATCCAGGCTTGGGCTGACAAGTGGCAAGTTACATTTGCGCCACACAAGTGCCAGGCAATGACCATCTCCTACAAGAGAGGACCTAACCATCGCTCCTTAACATTCAATGGCATTACCATCATTGAATCCCCCACAATCAACATCCTGGGGGTTACCACTGATCAGAAACTGAACTAGACTAGCCACATAAATACTATGGCTACCTGAGCAGATCAAAGGCTAGGAATCCTACAGCGAGTAACTCACCTCCTGACTCCCCAAAGCCTGTTCACCATCTACATGGCACCAGTCCGGAGTGTAATGGAATATACTCTCCACTTGCCTGGATGAGTGCGGCTCCAACAACACTCAAGAGGCTCGACACCATTCAGGATAAAGCAGTCCAGTTGATTGCTCCTCCTTCCACAAACATTCAAACCCTCCACCACCGATGAACAGCGGCAGCCATATGTATCATCTACAAGATGCACTGCAGTAACTCACCAAGGTTCCTTCAACAGCCCCTTCCAAGCCCACGACCACTACTATCTAGAAAGACAAGAGCAGCAGATACCTGGGAAGCCCAAAATGTGGATTTTCCGCTCCAAGTCGCTCACCACCGTGACCTGGAAATATATCGCCGTTCCTTCACTATCGCTGGGGCAATATCCTGGAACTCCCTCCCTAACAGCACAGTGGGAGCACCTACACCTCAGGGACCACGGCGGTTCAAGAAGGCAACCCACCACCACCTTCTGAAGGGCAACTAGGGATGGGCAATAAATCCACCGATGCCCATATCCCATAAATGAATTTTAAAAGTACTGCAGTGAAGAAGATGGTACATCATCACCTTCTCAAGGGAGCTAGGGATGTTCAATAAAAGCCATTGGTGCTCCAGTCCCAAGCATGAATAACAAAGCAGCTGCCAACAGCTTAATTTGCAATACCCTTGAACATTCCGATGAGGAAACGTTTTCCAGTGAATTGACTGCTGAATACCTCAGTTCCAGGCAGCACGGCAGCACAGTGGTTAGCACATTGCTTCACAGCTCCAGGGTCCCAGGTTCGATTCCTGGCTTGGGTCACTGTCTGTGCGGAGTTTGCATGTTCTCCCCATGTCTGCGTGGGTTTCCACCGGGTGCTCCGGTTTCCTCCCACAGTCCAAAGATGTGCAGGTTAGGTGGATTGGCCATGCTAAATTGCCCTTCGTGTTAAAAAGTTTGGGTGGGTTTGCTAGTTTATGGGGATAGGGTGGAGGTGTAGGCTTGAGTGAGGTGCTCTTTCCTAAGGGCCGGTGCGGACTCGATGGGTCAAGTGGTCTCCTTCTGCACTGTAAATTCTATGAATCCCTTTTCGAGCCCGCACACTCTTAGCTCTGCTGTCTTCCTACCATGGGACACAGACAGGAAAACTATTGGCATTTGCCAACTCTGTTTGGAATATACCAGACTGTTTCATGATATGACCTCTCTCCATAAACCGTAACACCCCCACCACCCATTGCCCACCCTCCAGACACGCTGCCTTCCCATGGCCAACTAGAAAGTGAATGGATTCTGCCTTTTCCAATTGAACTAACCTTTGACTGTTAAGGAAGCAGGCTCTCCCAATATTTTTCCCCAATCTCCAATATTTTTTAAACAAATAAACGCAGGTTTCAGAGAAAATGAAAAATTGCTCAAGTTTATTTCGCCCTTGATGAATTTGACCCAGATTTTCGAGGCAACTCTGATCTGGAGATTATTCTCTGATTCTTCAGGTTGACACTGCAGGTGCACAGCCGTGCAGTAACCCAGCCTACCACGCACCGGGGAACAAAGGGGGTTGTGTGCAAAGTGGTCCCTTTAAGATGTACACGTGTGTGGCCATGCAGCAATCTTAAAGGGACCACACAGTGCAACAAAGGGGGCCGCACAAAGTGAAAGCAAGTTAGAGGGAACCTGCTTGGCAACCCTTAAAAAAAAACTATACAATTCTAACCAATCAAATACTGGCTGCATCAAACACCACAGTTCACCACAAACACGTATACACTCAAAAAAAACAACTCCCTTTAATAACGAAACTGTTGGGAAGTTGAGCAGGACAAGTCCCAGCATTCAATATATCCCAATGAGGTCACCTGTTGCCATAGTTACACAGCAGGGAGACTCCCAACCCCTCCCCCACTCCCACCCCACCACACCCCAAGCCACAGGCCATAAAATTGTGCCAGAATTAGGATGTCTTCCCAATCACTTTCGTCCTAAAAGAAAAATGAAATTTAAAGCCGTTCGCCCACTACATCAGGCAGAGTAACAGCTCATAACATCAGGGGAGAAACGCCTCTGGATTTTAGAATTGCGTTATCAAAATTACAGTGCAAGGATGAACAGATGGCCCAGGGTCTCTGAAACATCATCACCCCCATTCCCCCTTCTGATATGGTGGGTGGAAGAAAACCAGGGCATATAAAAAGTACCAACTCAATATTTGAAGGAGAACAGGTGTCCTAGGACCTAGCCAATATTTATCCCTCAATCAACACCACTAAAAAAAAGATTGCTCATTATCACCTTGCTTTGCTCAAATTGTGATGTGGAAAACGCAGCAGCCATTGAACATTACTTTTTTTTTTAAAAGCCCTTCGTGGTCCATAAAGCAATTTGGGATGTCCGGAGGTTTTGAAAGATGCTATATAAATGCAACTCCTTTCCTTTGATGACGTGAGCATGCTTTTTCCAGGTGGCCATTCTTTTCTTGAGGAAGCAAATTGGGCGCGAGTGCAGAAGGTTTGACAAGATACTTAGAGACCCTTGCAATAATAATAATAATCTTTGTTATTGTCAGAAGTAGGCTTACATTAACACTGCGATGAAGTTACTGTGAAAACCCCCTCATCGCCACATTCCGGCACCTGTTCGGGTACAGGGAGGGAGAATTCAGAATGTCCAATTCGCCTAACAGCACATCTCTCGGGACTTGTGGGGGGAAACCGGAGCACCCGGAAGAAACCCACGCAGACACATCGTGAGCGTGCAGACTCCACACAGACAGTGACCCAGGCTGGGAATCGAACCTGGGACCCTGGCGTGTGAAGCAACAGTGCTAATCACTGTGCTCCCATGCCACCCCCAATTGATTGCGATTCAACCCTCACCAATCATCCCGACACGTGAGCAATCACTCAAGAATGAGGTGCCAAGGTGGTCAGCACCTTTTGAAAAGAAAGACAGAAAGACTGTGGCGAAGGGGGGGAAGGTATAATGTCATAATCTTCAGATGAAACTACTCACATTAGCAAAGTTGGAATGAAATAAAACCACACAGCCAGATGTGCCCTAACACTTACGCACACCATCCAATTTTAACTCCTGCAAGACCGTTTGGTGACGCGATGCTGCAATGTCGGCCACTGGGCCGGTAGATTCGAACTACTGGGCCAAATTTGAATGGCGCTGGTCAGTTGCTCAGGTAAAGCTTAGTGGCAGGGTGGTGGGGAGATGGGGACAGGCCAATATTGGGTAAGCCTCCAGCACTGAGAGCGTCCCCATCAACAACTCACGTCCAGCCCCAGGGGAAGAAAGGGGGAAGATTGGCCAGGGTTTTGTGGGGCTGGGGATTGAAGCTGGTTGATTGGGGCACCCAGGCAGGCAGGCTCCAGACTCTGCTTGCAGGGCCCAGAGAAGCCTAATGCTCAGCTGGGAGAAATTGTATTCATGCTTAATTCAGAGAGGCTGAATGAGCACCTCACTCAGGAGCAGGTCAGAATGTCCTGAGATGCCACATATGTAACATAAGGCTAATTTGCATTGATTAATGAGGTTATCACGGGATTCTCACCAAAGCCAGCAGCATTAAAATGGGGGAACAGCAGCTTGTATTTATATCGCACCTTTAACATGGTGACATTTTCCAAGGTGCTTCACAGGAGCTTTATTAAGTAAACATTGACACTGAGCCGCATTGTAAGTGGGTGACAAAAAGGTCAGACAAAGGGGTTGTTATATCATTTGAAAATGATTTGGGATCTATATTGTTTTCGTGCATATTTATATCCATAATGCCACATCACTCATGACTGAACTACAGTGTGTGTACTCAAGTGTGTGTGTGGCGATGGGACAAATTATACACAGCATAAGCTCCAGAATTTGTGTCCAAAGTGTGATTCATTTTAGAGTTCTGGAAACCACTGGACACAACGGAGGCACCTTTTAATGAACATCTTAGAAAAGGAGGCAGGGATGGATTTCAGAGTTTGGGTACCCAGGCAGTGAAAAGAACGACCGTCAATGGTGGAGCAATTAAAATCAGGGATTCTGAGGATGCCAGAATTAGAAAAGCTCTGGGAGGGTTGTAGGGACGAAGCAGGTTACGGAGTTTGGGAGGGGGCAAAGCTCTGGGGAATTTGAAAACAAGGAGTCGGATTTTCAAATCACAGTGTTGCAGGAGCGGGGGCCAATAAGGAGTGGAATTTAGACAGCCTTAGAAATGCAGCGGACATCCTGTGGACAAAATGGAGGTCAGGGGTCAGCCCCGAAGTGTCAATAAGCAGTTTCAAAATATCACGCCTGAAGGATTGACAGGAGGTTACTCACTCGGTGACCGGCCCGTGAAATAGTTATAATACTGCGAGACGTAGGTCAAGATGCTCAGTCTGTCCGGGACTTTCATCGCCACCATGTCCTCCGCGTCCAGAAGCGCCGGGATTCCCAGCTCCTCCTCTGCCACTCGGAATGCCTGAAAGCAACATCAAGAATTCAGGCGACCTTTGTTTTACAAAGACCAACTCCCAATCCGACAGGCACGTAGAAAACCGTTTGTCCTTCACAACAATTTTTAGTAAACAAAGCAGGAAAAATTAGCAAAAAATATAAAACGCTGCCCAGAGAACACCCTTGCGAATTTATATCTCCCCCAAAAAGCCCAAGGTCCCCCTTATAAGTGATTTAGAACATTGGGCAGGTCCAGAGATCAGAGTGCTATTTAAAAAAAGGAAATGCGACTGAATGCAGCCTCAGTGGGCAGTTGCCCACTGGGCAGGGGGACCTTCAATAACAGGGTTGTCGGGTCCCTCCTGTCCCCTCCCCCCCCCCCCCCCCCCCCCCCCTGCCCCGCACGCCCCTTCCGTTTGTAGCGCTGGGAATGACCCCTTGAATCCTGCCCAGAACTGATTCTGGGCGCGATCTTCCCAAAAGGGAACAAAGTCCCCGAGCGAGCGCATTTAGTCACGTTTATCTGACACTCATAGTGCCAAGAAACACATGGCTATTCAATGGGACTAGCATGGAGTAAGGGGCCTAAATGGGAACACGTGGCCAAGGCCGCACATAGCCCTGTATTGTACAGCGGAGAGCTCCGCTTGCCAGTAGTCCCCGTTGTAACGAGAGATCAGGACGCCATTTTTAAATGGTGCCCCGGTCTCCGAGGTTTCAAAAAGAATCCCCAACTTCCCCCCCAGCCCGAACGCAACATGGGAGCATCCCCCGCCCCACCAACAGCCATGGTGGGCAACCCTTGCCCAATCACACACTTGCAAAAAATATCAGCTTGGCACTGCCAGCCTGGCAATGCCCTTGCCAGCTGGCATTGCCGCCTGGGCACCACCAGACTGGCACCCAGATGGCACGGCCAGGATACCTAGGTGGCACCAGCAGTGCCAGGGCACGACATTGTCCAAAGGGCATGTGGCTGGAGACTCCCACGAGTGCCGTTCCATCTGACCTCCGTTTGTGGGGACCAACACAACACAGAGCTCGCCCGAGGTCCCTAAGGCAAAGGGATTGAATCTCAAAGCCTCAGGTACCTCGGGAATCCGCACATTAGAATCAGGCTTACTGCCTCGCTCTAATATGCAGATTTGCTAAAAGGTGATCTTGTCCATTGTGGGCAGGATTCACCTTGCACCATCTCACGAGATTGTGTTGGATCCCGCGAGGCATTGCGAGCCGGGTAGATCCCGGGAGCGGGCTCTCCCAGCTTTCAACGGTCATGCTGCTTTTCCGAGAATCGTGCCCTCCTATTTTTTTATTTATTTTTTTAATTTAGAGTACCCAATTACTTTTTTTCCAATTAAGGGGCAATTTAGCGTGGCCAATCCGCCTACCTTGCACATCTTTGGGTTGTGGGGGCGAAACCAACGCAAACTCGGGGAGAATGTGCAAACTCCACACGGACACTGACCCAGAGCTGGGATCGAACCTGGGACCTCGGTGCCATGAGGCACAGGGCTAACCCAATGCGCTACCGTGCTGCCCGTGCTCTCCTATTTTTGGTTAGATGCACCCATAGAGGTTTAGAGCAGGTAGGTGATGCTGGAACTGTATAAAACGTTTGGAGTGAGACCTCAGCTGGACTATGAGGAAGGATCTGATGGCACTGGAAGAGGTGCAGAGGAGATTTCCCAGGATGTTGCCTGGCTGGGAGAGTTTTACCTATGAAGAGAGATTGGATAGACTGGGGTTGTTTTCCTTGGAGCAGAGGAAACTGAGGGGGGGGGATGTGATTGAGATGTGTGAAATTATGAGCAGTACAGACAGAGTAGACAGGAATAAACTTTTCCCCTGGTGGAGGGCTCAATGACCAGGGGGCATAGATTTACGGTAAGCTAAGGAACAGGTGGTTTAGAGATGTGAGTCTGGGCGGTGGGAGTCTAGAACTCGTTGCCTGAAAGGAAAGACCCACATAACATTTAAGAAGTATTTAGATGTGCACTTGTGATGTACACAAGGCTATGAGCCAATTGCTGGAAAATAGGATTGGCATAGTTAGGTGGTTGTTTTTGACCAGCACAGACATGATGGGCCAAAAGGCCTTTTCTTTACTGCCGACCTCTATGACTCAGGGAGGCTCAGGGAATGGGAGAGTCAGTGCCAGCTCAGAAAAACAATTGGTTTAAGAATAGAAAACAGTGAGTCTTGGTTCATGGTTTTTCAGACAAGAGGATGGTAGACTGTGATGTTCCTCCAAGGGTCAGTGGGAGGACCACTGCTGTTTCGATATATAATATGCATATAGCTGACTCGGATACATAGCTTTAAGTCTGACTGATTAATCCTTGCGGATACATAGAACATACAGTACAGAAGGAGGCCATTCAGCCCATCGAGTCTGCACCGACCCACTTAAACCCTCACCTCCAACCTATCCCCGTAACCCCGCCTAACCTTTTCGGACACGAAGGGCAATTTAGCATGGCCAATTCACCAAACCTTTTTTTTTAATAAACATTTTATTGAGGTACAACAACAACACAATGTACATGAAACTATAAACATAGTGCAAAAGCCGTCTCCCTCCCTTACAGGTCCCACCTTTATTAAACCCCTACTCTAAGTTAAACTAACCCATCCATCTGCTGACGATTAATTTTCCGCGAAGAAGTCGATGAACGGTTGCCACCTCCGGGCGAACCCTAACAGTGACCCTCTCCAGGCGAACTTGATTTTCTCCAAACAGAGAAAGCTAGCCATGTCCGATAGCCAGGTCTACGACTTCGGGGGCTTTGAGTCCCTCCAAGCTAATAGTATCCGTCTCCGGGCTACCAGGGAAGCAAAGGCCAGAACGTCTGCCTCTCTCCTCCTGGATTCTCAGGTCTTCCGACACCCCAAAAATCACAACCTCTGGACTCAGCGCCACCCTTGTTTTTAACACCGTGGACATGAGATCTGCAAACCCCTGCCAAAATCCCCTAAGCTTTGGACATGTCCAGAACATATGGACATGGTTCGCCGGTCCTCCCACACATTTTGCGCACCTGTCTTCCACCCCAAAGAATCTGCTCATCCGGGCCACTGTCATGTGAGCCTAGTGAACGACTTTAAATTGTATCAGCTGAGCCTGGCACATGTTGCGGACACGTGACTCTACTCAACGCGTCCGCCCATAGACCATCCTCTATCTCTCTTCCCAGCTCCTCCTCCCACTTGCGCTTCAGCTCCTCAGTCTGCGTCTCCTCTGATCCCATAAGTTACATGTAAATGTCCAAGACGCTCCCTTCTCCTACCCACCCTCTGGAAACTACCCTGTCCTGAATCCCCCTTAGCGGTAGGAGCAGGAAGGTTGACACCTGTTTACGTAGGAAGTCCCGCACCTGCAGATACCTGAATTTGTTTCCCCTCATCAACCCAAACTTCTCCTCCAGATCCCTCATACTCGGAAAGCTCCCCTCTATAAACATATCTTCCATCCTCTCAATCCTTGCTCTCCGCCATATCCAGAACCCCCATCCATACTTCCCGGTGCAAACCAGTGATTATTACGGATTGGAGACTAGACCGATGCTCCCTCTGCTCCCACATGTCTCCTCCATTGCCCCCAGACTCTCAAGGCCGCCACCACCACGGGGCTGGTGGAGAACGGTGCTGGCAGGAATAGCAGAGGCACAGGTACCAACGCCCCCAAACTGGTGTCCTTACATGAAGCCGCCTCCATGCGCTCCCATGCTGACCCATCCCCCAGCACCCACTTCCTGATCATGGCTCTATCTCCGCCCAGTAACAGTTGCTAAATTTTGGCAGCGCCAACCCACCCTCTTCCTGACTCCGCTCAAGCATTACCTTCCTTACCCGCGCGCGGGCTCTTGCCCGCCCAAAGAAAGCCAGAGATCACTTTGTTGACCCGTTTAAAAAGGACCGCGGAATAAAGATGGGGAGACATTGAAACACGAGCAGGAATCTCGGGAGGACCATCATCTTCACCATCTGCACCCTCCCAGCTAATGACAATGGGAGCGCGTCCCATCTCCGAAAATCGTCCTTCATTTGGCCTACTAGTCTGCCCAGATTTAATTTATGCAGCCGGTCCCATTCCCGCGCCACTTGAATGCCTAGGTATCTAAAGCTTCTCCCTACTAATCTAAACGGCAGCTCCCCCAATCGCCTCTCCTGTCCCCTCGCCTGGACCGCAAACATCTCACTTTTCCCATATTTAGCTTAGACCCCGAAAACCGGCCAAATTCCCCTCTATCTCAGCTGCTGTGCAAGCATTCTGCTGGCCTTCTCTCCATGTTCATAGATCACCCCCCTCACCTTTCTCAGCTGCTCTACTGCCCTCCCTGTGGTTAACAAGCTGAACTCCACCTGTAGTTTCTGCCATTCCCTTAAAAGCCCTGCCTCTGGTGTCTCCGCATACCTCCTATTGATCTGTAGTATCTTCTTAACCAGTCGGTCCATCTCTGCCCTGTCCAAACTTCTCCCGATGGACCCGTATTGAGATCAGCTCCCCTCTAACCACCGCCTTCAATGCTTCCGAGACCATCACTGGTGAAATTTCCCCCGTGTCGTTGACCTGCAGGTAGTTCTGAATACATTTCCTCAGCCGCTCGCATACTCCTTCGTCAGCCAAAAGTCCCACATCTAACCTCCAGTGCGGGCGCTGGTTACTGTCTTTACTAACCTGCAGGTCAACCCAGTGCAGAGCAGGGTCTGAGATTGTGATTGCCAAGTACCCCGTGGCCATTCCACCTAAACTGCACGTCTTTGGACTCTGGGAGCAAACCGGAGCACCCGGAGGAAACTCACGCAGACACGGGGAGAATGTGCAGACTCCGCACAGACAATGACCCAGCGGATCCAGCGAACCTGGGACCCTGGTGATGTGAAGCCACAGTGCTAGCTACTTGTGCTACCGTGCCCCCCAAATATTGGAAATCAAAGTAAAATTTCATTTGCCATTGGTTCCAAACTTGGAGGAATAGTAGACAGTGAGGGTAATACCATCAGTTGCCAAAAGATGTGGATAAACCAGCAGAGTGGACAGACAAATGAAAGATGGAATTTAATACAAAGAATAAGTGTGAACTGATGCATTTTGGCAGAAGGAATTGGAAAAAGCAATATGGACTTAATAGCACGGTTCTAAAGAGCATTCGAGGACATATGACTTGGGTGTTCATATACATAGCTCTTTGAAGATACCAGAGCATATGGGGAGAATAGTTAGAGAAGCAAATGGGATCTTGGAATTCATAAATGGAAATATTGAGTATAAAATCCTGGAAATTATGCTGAGCTTGTACAAACCTCTGGTTAGGTCACACTAGAAAAGTGCACCTAGTTCTGATCAACTCGTCAGGTAAGAAGTGGGTGTCCTTTAGCGGGTGCAGAGGAGATTTGCCAGCATGGTACCAGGGATGGGGAAATTTAACTCCAAGGTTAAGTTGGAGAAGCTGGGGTTGTTCCCCATGGATCAAAAGGGAAGGCAGTGGCGTTGTGATACTGTCGCTGGACTAGTAATCCAGAGGCCGAAGGCAATGCTCTGTGGACCTGGATTCGAATCCCATCAGAGCAATTAGTGGAATTTGAATCCAATAAAAATCTGGAATTAAAAGTCTAATGATGACCATGAAACCATTGTAGATTGTCATTAAACCCCCATCTGGTTCACTAATGTCCTTTAGGGAAGGAAATCTGCCATCAATACCTGGTCTGGCCTACATGTGACTCCAGACCCACAGCAATGTAGATGACCCAGCCAGTGATACCCACATCCCATGAACAGATAAAGAAAAAAAAAAGAGATGGCAGGGACATTTGATAGAGGTGTACAAGATTAAGAAAGATTTGGATAAGATAGACGAAGAAATGCTGTTCCCATTAACTGATAGTACAAGGAATTGGCAACACATATTTAATGTTTTGGGCAAGAGATGCAGGGGAGATGTGGGGAAGAATTATTTTTACTTCCCGAGTTGCAGCAGGACGCTGGAAGCAGTGACCGTGAATGATTTTATTGAGAAAAAGATGGATGCTTGAGGGAGCAAAACCCGGAGGGTGACAGGGATAGAGCGGGGGAATGGGACTGATTAGTTTTCTCTACAGAATGTCAGGCGTAAACTCGATGGGCCAAATGGCCTCCTTCTGTGCTGCAATATCTGTATGACTCCACCACACACAATTTCACGTGCACACTCTCTTTGGTGAATTTCTCCCAAGTGCACACGCCACACCAGTGAATGATCAGCAAACTAACACTGGATCCGGGATCCGACCTGACTCCTCACTGTTTTGTAGTTTCCCCATCAAGCAATATACTCACCAGTCGAATCACCCAAGCATTGCAGTGAAAGATTTATTGGCCAAAACAAGTGATATTCACACAGACCAATTTATGTTCCCCATTATATTTTAACTAACGACTCTAGGGCAAAGAGGCCACTAACAATTACAGTCTGCAATTTCATTTCTAAATCCAAGTGAATTATTTAAAAATAGAAATAAAGGACGTAATTGATTTACGAAGCTCATTTCAAAACTCTACCAGAAATGCAGGTGTTCCCTCTGCACTGACATATAGTGAACAGAGAAGGGTCTCTAGACTCTACAATGAGGAACTCATAGTAATTGTCACCTCTAGTACATGAAAAAATTAATAACAAAATTGTAGTTACTTTAATACACGGTTTAATTAATATTGTGATTATCCAGGGTATTTTTATAATGATGTTAGAATTCATCATTTGCCAATCACGCATTGCTGCTTATATTTATTAAAAAATATTTATGAAAATATACAACTTATTATTTACCTTTCAAATTTGATTTACTCCCAGCGTGCAGTCCAATCTATCAAATGACAACTTATCAAAATTTTTATTTTAATTTGGTTTCAATAAATTAATCTATAAAGAGCTTTATTTGGTTCTGGAACATTAAAAACTGTATTTTACAATGCATGACATGCTGGGCCGCATGGTGGTGCAGTGGTTAACACTGCTAATCACGGTGCCGAGGACCTAGGTTTGATCCCAGCTCCGGTCACTGTCCCTGTGCAGTTTGCATGTTCTCCCCGTGTCTGCCTGGGTCACACACCCTCAACCCAGAGATGTGCTGGGTAGGTGGATTGGCCACGCTAAATTGCCCCTTAATTGAAAAAAAAAATTGGCGTACTTTAAATTTAGTTTATAACATAAATAAAAAAATACAACGTATGATGTGACTGAATTTGGATCAGACTTTAAAACATGGTGACAGTACAGAAGGCCATTTGATCCATCATGTCTGTGCAAGCTCTCTGAAAGAGCTACTCAGCTAATCACACTGCTCTGCCTTTTCCCTGAAGTCCTGCAATGTTTTTCTCTTCCAGTAGTTATCCAATCCATCACCAGAAGGAAAAAAACCGTGAAAAGGGGGAAAATAGGAATATTGGTCCAAACTGGTCTTCTATACTTCAAAATGGAACATCAGTAAAAACTGAGAAATAAGAATATTGGTCCAAACTTTCCTCCTTTGGCACTAAGTCTGCCCCACCGCATTCCCAGCATTTCAGATTCTAACCACTCGCCACATAAAAAGGTTAATCCTCATGTCGATGTCATTCACCTTAAATCAGTGACCTCCAATTCTCAACTGTTCTGCCAAAGGGAACAGTTTTTCTCCATCTGCTCTGTCCAGACTGCTCAGGGTATCAAACACTTCCGTCACATCTCCTCACGACCTTCTCTTCTCAAAGAAAAACAGCCCCAGCTTCGCCAACTACCCGTGTAACTGAACTCTCTTATCCTGGGGACCATTCTCGTAAATATGCTCTGCACCCTCTCTAAAGACTTCACCCACATCCTAAAGTGTGGTGCCCAGAATTGGTCACAATACTTTCAGTTGCTTGAGGCTGAACCACTATTTTATGAAGGCTCGCCATAACCACCCTCCTCTTGCACGCGACAATATACGAGCTTCCCTGTATTTGGTTTTGTTTGTTTCTGGGGCAGGGAAAAGCAGACAAATTAAATGCGCTCAAGAAGTCTCTGAGTGGGTTTCCACAGATAGGAGGGATTTTCGATATGGTAAGCAGCTGAGGATAAGATTTATTAAAAATGGGGCAGGACAGTTTGAGTTTTCTAAACATTCTTGGATCATGTATGTAAATGCAGTGGGTTTGGAGTGAAGGGGAAGTTGGTGTTTATGCTGAATCATTAATGAGAATCTGGACAAGGTCAGGCTTGTGCAATAGAGAGGCAACGGTGAATGGCAAGAATATCCTGTCTGGAGCGGACAGAATGAGCTGCTCAGTGCCAGGGATTGGTGAGCTGATGTCTGCAAGTGAGCGATTGTGTTCAGACGTGTGCAACACAAGCTAAGACTCATCTTACTCTCAAATTGCGCTTTCTTGGGAGCTAGTCTGTGCACTTCACAGAACAAATCCTTTTAACTTTACACAGCTGCTAATGTCACACCGTGTGCCTTAGGATACTGTGTGTACCTTTATCCTTGAGGCCTACCTCCGGACTCTCGGCTTCCACTCACAAATCCAGTTGATTGACTGCACAAAAACACATGACCTTTTGGCCAAACGTGCGGAACGAAAGCAGTCACTTACTCAGAATGCCCCAACAACGTGGTGACAATGGCTGTTCCCAATCTGTAACAGATCTTAATTCTAGATTGACTCCAAGCTATTAAAGCAGAAGCAATCAACCTTGAGAACTGAGCAGTAAGGATAGATGGCCTCTGCCCTTGGACTTCACTCTCCGCGTGTGGAGATCGAGATACAGGTATTTAAGAAAAGTATGGGGGAATTGGATAAACATTCTTCCTCTGGGCTCCAGATTCAATTAAACTAGGACCCGGATAAACGCTAAGAAAGTCAAAAGACCAGGAAAGATTAAGGCAACATTTTTCCCAACAGATTTCCAAACAGGTCCATTTCTCCCTTAAGCATGGGAGTGCAGGGAGCACTAGGTTGTGCTGATAGGATTAAGTAGTATGGAAGTGGCCTATATCTCACCAGCATGGAACAGTTGGGTTGAATGGCGTGTTTCTATGCTGATCATTGAACCAATTCTATGAAACCACAAGTCACAAAGACATTCTCTGGTGTGTTCTCATTCCTCACCTTCACAGTGGCTTTGACAAGGTCAGACCCATCTTCCTCGAACCATTTTCCCCTAGGCTGTTTGGGCTTGAGGAGGAATGAATGAGAGGGAATGTGGGACTTCAGGGCCATGCACCTCCTCACTTGTTCCTTCTAGCTGGTAGAGGTTGCGGGGTTGGAAGGTGCTGTCAAAGAAGCGTTGGCGGGCTGTCGGGGCACATCTTGCACATGGTACACGCTGTACTTCGGTGGTGGGGACAGTGAATGTTTAAGATGGTGATATACTTTTTTTGAAGTTTGTCACTCCTGTAATGTAGGAAACACTGCAACCAATTTGTCCACAACAAGCAAAGAGCTACATTGGACAAGCCATCACTAACCCGCTCAAAAAGTAACGAGCGCATGCGTGGAATGTTTATTTCCACAGTTTATGGATATTTTAGCCTTGCACAGCAGCATGGGGGAGAAATCTCCTCATGAATCTCAGTCCCTACAATCCTCCAGCTTTGAGACCTGAAAATGAAATGAAAATCGCTTATTGTCACGAGTAGGCTTCAATGAAGCTACTGTGAAAAGCCCCTAGTCGCCACATTCCGGCGCCTGTCCGGGTCCGGGGAGGCTGGTACGGGAATTGAACCGTGCTGCTGACCTGCTTGGTCTGCTTTAAAAGCCAGCGATTTAGCCAAGTGAGCTAAAACCAGACCTCTGACTAAAAGGACAGTTCTCTCTATTCTGAACGTGAGACAAAAGGTTGACCAATAGTGGGCAAAGTATTTATTACTGGATGTCAGTTGTTAAAGTGAGGGGTTAATTACACGAGGAATGATAGTAAGAAATTTAATCTGAGGAAAGCAGTTGAAACAAGCAGTTTCTGCAAGTTAATCCAGTTCCAGTCCACCATATGATCCAACCCAATCGGCATTGATTTGGGATTGTTTGATGGCTATGTGCCAGAGGCAGAAAGTGTTTCATTTGCAATATTAATAATCCTTGTGTTTACAAACATAGAATTTATCAAACCCACTGAATAATTCCAATGCCCACCAGGAAACCTCTAAAGATCTGGTAATCTCAAATCTTGTTAAATTCCTTTAATTTGACTAATTCAGTGAGAAGTGATCCTGAGCGAATGATTTGAAATGAGCAAATATACTGAGCCCCTAAATGGGAGGTCTGGAGCCTTCTCAAAACTGAAAGTAAACATCTCAACGGACTTTGAACAACAAACAGGTTTTGATCGGATCTTGTCAGATTCCGAGATATAGGCGGGCAATTGCACAACACGTGGAAAATTGTGCAAGTTAGGGCGGCACGGTGGCGCAGTGGTTAGCACTGTTGCCTCATGGCAACGGATCACTGTCCATATGGAGTTTGTACATTCTCCCTGTGTCTGCGTGGGTCTCACCCCCACAACCCAAAGATGTGCAGGTAGGTGGATTGGCCACGCTAAATTGCCCCGTAATTGGGAAAATTTTAAAAAAAGGAAAATTGTGCAAGTTCAGGGGGAACACGACCTCACCTCCAAGCTACACATCATCCTAACTTGGAGCAGTATCATCGTTCCTTCACTGTCGCTCGGTCAAAATCCTGGAGCTCCCTTCTTACCAGCACTCTGGGAGTACCTACACCAAATGGGATGCAGCAGTTCAAGAAGGCGGATCGCCATCACCTTCTCAAGGGCAATTAGAGATGGGCAATACGCCCAAATCCCATTAAAGAAAAAGGATTGCAAAGAGTTTTGGGGCAGCTCAAGATCATTAGAGATGATAGAGACATGCAGGCACTTTCTTTCCGTTAAAGTGGGTGGCAGTCAATGAGGTAGCAGCACCAAAACCTACCGTGTTGACTGCTGCAGAGTGTCCATTAATTCTGGCCAGAAGACCCAGTGAAGAAAAGAGGTTTCAAAGAAACAGAGATCAACAGGTTTTACACAGATGTGATGACTGGCTGAGAGCTTTGTTCTTCAGGGCTGATTTGTCACAAAGCGACTTCTTCACACAAAGAGTGGTGGGAATCTGGAGCTCTCTCCCCTAAAAAATATTTGCAGCTGCCGATCGATTCCAAAAGTTCAAAACTCAGATTAGTGAATTTTTGTTGGACACAGGTAGTAAGGTGTATCGAGCCAACAATTCAAATAAGCATGACCTAATTGAATTGCAAAACAGATTCAAGGGGCTGAATGGCCAGTTTTGGTTCCTTTGTTTCACTATTTAGTTGCAGAATTTGAAAGGAGTAGAAAGGAGTTTGTTCTCTGTTACACTTTTACTGAGGGTCTATTGTTGTGTAATAAAGAACTAAATCTTCTGTTCCAAGTGTTGGCTGAAAGATAGATAATGGGCAAGACACCAGGGAGAACTCCCCTGCTCTTCTTCAAAATTACACCTTAGGATTTTTGGCCTCCTCCTGAAAGGGTAGATGTGACCCTAGTTTAATGTTTTATCCGAAAGAAGCACATTCGGCAGTGCAGCATTCCCTCTGGAAATACTAACTTGGATTTGTGCCCGTCTCCAGAAAGGAACTTGAACTCACAACGTTCAGATTCAGAGATAAGCCAGCTCCCCACTGAGCCACAAAATTAGGTCAATAATGAAACAACACCAAGGGCACAAAGAGTAACTGAACTGGGGCTGTCCTAAGCTTGAACCTGCTCGTAACAACATAGCATAGGGCATTGAAGAGCAGGGAGAGGGGATTTGTCCAATAAGCTTAAAGGAAAATAAGGGCCGGATTTCCACTGCTCATGTGGCTAGTTTGAGACTCAGAAGACCTGCCTCAGTTTAAAGGGCCCCAGTAGATCTGGTGTATGGAGAATTGGACCAGAAGTGGCCGTGTGAGAAGAGAAAGTCCTCTCAGGGAGACGGAAGCAGAGCTGGTCCAGCATGGCGGAGAGCAAGGGCCACGGGGAGACGGCACAGTGGTCAACGGAGCAGCTGGTGAAGTTTTGCTTCGCCAAGCTGAAGAAGGACACGCTGGACCCGATTAAGGCTTCAATTGGTCAAGTGGTTCATAATCAGGAAACCGATGACAAAGCGATCCAGGAGGTCGAACAAAAGTTCTCCGAGCACAAGGAGTATATAACCATGCTGGAAAGCAAGGTGGGGATGATGAACAACCGCCAAAAAAGAATGCAGGAGAAGATGGAGGACCTGGGGACCTGGAGAATAGGTCCAGGAGGCAGAATCTCAGAATTGTCAGCCTCCCTGAAGGCAGTGAGGGATCGGATGTGAGGGCCTATGTGATGGACATGTTGGAGAAGTTGATGGGGGCTGGGGCATTCCCTCGGCTCTTGGAATTGGACAGAGCCCTCGCGAGGAAGCCCAGAGCGAACGAGCTGCCGAGGGCCAGGGTGGTATGTTTTCACTGTTTCATGGGCAAGGAACACGTTTTGCGGTGGGCCAAGAAAGAACGGAGCAGCAAATGGGAGAACTGTGAGTTGCGCATCGATCAGGACCTGGGAGCGAATTTGGCCAAGAGGCGAGCTGGGTTCAATCGGGCAAAAACGACCCTCTTTAAGAAGGGGGTGATTGTATAAATTTAAGTAGCTCTATGTGAAATGATGGGCTGTGTGGCTGGTTAAAGGCTGATCTGTCTTGCAGGGACCTTGTTAGAGGGGGGGATTGGCTTTGAATTTAGTTCTGTTTTTTGAGTGACTATTTTTCTAAAGTGACTGTTTCTTCACTGTTTTTTCTGTTGTTTGTTTACTGGGGAATGTGACGTTTTAAAAATGTTTATTAATGTGGGAGGGAGAGAGGAGAATACAATAGGGAGACAGACTGCTTGGTGCGGTGCCAGGGATGGGAACTATCGAGTCAGCATGGGTGAGCTGACTCTCGGAAGAGCAGTGGGGGGTGGGCAGGTGTTAAGCTGGAGCTTGATTTGGGGGATTGGGTTTCTAGTGTTGTTGCTAGGGGAGAGGGGGGAGCTGCTTTGCTGACAGGGGAGGAACTGTTACCAGGGGAGAAATGGGAGGCCGGGAATGGCGACAGCCCGAGTGGGGACTCGAGGAAGCGGAGGGCGCGAGCTTGAGGCTGGCCTAAAAAGGGTGATGGGGGGGGTGTTGGAAGCCCCCCGTCCAGGCTGATCACATGGGGGGGGCACATAATGGTGAGTGGGAAGCTGGAGGGGGTGCGAGTGGCATTTATGAACATATATGCTCCAAGTTGGGACGACATGGAATTTATTAGACGGGTATTGGGCAAGATCCCAGACTTAGAGTCACATAACCTGATCATGGGAGGGGACTTCAACACAGTCATTGATCCGGAATTAGACCAGTCAAAATCCAGGACAGGGAGGAGGCCGGCAGTGGCAAAGGAATTGAAGGGGTTTATGGAACAGATGGAGGGGGGAGTAGACCCATGGAGGTTTGCACGGCCGAGGACAAAGGCGTTTTCCTTTTTTTCACATGTCCACAAGGTATACTCTCGCATTGAATATTTTGTTCTGAGCAGGGCGCTAATACCGAAGGTGGTGGATACTGAGTATTCGGCAATTGCAGTGTCGGATCAGGCCCCGCATTGTGTGGATCTACGGGTTAGTGTGGAGAGAGGGCAACGCCCGCTGTGGAGACTGGATGTGTGGTTGCTAGCGGACAAAGCGATCTGTGGGTGGGTTAACAAGTCCATCCAGAACTACCAGGAAACAAATGATATGGGGGAGGTCTCTGCAGCGACGGTTTGGGAAGCTCTGAAGGCCGTAGTCAGAGGGGAATTAATCTCGATTCGGGCCCACAGAGAAAAGGTGGAACAGGCTGAGAAGGATAGATTAGTGGAGGAGATACTCCAGGTGGACAGGAGATACTCGGAGGCCCCGGACGCGGGACTACTGAGGGAGCGGTGGAGGTCATAGGTGGAGTTTCAGCTGTTGACCACAGGGAAAGCAGTGGAACAGTTGAGGAAGGCAAGGGGGGCGATCAATGAGTACGGGGAAAAGGCAAGCAGAATGTTGGCGCACCAGTTCAGGAAAAGAGAAGCGGCCAGGGAGATAGGTAAAGTAGAGTAGAGACGGTAATACTCTCCTGGACCCAGCGGGGGTGAACGAGGTGTTTAAGGACTTTTATAGTAAATTATATGAGTTGGAACCCCCGGCTGGGGTGGAGGGGATGAGGCAATTTCTGAATCAGTTGAGGTTCCCGAGGGTGGAGGAGGACCAGGTGGAGTGGCTGGAAGCCCCAATTGAGATTGAGGAAATAATCAAGGGGCTGGAGGGCAGGCAGTCGGGCAAGGCCCCGGGGCCTGACGTCTACCTGGTGGAATTCTATAAGAAGTCTTCAGAGATATTGAGCCCACTGCTGGTGAAGACATTTAACGAAGCAAGAGAGAAGGGAGTCCTCCCCCCAACAATGTTGCAGGCCTCGATTTAATTGATCCTGAAACGGAAGAAGGATCCGGAGGAATGCGGATCATATATGCCGATTTCTGTACTGAATGTGGATGCCAAACTGCTGGCAAAGATACTGGCCACACGGATAAAGGACTGTGTCCCGGGGTTGATAGGGGAAGACCAGACGGGTTTTGTTCAGGGCAGGCAACTCAAGGTCAATATTCGAAGGCTTCTAAATGTTATTATGATGCCCTCAGAAGAAGAGGAGGCGGAGGTGGTGGTAGCGATGGATGCGGAGAAGGCTTTTGATCGGGTGGAGTGGAATTACCTGTGGGAGGCGCTGAGAAGGTTTGGGTTTGGTGAGGGCTTTATTGACTGGGTGCAGTTTCTCTATCAGGCACCAGTAGCGAGAATGCGTACGAACCGGCTGAGGTCGGGGTATTTTGAACTACACAGAAGGATGAGGCAAGTTACTTTTGCTCGTAACTTTGCAAGTAACTCCCCGTTACTGTTTGCTCTGGACATAGAGCCACTGGCCATGGCATTAAGAGCCTCTAGGAACTGGAAAGGGCTGGTTCGGGGGTGGGGGAGGGGGTTGGAGCACCGGGTCTCGCTCTACGCAGATGACCTGCTCTTGTACATTTTGGACCAGTTGGAGGGGATGGGGGAAGTAATGCGAATCTTGGGGGAATTTGGGAATTTTTCGGCGTATAAATTGAACATGGGGAAAAGTGAGATGTTCGCGATCCAGGCAAGAGGACAGGAGGAGAGACTGGGAGAGATGCCACTTGGAATGGTAGGGAAGAGCTTTCGATATCTGGGAATCCAGGTGGCCCGGGAATGGGAGGTACTGCACAAGTTAAGCCTGTCCCGGTTGGTAGAACAAATGGAAGGGGTCTTTAAGAGATGGAACATGCTCCCGCTATCACTGGCGGGGAGGGTACAGACCGTGAAAATGACGATCCTCCTCAGATTTCTGTTTGTCTTTCAGTGCCTCCCCATCTTCATCCCTAAGGCCTTTTTCAAGCGGGTGAATAAGGTTATTTTGGGCTTTGTGTGGGTGGGTAAAACCCCGCGAGTGAAGAAAGTGTTGCTGGAGCGCAGTCGGGGGGAGGGTGGGTTGGCGCTGCCGAACTCTGCAATTACTACTGGGCGGCTAATACAACCATTAGGAAGTGGGTAGTGGGGGAGGGGTCGACATGGGAGCAGATGGAGGCGACGTCATGTAAAGACACCAGTCTGGGAGCATTGGTAACGGCACCTCTGCCGTTTTCGCCGGCCCGATAGTCCACATGTCCGGTGGTAGAGGCGGCTCTGAGAATGTGGGGGCAATGGAGGAGATATAAGAGAGTGTAGGGAGCATCGATTTGGACCCCGATTTATAATAACCACAGGTTTGTACTGGTACGCTAGAGGGCGGGTTCCGGAGTTGGCAGAGGGCAGGAATTGGAAGGATGGGGGATCTATTTATAGACGGGAGCTTTCCCAGCTTGAAAGCCTTGGAGGATAAATTTGAATTGCCTGCAGGGAATGGTTTTAGATATTTGCAGGTGCGAGACTTCCTGAGAAATCAGGTGCCGGCCTTTCCGCTGCTGCCGCCATGAGGGATACAGGATAGAGCAGTCTCCAGTACCTGCTCTGGGGAAGGTATCGGATATTTACCAGGAGCTTTCGGAGGTGGAGGAAACCCCGGTGGAGGAGATTAAGGGCAAGTGGGAGGACGAGCTAGGAGGAGAGATAGAGGCGGGGCTATGGGCGGATGCCCTAAGCAGGGTTAACATATCCTCATCATGTGCCAGGCTCAGCCTGATACAATTTAAGGTAGTCCACTGGGCACACATGACAGCAGCTAGGATGAGTAAGTTCTTCGGGGTAGAGGACAGGTGTGCGAGGTGCGCGGGAAGCCCAGCAAATCATGTCCACATGTTTTGGGCTTTCCCAAAGCTTAGAGAGTTTTGGCAGGGTTTTGCTAAGGCAATGTCCACGGTACTAAAAACACGGGTGGAGCCGAGTCCGGAGGTAGCGATCTTTGGAGTGTCGGATGATCCGGGAGTTGAGGGGGCGAAAGGGGCCGACGTCTTGGCCTTTGCCTCCCTGGTATCCCGGACACGGATCTTATTAATGTGGAGGGACTCGAAGCCCCTGGGTGTAGAGACCTGGGTTAGTGACATGGCTGGGTTTCTCAGTCTCGCGAAAATAAAGTTTGCCTTCAGAGGGCCAATGTTAGGGTTTTCCCGGTGGTGGTAGCCGTTCGTCAACTTTCTGCGGGAAAATTAAAATGTCAGCAGAAGCAGAATTCCAAAGGTGGGGGTTCGGATTGTTGTTGTCTGGTTGAGGTGCGTGAAGACTGGGCTGGTGGGGGGGGAACTGTTTATTTTACTATGTTGATGTCATTGTTTATGTTACTGTTATTAAAATTTTCAAATACCTTAATCAAATATTATTAAAACAATATATAGTCTCTTTAAGCTGAGAACTCAGAATTCCCTACTGAGAAAATGTATCTTTTGAATTTGGACAAATGTCCACAATGACATAATAATAGGCCTTGGGGAAATACCAACAAAGATTGAAACTGCCTAGCCAGGTGTAATTTTTTTCCTAACCTAATCCAGGTGGCCTGTCAATCAAAGCAGTCCAGGAGAGAGTTTTTATTAAACTCTCATTGACAGCTTAAGCCTCCCCCCACCTGCCCCCCCCCCCAACCAAGTTGAAAGAGTGGGCCATGTTTTAAAAATTCATATCCTGACACCGAGACAGACCTTATCCGCCTTTCAGAGCATTTGTATCTGTTCCATCAATTTGTGATGCCCACGCTGCAGGTTAAGGCCCTTGCAATAGTCAAAATGTTATCTATTCAAACTCAGCACGTAGTTCAAATGACCCTGCTGAGTTCAGGCTAACCACCTGTGTGAATCATGCCCTGTCTCCTTCTTCAAACTGGCAAAAGTTCGATCTGTGGGAAAGGGGGACCCGACTTCTGCATCCAGGTCCCAGCCAACATTTCTACATCTGGCCCTAAGTTTCAGCTCGCACATTTCAATCCTGTTTCTCTGCAAGAAGGCAGCTAAAGTTTGCGGAATTATTGGGAAAGAGTCAAGCCTTGGGACTCATTGGAGAGCTGGCCCCATAAATGGCCCCGATCATCTCCTTCCGTGCTGCAAGACGTAATGATTTTAAAATCTTCTTGAACCCACTTGCTTCCAAGACCATTCCTGATGGCTTGTTCTATTAGTTTGGATTCAGGTCCCCCCCCCCCCCCCCCCCCCCCCCGACCCAGCCTATATACTCTCCACTCGCGGCCTGTGACTCCTGCCATTTGAACCATTACCAAAGCAAATCATTGGCCTTGATTTATGATTTTTTCCCCCCCCAAATACTAGCAGAAAGCACCACATTTTTCCAAATTAGGAATCCATTGATTCTTTTTTCTGTCTGTGGCTCAAATTCCCGGTGCTTGGAATCATCTCCAGTGCTGGAGCCAAGGGCAGTGACATCCTTCCTGTGATTTAGGTGACTGGAACAGTGCATCGCAATCCAAATAAGATCAAGAGGGCTACCAAACAGCTGCTTTTCATTTGCCTGCTAAATAACTCACATCAATAAAAACGTACAAGGGATCGAAAGCAAAGTTCAAGCACAATTACGCAATAAGGCGAACTGGCAAAGTGGCTGACAAACAGGTTTCTATGCACTTACACAAAGATTTAAATTCTGCTTCAACCCAGCATTACTGCACTGGCACGCAGCGAGCACCACCCAAAAATTTCCAACGTACTTCTTCGGCACAGGTACAGTGAGCGGGCTACCCGCTGAGCCAAGGGACTGGAGGTTTAAGTTCCACTCCAAGGCCTTGAGCACAGATATCTAGGCTGTCACTCCAGTGAAGTAACTGAGAGAGTGCTACACTGCTGGACATGCCGTCTTATCAGACGAGATGTTAAACCATCTTTGGTTTATGTTTGACTCTCTCACATGGACATAAAAAATGGAATTACTGTGAAGCAAAGCAGGGGAGTTCTCCCCAGTGTCCTGGGCCATATTTATTCCTCATCCAAAATCAAAAAAATAGATTGTCTGCTCCTCATCACATTTCTGTTTATGGGAGTTGACTTTTCACAAAATGGCTGCCACTCTCCCTAATCACAATAGTAACAAACAACAAAAGCATTTTTTGACATCCTGAGGTTGTGAAGGTCGCTGTAGAAATGCAGGTCTTTATTTTTCTCTTAAAGTCACCTATGAACCCAGCACGTAAGCCACACCATAAATTCTCCTAGCTACTGGCATTCAAGGCTGTTCAGCCCCTCAGGGCTGCTCTCCCATTCAGTTCTGCTTCTTAGGCAGTCCTCCAGAGTCGAGGATGACTTGCTACCACACTAAAAATGAGTTGTGAAGTGATTGAGGAGTCCAATGTGTGACCTACAGTCTCTGTCACAGGTGGGGAAGACGGTGGCTGGAGGAGCGGCTGGGTGAGGTAGCCAAGTTGCCACACGCAGCTTTCGCTGTTGACGCTCAACAGCTTGCTCTTGGCTCTGAAACCCGAGGTGTTCAGCTCCTTCCCAGATGCTTTTCCTCCTCTTTGGGTGACCTTGGGCCAGAGACTCCCAGGTATTGGTGGAGATGTTGCACCTTTTCAAGGAGGTTTTGAGTGGTGGCCTTGAAACATTTCCGCTTCCCTCCTGGGGCTCAGGGGCTCACTTGCCATGTCAAAGCTCCAAGTAGAGCGCTTGTTTCAGGACACTTGTGTCAAGTATACGGTTCGGTCGTGGATGATATGTACCTTTCCCCTATTTATTGGCCTAGGTTGCACTGGGTGAATACTGGGTAATTATTGGATGATTACTGGGTGAATATTGAGTAGTTATTGTGTGATTATGGGATATTTACGGGTGATTACTGTGTGATTACGGGCTGATAACTGGGTGACAACAATTTCTCCCTCAATGTCAGCAAAACTAGCTGACTCACTTCAATATGCAGATTTACTAAAAATTATCCTACCTCCAATGGGTAGGAATTACATCGCAACTGCTCGTGAGATTACATAAGATCTCGCGAGGCATTGAGAGCCGGTATATCCCAGGAGCGGGGTCGCCTGGCTTCTATCAGCCATGCTGCGCTATGGCACGCTGCTTTGGGTGCAGTGTGGCCGTTGGATCGTGCCCATTATAATCATTGCAGCTACCCTTGTTCCCTCCCCGTACTTTTCTGAAAACAGTGACTTATGTGGGAGTCCCATTTTTCCACTTTTTGAACCCAGTGCATGGATTTCTTTATGGGATTAAAGCTGCCATCCTTAATTGATAGCAGCCTATATGTGGATCCAGTCCTGTGCCAATGTGGGCTGGCTAGCCCTTCAGCTACATCAGAAACGTTACCAAGTGTTCAAGATGGTGCCCCAGGATATTCGTCAGGATAAGTAGGGATGGCCAATAAATGCCGGTCTTGCCAGAAACATCCACATCACAAGAGAAAACAAAATTGTGCACAGCAAGATCCCAGACATGCCACACCAAATGTCTCAGAAATCAAGAGGCAAACTTGTGAAAATAGAGAGCTTTGGTATAAAATCATAAGTTGCAATCTTTTTCCAAACATTAACCAATATAGATTGACAGTTGATTTCTAAGATTCATTCGTGGCTTATTTAATCACAAACAGGTTAGAGTCCTTTATAAAACCTAATTGCTGTTTAGAACATAGAACATAGAACAGTACAGCACAGAACAGGCCCTTCGGCCCTCGATGTTGTGCCGAGCAATGATCACCCTACTCAAACCCACGTATCCACCCTATACCCGTAACCTAACAACCCCCCCCCCCCCTTAACCTTACTTTTTAGGACACTACCGGCAATTTAGCATGGCCAATCCACCTAACCCGCACATCTTTGGACTGTGGGAGGAAACCGGAGCACCCGGAGGAAACCCACGCACACACGGGGAGGACGTGCAGACTCCGCACAGACAGTGACCCAGCCGGGAATCGAACCTGGGACCCTGGAGCTGTGAAGCATTTATGCTAACCACCATGCTACCGTGCTGCCCTGTTTCTCGAAATGTTTTTGACTAAAGACTGCCTGGGCAATGCCAGGGGGCAGTGCCGATGGCGTGGGGCAGTAGGAGGGGTCATGTTTCGTGGAGGGGGATTTTCGTTAGGGGACTTGTTGTGAGGGAGGAGTCAGTGCATGGCATGGCAGGGTGTCTGAGGGGGGGTGGTCTGTTTTTACGTTTTTGTATCGGGACAATCATTAAAAAGGGTGCCCTGATCTTTAAAAAAAAAACTAAGTTGCTCATGGTGTTGTTGTGGAAGCCGCTCCTTGGAGGTTTTTTTCTATCAAGCTTACGATACGACGGAGAAAGTCACCATTGACGCCAGCTGCTTTAACGCCGCTTTTCCCACCAGTTGTGACACTCTGCAGGTAAATGAAAAAGTTCCACCCTTTGTAAAAATTCTCCCTGCTATTCCAGCGTTTGCTGAAGACCCACCCTTCCACCATAAGAACGTAAGAACTAGGAGCAGGAGTAGGCCATCTGGCCCCTCGAGCCTGCTCAGCTATTCAATGAGATCATGGCTGATCTTTTGTGGACTCAGCACCACTTTCCAGCCCGAACACCATAACCCTTAATCCCTTTATTCTTCAAAAAACTATCTATCTTTACCTTAAAAACATTTAATGAAGGAGCCTCTACCGCTTCACTGGGTAAGGAAGTCCATAGATTCACAACCCTTTGGATGAAGAAGTTCCTCCTAAACTCAGTCCTAAATCTACTTCCCCTTATTTTGAGGCTATGTCCCCTAGTTCTGCTGTCACCCGCCAGTGGAAACAACCTGCCCGCACCTATCCTATCTATTCCCTTCATAATTTTAAATGTTTCTATAAGATCCCCCCTCATCCTTCTAAATTCCAACGAGTACAGTCCCAGTCTACTCAACCTCTCCTCGTAATCCAACCCCTTCAGCTCTGGGATTAACCTAGTGAATCTCCTCTGCACACGCTCCAGTGCCAGTGTGTCCTTTCTCAAGTAAGGAGACCAAAACTGAACACAATACTCCAGGTGTGGCCTCACTAACACCTTATACAATTGCATCACAGTGACTATTGGTGAAACTGCTGTCTCCTTACAGAATGGAATCACATGTTCCAGCTTAATATATTAATACATTAAAAGTACTTTTATCTACAGTGGAGTAACTGTTATTACCTCCAAATTTGAGTTATTCAAAATGTGATAGTGGCAGTTAGGATTTACCCTCACAGGGCATTTAACCCTTTGGAAAAAATAACCAGCAGCAGTGTCTGGGTCAAACCCCCAATCAGAGGACAGATAGTCAACGAAGCAATCAACACAACTCCACAAATGTCCGCAGCAATAAATAATCCCAAGATTTTGCAGCCCTCTCACAAGATTGCAAGCAAGGCTAAATTTGACTGAGAAGTTCCATCTCTGAGAGTTGAGGTCGCACAAGCAGCAGCTGATTTGAATGCCCAGCCAATCTGTTTTTGGTTAAATGATTTGAGGGACGAATGTTGGCCTGGGAACCAGAAGAACTCACGGCTTTTCTTCCAATATTGATACCAGGGGTGGAATTTTCAGTTCTGGGACTGTGTCCTGTGGCTGGGGTAGGGGCAGGGAGTGTTCATGCGACCCTGGCCCCATTAAATGTGCATTGGTGCATTTTGCGATCTTTCACATAGCTGGGAAGGCTGGATGGTTAGTGCCCCGCCATTATATCCAGGTGCCATTTTTAAATGGCATCCACCATAACTGACCCACCATTGAAGAAAGAAGCAGAACCTCCAGGTACACTCTGAGGCTGGAAAGGGACCTTCTCAAAGACACTGAAGCTGAAAGATCCAGCTACTAGAGGCTTCCCACCCACCCGGCTGCCTGTATCAGGGTCGATCCCAAACACTGGAGGCATTTCCAGGCCAGCTTCAGGTCAATGCTGATGCGTGCACATCACGTTGGTCCAGCCATGTTCTCGACCGGCGCGATTTAATAATAATGATAATAATCGCTTATTGTCACAAGTAGGCTTCAATGAAGTTGCTGTGAAAAGCCCCTAGTCGCTACATTCCAGCGCCTGTTCGGGGAGGCGAGCATGGGAATTGAACCCGCGCTGCTGGCCTTGTTCTACATTATAAGCCAGCTGTTTAGCCCACTGTGCTAAACCAGCTCCTCCACTAGATTTTCCTCTGGTGTCGCGGACAATCGGGTGTGGAGCGAAATTGTGGTCGGGCCTTCATTTGCCTCCCATAAGCGGCTTGCGAATCAGTTTCACATCTGGCCTCTGGCAGGAATTGCAACCCGCCATAATGGGTAGGAACGGACGATCCCGCCGTCATTCTATGCTGGCATGAAACTACTTTTTTGACTTCCCGCTAATAAACATTTTATTGAGGTATTTTTGGTATAGAAACAACAACAAAATAGACAAGATACATGAACTCTAACAGTGAACCTCTCAAGGCGAACTTAATTTTCCCCATACAGAGAAAGCTGATAGCCAGGTCTCCGACTTCAGGGGCTTTGGGTCCCTCCATGCCAAAAGTATCCATCTCTGGGCTACCAGGGAAGCAAAGGCCAGAACATCCGCCTCTTTCTCCTCCTGGATTCCCGGATCTTCCGACACCCCGAAAATCGCCACCTCTGGACCCAGTGCCATCCTTGTTTTTAACACCGTGGACATGACGCCCACAAACCGCTGCCAAAATCCCCAAAGCTTTGGGCACATCCAAAACCTGTGGACATGGTTCGCCGGTCCTCCCGCGCATTTTGTGCACTGTCCTCCACCCCAAAGAATCTGCTCATCCGGGCCACTGTCATGTGAGCCCAGTGAACAACCATAAATTGAATCAGACTGAGCCTGGCACATGTTGCAAACGTGTTGAGTCTACTCAACGTGTCCGCCCATAAACCATCCTCTATCTCACCTCCCAGCTCCTTCTCCCACTTGTGCTTCAGCTCCTCGGTCTGCGTCTCCTCCGACCCCATAAGCTCCTTATAGATGTCCGTAACGCTCCCCTCCTCTACCCACCCTCTGGAAATTACCCTGTCCTGAATCCCCCTCAGCAGTAGCAGCGGGAAGGTTGCCACCTGCTTACGAAGGAAGTCCCGCACCTGCAAGTATCTGAATTTGTTTCCCCTCGCCAGCCCAAACTTTTCCTCCAGCGCCCTCATACTCGGGAAACTCTCCTCTATGAACACATCCCCCATCCTCTAAATCACCGCTCTCCGCCAGTCCCGGAACCCCCCATCCATACTCCCCGGGGCAAACCAGTGGTTATCACGAATTGGGGTCCAGACTGATGCTCCCTCTGCTCCCACATGCCGCCTCCAGTGGCCCCAAACTCTCAGGGCCGCCACCACCACGGGGCTTGTTGAGAACCACACCGGCGGGAGCGGCAGAGGCGCAGTTACCAGCGTCCCCAAACTGGTGCCCTTACAAGAAGCCGCCTCCATACGCCTCCTGCTGCATTGTTAACCGTTCCCTCCACCGGCCCACCATCAAACCAGCCACAGCGGGCATGGACAATTTTTGCCCAAGATCTTTTCTATTCCCCACAACGAGCAAACAGAGCCTTGGATTAACATTGCGCCTGGAAAGATGGCACCTCCAACAAAGCAGTATTGCACCATAGCCTTTGCCTCAATTGGGTGTTGAGATTCATACTGGAACTTGAGCCCACGGCCTTCCAACTCAGACAGTAAAACTGTGTGGAGAAACATACCCATTTCCCATATGCTTCACAGACATGAATATACCCAAACAGTGTACAACCAAAACTACCCATAACAGAAGATTTAGCGAAAAGGGCTCTTTCTTTTCATACTACTTACCAACTCATTATTTTCATAGACATCTGCTTTCTTAAGAGAATCAAAAGGTCTGTAATTGAAACAGAAAAAGAATGAACAACTTGCATTCGTATACCGCCGTCTACATAGTGAAAACGTCCCTTCACAATTACAAAACGTCCCTTCACAGGAGCCAATTATAAATCCCCATAATGAGGGGTACACATACAGAGAGGTAATGTTACTGGACTATTATTCCAGAGGCCCAAACCAATAACCTAGGGAATTCAAAATCCCACCATGGCAGCTGAATTGTAAAGGGAAGTGTGCAGGTAAAGCAGATAATTAAGAAAGATACTAGAATGTCATTGTGGGAGTAGTTGAATACAAAGGTATGGAGGTCACGCTTCAGTTATACAAGGCATTGGAGTACTGTGTACAATATTGGTCTCCTTAACTAAGGGAGGGAGGACATAAATGTGTTGGAAGCAGTTCAAAGGTTTATTGACTAATACTTGGAACGGGTGCGTTGTTATATGAGGACGTGTTGGAGAGGCCTGGCTTGTACCTGCTGGAGTTTAGAAGAGAAAGAGGCGACTCTATTGAATCATACAAGATCTTCAGGGGTCTTGACAGGGTAGATGTGGAGAGTTTTTTTCCTCTTGTGGGAGAATCTAGAACTAGGTGTCACTGGTTAAAAATCAAGGGTCGGCCTCCGTGTGGAGTTTGCACATTCTCCCTGTGTCTGCGTGGGTCTCACAGCTGAGGTCCCGGGTTTGATCCCGGCCCTGGGTCACTGTCCGTGTGGAGTTTGCACACTCTCCCCGTGTCTGCTTGGGTCTCACAGCTGAGTTCCCGGGTTTGATCCCGGCCCTGAGTCACTGTCCGTGTGGAGTTTGCACATTCTCCCCGTGTCTGCGTGGGTCTCACAGCTGAGGTCCCGGGTTTGATCCCGGCCCTGGGTCACTGTCCGTGTGGAGTTTGCACATTCTTCCCATGTTTGCATGGGTTTCTCCCCCCCAACCCAAAGATGTGCAGGGTAGGTGGATTGGCCACGCTAAATTGCCCCTTAATTGGAAAACAAAATTGGGCACTCTAATAAATTTTTTTAAAAAGAGGAAAAAAGAATAATGGGTCATCCATTTAAAACAGATTGTTTTTCTCATTTTCCCAATTAAGAGGCAATTTAGCCTGGCCAATCCACCGGCCCTGGGTTGTGGGGGTGAGCCCCTTGCAAAAATGGAGACTCACACGGACAGTGACCTGGGGTCAGGATCGAACCCGGGCCATAGCGCCGTGAGGATGTAAGACAGATGAAAATAATTTTTTTCTCTCAGGGTCGCAAATCTTTGGAACTCCCTTCCTCAAAAGGTAGTGGAAGTGAAGGCCGGATTCTCCGGGGCCGCCCGCGAGCCGCGGGATTTGCCATGGTCCACTGAATCCTGTGTCGGGCTCAGATCGAGATTTGGGGTGGGCGTCAAACTGGTCGCAAGTCTCTCAGCCTGCCAGCTACAACGGTTTTCCCCTGACTGGCTTCACGCCCCGATCCAGCAGCAATATTCAAATAGGTTTTTATAAATTTAGAGTACCCAATTCATTTTTCCAATTAAGGGGCAATTTAGCGTGGCCAATCCACCTACCCTGCACATCTTTGGGTTGTGGGGGCGAAACCCACGCAAACACAGGGAGAATGTGCAAACTCCACACAGACAGTGATCGAGAGCCGGGATCGAACCTGGGACCCCGGCGCCGTGAGGCAGCAATGCCTACCACTGTGCCACCGTGCTGCCCCTACATTCAAATCGTTAAAACTAGAGCTGTTTAGCATGTCACTGACGGGGCAGGAAGCCCGATTCACTTGCCAGCTGGGTTATTGCAGCAAAACCCTCGCCGCCCCCCCCCCCCCCCCCCCCCCCGTCGCAGCCGAAAGTCCCGCTGGTGTGAATTTTTGCAAGTCCTGAGAAACGTGGAGCTAGCAGTCTGCAGTCTGAGGGATGGCAAGGGAGTAGGCACTCTCCCAACAATTACCTCCATGGTGCTGAGGGCTGTCCTTCGTGAAGGTGGGGGTCGGGGGGGGGGGGGGATTGTGCTGCGCTGGAGGAGTAAAGGGTGGGAATTTCCCATAATAAAGTGAAAGCGATCCTATCTGTACCCCCAACAGTCAGTCAGTATCGCAGAAGCACACATAAAAGTACACAGAAGCTTTGAGCTATATTGTTTACATTCAATTTCACACATTATTGCCAGCTAATAACGTTTTGACTGACAGGTAGAGGCAGTTTCAAAGGGGAGATTCAGATTTTTTATTTATATAGCTCTGCAGGGATCCATTAACAAAGGGCTGCAGGCATAATAAATGCAGTTCAAAGCTTCCAGCCTTCGAGGCATAGACACAGGCTTCTATACTTCAGAGGGCAATGAAACTGACTGTGCAAAACCCATTTCAGCGGTTTTCACCATTTTAAAGAGATTACTTTTACCTTCATCTCAGTCCTTTAAACTTGGCACACGGACAGACCTTTTAAAGGATTTTGGGGTAGAGATGGGATCACTTTCACTTTATTATGGGAAAACTTTAATTTTTCAAATATTGAGAGACTATTTAATGGGTTTAAAGTCTGCAGATGGGAAGACCTACTAAACGTCTCCCATGCCAGGAAAGACCCCCGACCTGACCCCCTTCAGCCCAGCACAAACCCCCATGACACCCACCTCTTATGAAGGACCCCCCTCGGAACCCTGGAGGCAATTGTAAGGAGAATACTCACCCCCTGCTACCCCTCAGAGTGCACTGCCAAGGGACGGGGCTGAAGGGGGGGGATTGGGGGGGGAGAGGAATGAGGAGGGGCTGAATGCGGGGACTAGACAGGTTGATCGAAGAGTTGAGGGGGGTCATTGCCAGCAGTTACAGTGAGAGGGGTGCCAACGATCTAGGCCGGTGGGGTGGGGGAATGGGGGGAACTGCAGCAGCTTTGAGATTGTGGCACCTTTTAAAAATGGCATCCCCATTGCTTCTCGGCCTTTTGGCTAAGATGAAGCATCAGATCAAGCCTAAAATGAGGTGCAATGCCCTTTCTTGTCAGCCTGGATCTTGTATGTCTCTCTTGTGGAGACCATGAATTGGCTTCAACTTGAATTTGGATTGATTTTTGGAGCGGGCAATGGGATGGATAAAAGGTTTCCCTTGTCCACTCTGTGTATTGGCCTTGTAACTTTAAGGATGAGATAAAAAATGAAAGAAAAGAAACAAAATGGTGTCCCAATCTCAGAGGTACGGGACCTGTCAGCGGGATTAGGTCTAACATCAGGAATATTCTGTGGGACAGGAGTCATGCACCAAACAGGAAGCAACTTTCCAAGAAAAAGGTAGTGCTCTCAGTGGGATATTGATGTCAGCCGTGGCTCACAGGGTGAGTGATTACATTACAACAGGTAATGAATTGGCTGTGAAGCACTTTGGGAGATTTATAAATACAAGTTCTCTCTTTTAAGAATAAACACACTTCAGCCAATACACATGATGGGATATCCTTAATTCATCATCTGGAAATGTCCCCATGTTCTCAATGATCCTGCCTCCAGCCACAACCACTGGATGGTCAGAATGAATAATTATCTTGGTGGATCTTTTCCACAATAAAGTGGGACACTATTGATGAAAATGTTACACACCAGTCATTACACTTTACTGTAATCCGAGGGACGGATGGGAGCCAGGGGAAGGGTTAAGGGGGAAGACTCAATCATCCATGCCAGCCTCATGTACCTCATCCTACTGCCATGAAATGGCACTGGAATTGGCACTGATCAAAGGTCACTACCCGCCTTAAGCTGCAGAAGGCACCTTGACATCAAATGGAGAGCTGCAAACCAGATTCACACGGAGAGTTTAGCACAATGGAATAACAGAATTATGAGCAACCCCAAAGCAAACTATTGAATTACATTGAAGCAAGATTGTACCATTAACAGCATTGAATGGCAGGAAATATCATCTCATCCATGACTCATCGCAGGTGGCCAGTTATAGTAAGTTTATTGTTTTTAGCTACACTAAGGCCAAAGGTTGCTTTGTGATTGACGACTCCAGATGCACATAATCACAATTAGGGGTTTCCTCTCTAAGCTTAATGAGAGGCAAGCAATGGGGCCACTCACAGGAACACTTCACCATTTTTCATTCTAGTAGTTGACCGTAATACATCATTATTTTTCTATGCAAGCAGTGGGCTTTACTTACTCACCTACTTCTGCAATTCAGAAGGCCTAGTCAGCAAGGTTTTTCTAGCATCTGAGCCCGATCCACCTTCTCTCCTAATGTACATCATCACATCTTCCAGCAATAGCCACTGAATAACAATCAGGATCAGGGGGTCCCTGACAGATTCCACCATCCACCACCCTTGCCATGCCTCAATTGTTAGTAGTCAATACCTGGTGAGGTTGCGCAACTTGGTTAGCCTTTTGAGTCAGAAGTGAGTTCAAACCCCACTTGAGGGCAGAATCTGAACTGAGATCACAGTGCAGTACTGAGGGAGTGCTTCAATGTCAAGAGATGTCAATTTGGGTTGTAAACTTTTCACATTTGCACTTGAGTCTCCAGGAGTTAAAGACTAATCTCCAGGCCGCTGCAGCAACCAATACCTAGTTTATTTCCACTTTTATGATCAAGTTAATTTTAGAAGTGGGTAGTAAGGTGGCACAGTGGTTAGCACTGCTGCCTCACGGCACCGAGGTCCCAGGTTTGATCCCGGCTCTGGGTCACTGTCCGTGTGGAGTTTGCACATTCTCCCAGTGTTTGCGTGGGTTTCGCCCCCACAACCCAAAGATGTGCAGGGTAGGTGGATTGGCCAAGATAAATTGCCCCTTAATTGGAAAAAATGAATTGGGTACTCTAAATTCAAAAAAAAACTTTTTTTTTTAAAGTTCATTTTAGAACATAGGAGTTAAGACTGACAACCGACAGCCATCCAATGGCGTTGCTTTCCATTCATTGTGGGTAAGGAGTAAGCTGTGAGGATGGAGTTATCGAGTGGTCAATGGCCAGGCAAGGTAGTTAGAGGAGGATGTCAAGTGATAAAATCTCCAGGAATACATCCAAGCAGAGTTGGCAACCCCAAGTTAACGTTCAGGCGAAACATTGATTGAAACATTAATTTTTTTTAAAATTTATTTATGGTATGTTGGCATCACTGACTAGGCCCACGTATATTGCCCATTCATAGTTGCCCTTCAGAAGGTGGTGACAAGCTGCCTTATTGAGCCGCTGCAGTCCCCGAGGTGTAGGTACACCCACAGTGCTATTAGGGTGTTCCAGGATTTTGACCCAGCGATAATGAAAGAACTGTGATATATTTCAAAGTCAGGATGGTTCGTGACTCGGAGGGAAACCTCCAGGTGGTGGTGTTCCCATATATCTGCTGCCCTTGTCCTTCTAGATGATATTGGTCATGGGTTTGGAAGGTGCCGTCTAAGGAACCTTAGTGAGTTACTACATATTGCACATGGTACACATGGCTGCTGCTGTTTGTCGGTGATGGAGGGATTGAATGTTTGTGGAAAGGGTAGCAATCAAGCGGGCTGTTTTGTTCTGGATGGTGTCGAGCTTCTTGAGTATTGTTGGAGCTTCACTGATCCAGGCCAGTGGAGAGTATTCCATTACACTCCTGACATGTGCTTTGTAGATAGTGGAAAGGCTTTGGGGAGTCAGCAGGTGAGTTACTCACCACGGGTTTCCTTGCTTTTAACTTGCTCTTGTAGCTACAATATTTATACGGCTAGTCCAGTTCAGTTTCTGGTCAGTGGTAACCCCCAGGACGTTGATAGTGGGCGATACACTGATGGTAATGCCATCGGACATAAAGGGGTGATGGCCAAATGGAGATGGTCATTGCCCGGCACTTGTGTGGCGTGAATGTTACTTTTCTGCCTGTTCGATGAATAGTTCAAAATTGAAATAGGCAGATGCGCCTCAGATCAATGATTGAAAAGCAAATGCCCGAAAAGGAGGAAAAGATAATAAATGCTTTCATATTGAATTAATAATTTAAACCAGTTAATCAGTTAAATATTTCCATTAATCATTAACCAATGATCTAAAGATACAGTGCAAATATTAGGCACCAAAGTTTGTGAACTGACCCTGCTTGAAAAAATATATTTTAACATAGATTAGGTGTGGCTATCTGGTGTTACTGAATTTACACCTCAGCTCAATGTTGGAGGAAGGACATGTGGAGAGGATGGTCAATATAAAATGGCAGGAACACACAATGACTAAAAACAAAAACCTATTTTAAAAACTGCACAGCAGTCAGACATCGCTGGCCAGAGTTACTGTAGCAACCCAAGACTGAAAGCAGCTATGCAGGAAGCATGTATTAAACACATTTTGCAATGATCCTTTGTAGGCCAATGCTGCCTTTCAAAGAGGTTCTCCCAGGGGACTTGATCAAAATTACAATAGCAAAATATTGACGTTTGTGGGATCTTGCTTTTTGGAATTGACTGCCGCATTTCCTACAGTATAAATAGCGACTATACTTCAATAAGTTAACTGCGCTGGTTGGGAGGCTTTCTGATAACATGAGATCTTATAAAGTGCTGCATAAATACAAGTTCCTTCTTTCTGGGTCGCCTGTAGTTTACTGACAATCTTTCAGGCAGTAGTTAACTAAACTATAAAAACAATCCTGGTAAACATCATTCCTCAGAAGTCCCTTTCCATTTACAAAAGGACATTCCCAATGGACAGAACTATGCAAGTTCAGGGAATGTGGAGAATGAAGAATTTAAATTACTGCCCACAGATTTCACACAGGATGAATGCTAGCTCAGTGCAATCCATCCCCATCTGTTTGTTTCAAAACCGGGGGGGGGGGGGGGGGGGGGGGGTGGAATTAAATGGATGTAATGTTCCTTTTCACGAGCTTCTGCCCGCTCATAAACTCATATGACTGCTTTCAGGGAACGGCTTTTAATGGTTCGACCTGAAGGAAAGTCTAAGGCAGCATCGGACCACTTTTCATGTTACGGTCAGCCTCCCACTGCAGTGGGATGATAGGTACAGGCGGAAAGCAGTCAACCCCTCTAACTTCTTCCGCCATATATTTAGATGACAGCTGATTTATACCTTAACCCCATCTATTCACCTTTGGTTCTGCAACTCTTAATACCCTTGGCCAACAAAACTTAACAGCTTTTTAAAGGGGATGAAAGCTCAAGGATTTGCACTACTCATTGCAGGAAAGGTTGAGAGGATTGTGAGTCTAAGGCAGATCAGCTATCTTGAGGCTGACCTTAGCCATTCACCCACTGATGATTTGAAGATTCTCGAATGAAGCCCAGTATGACTGGTGCCATGTTCCGGTATATTATGGACTTTCAGTCAAGACTTCATGGGGGGGATTCTCCATTTCGGCAATCGGGCAGAGAATCCATTTCGACGCCGGAATCGGACCCGGTGCCAGTTTGCTAGTCTCCGCCCGCTCCGAACCAGCGTCATCGTGACATGCGCCACGCGCTTTCGCAATGCCGTTGGCGCCTCATTGGCCAACCCACTCACGATGCTCCACCCCCGATGGACCGAGTTCCCGATGTGTCCTCACACAAATTGTGAACCCGGCGTAGCGGCTACGGATTGTGTCCAGCGCCGCCACACTCGGCCGGGATCCGTGCCGCTGGTTGGGGGGAGGTCTTCAGCGAGGGGTGGGGGGGACTGTTGGGGGGTGGCCAGGGGTGGGCTGCGGGGTCAGTTTGCGAGTCGGGTCAGCGCATGGCCGGCGTCATGTTGCACGGCACAACGCTGCAGGTTGTCAGCCGTGCACATGCGCGGCCCGGGACCCAGCGGTTTTCTGCGCGATCCGTGGGCATTTCACACGGCGGCGGTGCTAGCCCTCACCAGTACTGGAAACGGTGAGGGGTTCTCGCCGGTTTGCCGGTCGTGAAACACCATGGGTCCCACGCCGGCATTGGCACTTAGCCACAGAAATGGAGAATTCCACCCCATATCTTTAAAAAGAAACACAGATGGCTACAAAACTATGGCCACTTGAGGATCATCTGACTTCTCTTGTGAATTGAAACAGTCCCCTGTCTCAAGAGGGAACAAAAGGAACTTTCCAGACTGCTGTTGACTCAATGCCTTTTCCTGAAACCAATTCAAAAGGGTAATTTAAACTTGAATGGGTTATTCAGATACAATGACACGGGTTGTCGTAAACTCTCAAGGTGTCAAAGTCATCACACCACAAGAAACTTTGCAGCTTAGTGAGAATCCTCAGCTTTAAAAGAACTGCACTTCAACTAAAGCATCAACTCATGTAAGAAACTACAGGCCTGCCATGAAAGAGAGACTGAGACAATCATAAATTTGAATTATATTGTTTTCCCTGCATCTGTATCTAATCTTTGTGTGAGGGATAGTATGTGTGAGTTGAGTGAGTGAAACATTTGTGCTTTAAACTTCCAGAGAAAATGTGTGATAATAAATAACCTTCCTTATTTTTAAAAGTTACAAAAAACTTGCTGCTGGAAATATTTAAATTGAAACAATCACTCTGAAGGTAAGAAAACATACATCCCTCACACACATGGTACACTGATCAGGTGCAGTAAGAAAACACATAAATTCTGTCTGTGACACTAGGTTTAGGAGATGGTGGGTGGAGGAACTGAAAGGGAAGAGATAATCTCCCTGGTGAACATCCCTTACTGCCATCCCCCATCCCCCTCTTGCAAGTTGTTGTTAGTTATTAGAGAGGGCAAACCAGGTGTTGGGTGTGAAGACGTTCTTGGAGATCTGGAGTGCAGAGTTTAACTGCTAAAACCGCCCACTAGAACTCGAGACCATTTATTCAGGCTAGTCCTTGTGTTGATTTACTGTTGCACATTTTGAATGAATGTCCTTCTTTCCCACCTCGAACTGTGACAATGGAATACCCAGAATGTCAACCCCAATAACTCCTTGTGAACACATGACCGCGGGGCTGCTGTGCACAGCAGCTGTCCGACAAATAAATGAGAACCCTATTTACACGAAATGCCACATCACCTCCATTAAAGAGGAGCATCTCTGGGCATTGTCTATCCCTTTCTGCTCTACGCTGGGTGGATGGAGGCAAAGGAGAGCAATCCTTCACTTAGCGTCCATTCCCAGCAAATCTTGCCAAGCCGCCAGGATTTCTCTGGGGCATCCAGGAAGTAAAGATTGAATTTCCTCGGCACAGTCTCCAGCAAACCTACAAAGGGAAAATGAATCATAGGGGAGGAGTGCTTTGACTTCAATTATCTTTTAACACATTTGCTTACCAGTTAGAAAGATACTGAAGATGGGGAGAAGACTGGAGAGGGACGATGGGAGGTCTCCAGGCATATGACCCAGCTATGTTGGCAATCCTAGCACCCAGCCTATTTCAGATTCTCAACCAAGGGTGGGACCTGAAGACCAATATGAATCCAGACGCCTCTCTTAATAATGTTAGGATTGTATGGCAGCTCAGATAATTTCCATTTCCACATTAACAGGGCCCGACAGTCATTGTTACAGATACTTTCTAGAGATTGAAATGTAGTTCATAACAGGGACTGTAATCTGCCAGAAGGACTGGATCTAATGAGCTTCCCAACTCATCACAATGAATTAAGAAACACTAACTCCTGCATCCTGACAGGAACAGTTGCTCAGACGTACTCAGCACCCACTGCATCTGCCAGCACGTGCACAGTTTCTCCCACTGGTGGCATCATTACCGTGTGCCCACCAGCTGCTGGCATTAGCGGTTTGTACTTTTTCTGTGCCACCCTCTCACCCCTGGCCCGAACCAGCCTGTACATTGTCCCATTACCTGCTCTCGAGGAGAGGTACAACCTGGATTAGATGCAGAGTAAAGCAGCACAGTGTCCACTTCTATCCTTCAAACACCTGCCAGTCTCCTTTCAGATCAGAAACGTGCTGCTTTCTTCAGCGTTATAGTCACATGTAGAAATGGTTCTTGCAGGAACCATCTCAGTCCCGAGCCATAAGTATCTAATACACAACCAACTTGCATATCGGGCGGCGCAGCGGTTAGCACTGCTGCCCCGCGGCGCCGAGGACCCAATTTCAATCCCGGTTCTGGGTCACTGTCCATGTGGAGTCGTGAGTTTCACCCTCACAACCCAAAGATGTGCAGGATAGGTGGATTGGCCATGCTAAATTGTCCCTTAATTGGAAAAAATGAATTGGGCACTCTAAATTTATTTTATAAAGAAAAAAAATCAACTTGCATATCTTTTTAATAAAAAAGGCAGGTTCTTTTTGAAGAGAAGAGGATTTCAGATTGTTTGCAGTTTAAACCTCAGGGTGTAATTTTTTTGTGGTTGAGATTGGTCTGCACCATCTTTTTTTTTATAAATGTAGAGTACCAACTCATTTTTTTTTCCAATTAAGGAGCAATTTAGCGTGGCCAATCCACCTACCCTGCACATCTTTGGGATGTGGGGTCGAACCCACGCAGACACGGGGAGAATGTGCAAACTCCACACGGACAGTGACCCAGAGCTGGGTTCGAACCTGCGACCTCGGCGCCGTGAGGCAGCAATGCTAACCACTGCGCCACCATGCTGCCCTAGTCTGTACCATCTTTAATGCAGGCAGCTGCCTGGGACATCACAGGCACCACAACTAGATGTGTGGGGAGTGCACCCTCTGACGTTAGAGCTACAGAAATCTTAGCCATTGAAAAAACACTTCTCACTTCAGTTAGGTTCACTTGCAGGGAGCAGGAGCGGGAAGCGGAGCATCAGCACCAATCGCCGGATGCCAATACAGGCACACCATCCAACTTCACTCCAGTGTTCAAGAGACTAATCTGGATTTATATGGTCAATATGACAGCAGGAATGAGAGAGGGACAGGGGAGAAAGGGAAGGAGGGAGAAAGAGAGAGAGGGAGAAAGAGAGAGAGGGAGAAAGGGACAGAGGGTGAAAGGGAGAGAGGGTGAAAGGGACAGAGAGAGATAGGAACAGAGGGAGAAAGGGACAGAGGGTGAAAGGGAGAGAAGGAAAGAGGGAGAAAGGGGCAGAGGGAGATGGGGCAGAGGGAGAGAGGGACAGAGGGAGAGAGGGACAGAGAGAGATGGGGCAGAGGGAGATAGGGACGGGGGAGATAGGGACAGAGGGAGAGAGGGACAGAGGGAGATAGGGACAGAGGGAGATAGGGACAGAGGGAGATAGGGACAGAGGGAGATAGGGACAGAGGGAGATAGGGACAGAGGGAGATAGGGACAGAGGGAGATAGGGTCAGAGGGAGATAGGGTCAGAGGGAGATAGGGTCAGAGGGAGAGAGGGTCAGAGGGAGAGAGGGACAGAGGGAGAGGGGGACAGAGGGAGATGGGGACAGAGGGAGATGGGGACAGAGGGAGATGGGGACAGAGGGAGATGGGGACAGAGGGAGATGGGGACAGAGGGAGATGGGGACAGAGGGAGATGGGGACAGAGGGAGATGGGGACAGAGGGAGATTGGGGACAGAGGGAGATGGGGACAGAGGGAGATTGGGGACAGAGGGAGATTGGGGCAGAGGGAGATAGGGGCAGAGGGAGATAGGGGCAGAGGGAGGTAGGAATAGAGGGAGATGGGGACAGAGGGAGATGGGGACAGAGGGAGATGGGGACAGAGGGAGATGGGGACAGAGGGAGATAGGGACAGAGGGAGATAGGGACAGAGGGAGATAGGGACAGAGGGAGATAGGGACAGAGGGAGATATGGACAGAGGGAGATAGGGACAGAGGGAGATAGGGACAGAGGGAGATAGGGACAGAGGGAGATAGGGACAGAGGGAGATAGGGACAGAGGGAGATAGGGACAGAGGGAGATGGGACAGAGGGAGATAGGGACAGAAGGAGAGAGGGACAGAGGGAGAGAGGGACAGAGGGAGAGAGGGACAGAGGGAGATGGGGACAGAGGGAGATGGGGTCAGAGGGAGATAGGGACAGAGGGAGATAAGGCAGAGGGAGAGAGGGACAGAGGGAGAGAGGGACAGAGGGAGAGAGGGACAGAGGGAGATAGGGACAGAGGGAGATGGGGACAGAGGGAGATGGGGACAGAGGGAGATGGGGACAGAGGGAGATGGGGACAGAGGGAGATGGGGACAGAGGGAGATGGGGACAGAGGGAGATTGGGGACAGAGGGAGATTGGGGACAGAGGGAGATTGGGGACAGAGGGAGATTGGGGCAGAAGGAGGTAGGAATAGAGGGAGATGGGGACAGAGGGAGATGGGGACAGAGGGAGATGGGGACAGAGGGAGATGGGGACAGAGGGAGATGGGGACAGAGGGAGATGGGGACAGAGGGAGATAGGGACAGAGGGAGATAGGGACAGAGGGAGATAGGGACAGAGGGAGATAGGGACAGAGGGAGATAGGGACGAGGGAGATAGGGACAGAGGGAGATAGGGACAGAGGGAGATAGGGACAGAGGGAGATAGGGACAGAGGGAGATAGGGACAGAGGGAGATAGGGACAGAGGGAGATGGGACAGAGGGAGATAGGGACAGAGGGAGAGAGGGACAGAGGGAGAGAGGGACAGAGGGAGATGGGGACAGAGGGAGATGGGGACAGAGGGAGATAGGGACAGAGGGAGATAAGGCAGAGGGAGAGAGGGACAGAGGGAGAGAGGGACAGAGGGAGATGGGGACAGAGGGAGATAGGGACAGAGGGAGATAGGGACAGAGGGAGATAGGGACAGAGGGAGAGAGGGACAGAGGGAGATAGGGACAGAGGGAGATAGGGACAGAGGGAGATAGGGATAGAGGGAGATAGTGACAGAGGGAGAGAGGGACAGAGGGAGAGAGGGACAGAGGGAGATAGGGACAGAGGGAGATAGGGCAGAGGGAGAGAGGGACAGAGGGAGATGGGGACGGGGAAGATAGGGGCAGAGGGAGATAGGGACAGATGGAGATAGGGACAGAGGGAGATGGGGACAGAGGGAGATGGGGACAGAGGGAGATGGGGACAGAGGGAGATGGGGACAGAGGGAGATGGGGAGAGAGAGGGAGAGAGGGACAGAGGGAGATGGGGGCAGAGGGAGATGGGGCAGAGGGAGATGGGTGCAGAGAGAGATAGGGATCGAGGGAGATTGGGGCAGAGGGAGATAGGGGCAGAGGGAGAAGGTTACGGGTATAGGGTGGATACGTGGGTTTGAGTAGGGTGATCATGGCTCGGCACAACATTGAGGGCCGAAGGGCCTGTTCTGTGCTGTACTGTTCTATGTTCTATGCAAAGGTAGAGAGAGAGGTCAGAGAGGAACAGAGGGAAAATGAGACAGGGACAGAGTGAGGGAGATACAGCAGGGGAGATAGAGTGAAACAGAGATGAAGCGAGATGGGGAGGGAGGCAGAGAGATAGAATGGGAGAAGCAGATAGACAGGGTAAGGGGAGAACGGTGGCACAGTGGTTAGCACTGCTGCCTCACGGCGCCGAGATCCCAGATTAGATCCCGGCTCTGGGTTAATGTCCGTGTGGAGTTTGCACATTCTCCCTGTGCTTGCATGGGTTTTGTCCCCACAACCCAAAGGATGTGCAGGGTAGGTGGATTGGCCATGCTAAATTGCCCCTTAATTGGAAAAAATGAATTGGGTACACTAAATTTATTTTCAAAAAAAGAGAGGGGAAGCAGAGAGAGCGAAAGGCAGGAAGAGAAGCGGACTGATGGGGGCACATTGTCTCTGACAATGAGCCACTCAGCTGTTTTTAATGTTCCAAAGGGTCAGCTGGACAGGCATTGCTGGATCAAGAACCATCATAGATCAGAGGGCACAGGGGTAAAGGGGAGAGGGGACATGGTGCAAGTTAGGTTGCTGCCATCAGAGTTATGGCTGAGAGTACTCCAGCAATCTCATTTCTTGAAAGGTTCATGTGCTGTAATAAATGTTTAAAATGTGGGATGCCATCTGAATCAATGAGGTGCTGTATTACACTCACACGACATCATGTCCCTGGCACGCTCCTCAATGCTGTCTGTGCTAACTAACTGTACTTAGAAACTTTTTTTGTTATTTTTCTCTCAGGGTTGGGCATGGGTGTGTTTCTCCTCCCGGTCCAGTGATTGGCCCTCTATTCTTCTCCAGGGCCAGTTACACCCGTTGGATTCATTCCCTCACTGCGCGCTCATTCCCCCACTCATTTCACACAGAGGCAGATAGTCTGGAGCAGCAGCATCTCAATGCAGCAAAGATCTCTAGCCTATTCCAGGCTATATTTCAACAGCCATAATCAGATTGAATGGCAGAAGGGGCTCAAAGGGCTGAATGTGCTCCTCAGTGAGCCGAATGGCCTCCATCTGCACTGTAGGGATTCTGCGATATTCTCTGGTGTTTAGAAGAATGAGAGGTGATCCCATTGAAACATAAAAGATTCCAAAGGGTAGACACTGAGAGGTTGTTTCTGCTAGTCAGCGAACTTGGAACACGTGTCTTGCTCTAAGGATAAGGAGTCAATTATTTAGGACTGAGATGAGGAGAAACGTCTTCATTAAAAGGGTTGTGAATCTCTGGAATTCTCTATCCTGTAGGATTGTGGTTTCTCCAATTTTAAATACAATAATAATAATAATAATCTTTAGTGTCACAAGTAGGCTTGCATTAACACTGTAATGAAGTTACTGTGAAAGTCCCCTCGTCGCCACATTCCGGCAACCGTTCGGGTACACGGAGGGAGAATTCAGAATGTCCAAATTACCTCACAAGCAAGTCTTTGGGGACGTGTGGGAGAAAACCGGAGCTCCCGGAGGAAATCTACACAGACACGGGGTGAATGTGCAGACTCCGCACAGGCAGTGACCCAAGCCGGGAATCGAACACGGGACCCTGGCACTGTGGAACAACAGTGCTAACCACTGTGCTACTGTCATTTAAGACTGGGGTAGACAGACTTTGGTCTCTCAGGGGATCAGGCATATGGGGAATGGGTGGGAAAATGTTGATGCCCACGATCAACCATGATTGTATTGAAAGAAGGAACAGGCTCGATGGGCCGTATGGTAAACTTCTGTTCCTATCTCTTGTGTCCTTGTGTTGCTATGATCCATTGGCAGCTCCTGATGTTCCACTTGTCAATGGAGGATGGGAGCATGGGCACAGCGGATGTTTGAGTGGACAATTATAGCCAATCCTCGACCCTGCGCACACTGCACATCACTTTGCATCAGAGATCAGTCTACTGACGCTGCACAAAAAACATCATTTTTTTAAAAATCCATACCCATTTTTAGTCAGTACAGTGAAGTTCAACGACAATAGCAAAATGTTGGCTCAGGCATAACCCATCTCCTCCCCACCCCACCCCAAGGAGACAGGACAGACGCATTGCAATTTATTTTAGTGAACTGTGCCACTGACAAGTATTAAAAACAAGGAGCCATTAACAAAATGGTAATGTAACCTGCAAAGGAACAGAAAATCTGCTCAAACTCTGCTCACAATGAGCACAGAGGCTTACAGGGAAAGAAATGGGGCATGGGTCCTGAATTGGCTCGAGGTAAACCTTTGTGCACAATTGCTGAATGTGTTGGAGTACAATTGGATTATCAGCCAATTTAATCAGCGGTATCAATTCATTTAAAATAAACAAATTAACACTTCCACTAAAGAAGGAGAAATTAACAGGTAAAGCATTCATCCATTAAGATGTGCACAGCATCATTTCAAAATGAAGGGGAGAATTTTAACCCCCCGAAACAGGGTTTTTTGGGAGATTAAAGTGTTAGAAATCTGCATTTTAATCCAAGCACAAAACCAACTCGCCCACTTTGAGTTTTAACAGAGGTGGGTTGCCTGTAGTCAACCAATCAGCTGCCAGGAGGCAAATTGACAATTTAAATGTTCTCCTGAAATTGGCAGACTCACTCGTCCCCTTATTTCAAATTGAGTTCAAACTGGCCAAATTACCAGGTTGGAGGAAATCCTTAAACTGAAAGGTGGGGTCTGCGGGACCAGGTCAGAGCCTGTGATTTAACCTGCTCGATCTGACACAACGGGCAGCATATTGGCATAGTGGTTAGCACAGTTGCTTCACAGCTCCAGGGTCCCAGGATCGATTCCCGGCACGGTCACTGTCTGTGCAGAGTCTGCACGTTCTCCCCGCGTCTGCGTGGGTTTCCTCCGGGTGCTCTAGTTTCCTCGCACAGTCCAAAGATGTGCAGGGTTAGGTGGATTGGCCATGCTAAATTGCCCTTAATTTAGGTGGGGTTACTGGGTTACGGGGATTAGGTGGAGGTGTGGGTTTAAGTGGGGTGCTCTTTCCAAGAGCCGATGCAGACTCGATGGGCCAAATGGCGTTCTTCTGCACTGTAAATTCTATGATTCTATGACATAGCTACCTTGCCAATCCCTGCGATCAGACACTCTGACCAACCCTTTGACCTCTAATTCCGCAAATCCAACCTCCAATCTCTCCCTCCTCTCCACACTGATGACATACCCACTTGCTGGTTATGGCTTAGAAACAGAGAAAAACATTGTTAATCAGCTCCTGTCATTAAACCTGTCCCAGGCTGAGGAAAACCCTTTGTCTGGGTTTCCTGACCTCAATCCTCCATATACTCCTTCCCCAACCCTGAGTAAAGGTTCAGCACCAATGAGCGGAGTCAGATTACAGATTCTCACTGGCCTGTTAATCAACACCGGCTCCCACTCATTGGCCCAAAGACCCACTTCACCATTTCCACTGTTGATCATCACGCATCCCAAAACCATCCCTTCTCCAGTACCCCTTCCCAAAATCACACTCCCATCTCCAGCACTTCATCCCAAAATCTCTCCCTCGTATCCAGAACCCCATCTCCAGTACCCATCCCAAAATCACTCCTCCATCTCTAGTAGCCCTTCCCAAAATCACTCCTTCATCTCTAGTACCCCTTCCCAAAATCACACTCCCATCTCCAGCACTTCATCCCAAAATTGCTCCCTCGTATCAGTACCCCATCTCCAGTACCCTTCCCAAAATCACTCCTCCATCTCTAGTACCCCTTCCCAAAATCACACTCCCATCTCCAGCAACACATCCCAAAATCTCTACTCCGTCTCCAGCACCCCATCCCAAAATCTCTCCCACATCTCTCACACCCCATCCCAAAATCTCTCCCCTGTATCCAGTACGCCATCTCCAGCACGCATCCCAAGATCTCTCCCCATCCCAAAATTCCAAAAGTTCAAATACCACTTATAACTAAAGTTAACAATCAGGTGTCCTTGTTTTTTCTCTGCTAAGACCTTGGATAGAACCTTTCAGGAGCCAGCCCAAGATACCTATATATTCAACTTAAAATCCTATGGGGGCAGTATGGTGGCGCAGTGGTTAGCACTACGGCCTCACGTCACCGAGGACCTGGGTTCTATCGCAGCCCCGGGTCACTGTCCGTGTGGAGTTTGCACATTCTCCCTGTATCTGCATGGGTCTTACCCCCACAACCCAAAAAGATGTGCAGAGTAGGTGGATTGCCCCTTAATTGGAAAAAAGAATTGGGTACTTTAAATTATTTTTTAAAAACTTAAATCGTATGGCAAATTGATCTGCACATAGACCTGGCTCCTCCCTTAATAACATCATCTCTACCTGAAGCACAAGGTATTCTACTGTCTCCTCCCACACTATGTTCCGTGCTCTGGTTAGCCAAGACCAAAACACAATCCCTCATTAATTATCTACACCCAGGGATCTTCCAAAACCCAAAACAATATTCCATAGCCCACTTTCTGTAAACAAGTAAATGGTTAAAATTAATGATTGCCTTTTATAACCCCCTTCATCATAGCTTTAGTAGACATACTGGCTCTCTGCATCCTAAACCCGTTTTAAATAACATTACTGCAATAAATGTCAAATATCCAATATGACAATTTCTTACATTCATCACACATCCCAAAATCATACTCTCATCTTCAGCACCCATCCCAAAATCTCTACCCCATCTCCAGCGCCCCATAATCAGGGGGCTGGTTTAGCGCAGGGGGCTGGTTTAGTACACTGGGCTAAATCGCTGGCTTTTAAAGCAGACCAAGGCAGGCCAGCGGCACGGTTCAATTCCCGGACCAGCCTCCCCGAACAGGCGCCGGAATGTGGTAACTAGGGGCTTTTCACAGTAACTTAATTGAAGCCTACTCGTGACAATAAGCGATTTTCATTTCATCTCACCGTATGCTAAGCGCCCCATCTCGACATCTCTTCCCCATCTCCTGCACACCATCCCAAATTCTCACCCCTTTGCCCTTTGTCTATATATATGTTACTGGAACTCACCTCTTAAATCACCTAAGGAAGGAGCTGTGCTACGAAAACTAGTGATTCAAAACAAACCTGTCGGACTTTAACCTGGTGTTGTAAGACTTCTTACTGTGCCCACACCAGTCCAAAGCCGGCATCTCCACATCACAGCTCCAGCACCTTCACCCTGCCCCAATGCATGCCTATCTCCAGCACCCAGCTAGAACATAGAACATACAGTGCAGAAGGAGGCCATTCGGCCCATCGAGTCTGCACCGACCCACTTAAGCCCCCACTTCCACACTATCCCGGTAACCCAATAACCCCTCCTAACCGTTTTGGTCACTAAGGGCAATTTATCATGGCCAATCCACCTAACCTGCACGTCTTTGGACTGTGGGAGGAAACCCACGCACACACGGGGAGAATGTGCAGACTCCGCTACTCTGCAGTACTCTCACCCTAGCCCATAATCCCCACAACCACAAACTCCAATTGCATCCCTGCCCTTTATGGGATCTTGCTGTGCGGAATAACAGCTGGCACGTCTGCTGAGATAACAACCGACACTCTAACTGAATAACTCATTTCATGCTCCCACATCTGGGAGAGGCCCTGCAGGAAGACTGGGAGTTTGATGAAGGAATGCGGCACTGTTAAATGCTAATTTTACAGATATTACTGAGATTGCCCAATAGCAGGAATTCCCATCCCAGATCCTCCCCGGAATAGCTTCCTGCTCCGTTGCAGCTGTTCACCATTAGCAACACTCCTGGCGCAAACATCAGCCCCTGAAAAGAAATGTTCGATCAGAAACATCTGGAGCCTGTGAAAGCCAGCGCCAAAAGTCAGAAATCAAACCGGGAACAGTAGCAGAAAATGGTTACATATACACACACACATGTATATAGATACATAGCCGTCCTTTCGGATCTGGTTCGGATCAGAAACTCCACATCAAACAGTTCACAAACTGGCCAACTCTCCACGCAGAAAGCTGAGAATCCCTGCTCGTCCCCCTAGCCATCTGTTCAAATAGGGATGATACAGGCTCGTCCCCATTCCCACAGTACTGACGCCTGGGGGCATTTAATCCCTATTATCAGTGCCTACGAAGCAAACCAGGAGCAAAATGTAATCTAAAGCCAAGATGCATTTCCATTCTTGCCACAGACCAGGCAATTGGGTGGAAAGTTGGGGAGGATCCGGTTCAGCTCCGGGTTGCACTAGTCCATACTATGTTTCCACTGAAATTGGAGCTGTTTGCTCTCCCCTCCCTCCCTCTAACGCACACACACACACACAGATACACGTACACACAGAGGAAGAAACACAATTTGTTCCTTCCCCATTTGGGGGAGAAAGTAATTGGCTGTGAATTTCTGGCTTACATGAGGTCGGGTCTGAAGTGGTGCAAGATCGCGCAGAAAGCGAGCCCATCCCGCCACGAGGTCGTCATGTTGGTGATCTGCACATTCCCATAGCCCTCACACTGTTTCTTGCACCATTGCTGCAAGGCTTTGATCGCAGCCATGGCGATTCCAGAAGAGACGCTGAGGACGGTAAGAAAGGAGCCGGGTACAAAACAATCAGGAAATCCGGGAGAATGAGAAAGGAGAGAGAAAGAAGTAAAAAGAGGACAGAGGGAAATGAGAACGAAAGAGAAAACGAAGAGGAGAGGAGAAAATGTAGATGAGAGGTTAAGGAGAGCGAGAAGGGAAAGAGGAAGGGCAATAAAGGACAGATGGAGATTGCACAAAAAAAAGTTCAGAGAGCCATTTTTAAAAAGCCGAAGATTAATGGGAGAAGCGGGAAACAAGAACAGAAACACTTTGAGAGAAGTCAGGGGAGCAGGCTGTGCAAAGTTTGAAAAAGGTGACAAAAGGGAGGTAAAGAGACATAGAGAGCCAGTGAGGCCGGATCTCCCGGGAGTAATTCACCCGGAAACTGACCGGGAGTCCCTCTGAAAGGCACAGAGACTGCCTGCCTGACTGACAGTCAGCGACAGGGCAGGGGAAGACCCCCAAGCAGGAGCCAAGCACAGAGTCAGCACAGCTCCTGACAGCAGCTGGCTGTGTCTGCGGGGAAATGGGGATTTCCAGTGTGAAATGACGTGACTTCAAAACACACAAATCAGCACTTTCCAAAGGCCCCTCCCACTCCTGAGAACAGAGCCCCTCCCACACATGAGAACAGGCCCCTCCCACACCTGAGAATAGGCCCCTCCCACACCTGAGAACAGGCCCGTCCACACCTGAGAACAGAGCCTCTCCCACACCTGAGAACAGTGCCCCTCCCACACCTGAGAACAGAGCCCCTCCCACACCTGAGAACAGGCCCCTCCCACACCTGAGAACAGGCCCCTCCCACACCTGAGAACAGAGCCTCTCCCACACCTCAGAACAGAGCCTCTACCACACCTGAGAACAGGCCCCTCCCACACCTGAGAGCAGAGCCCCTCCCACACCTGAGAACAGAGCCTCTCCCACACCTGAGAACAGAGCCTCTCCCACACCTGAGAACAGGCCCCTCCCACACCTGAGAACAGGCCCCTCCCACACCTGAGAACAGAGCCTCTCCCACACCTCAGAACAGAGCCTATCCCACACCTGAGAACAGGCCCCTCCCATACCTGAGAACAGGACCTTCCCACACCTGAGAACAGAGCCTCTCCCACACCTGAGAACAGGCCCCTCCCACACCCGAGAACAGGCCCCTCCCACACCTGAGAATAGAGCCCCTACCACACCTGAGAACAGAGCCCCTCTCACACCTGAGAACAGGCTCCCCCATACCTGATAATAGAGCCCCTCCCACACCTGAGAACAGATCCCTCCCACACCCGAGAATAGGCCCCTCCAACACCCGAGAATAGAGCCCGCCCACACCTGAGAATAGACCCCCACACCTGAGAATAGGGCCCCTCCCACACCTGACAATAGAGCCCCTCCCACATCTGATAATAGAGCCCCACCCACACCTGAGAATAAAGTCACTCTCACCTGAGACCAGAGCCCCTCCCACACCTGAGAACAGAGCCCCCCACACCTGAGAAGAGCCCCTCCCACACCTGAGAATAGGCCCCTCCCACACCTGAGAATAGAGCCCCACCCACACCTGAGAATAGCCCCCCCCCACACCTGAAAATAGGGCCCCTCCCACACCTGATAATAGAGCTGCTCCCACACCTGAAAATAGAGCCCCTCCCACACCTGAGACCAGAGCCCCTCCCACACCTAAGAATAGAGCCCCTCCCACACCTGGGAATAGAGCCCCTCGCACACCTCAATAGAACCTCTCCCACATCTGAGAATAGAGCCCCTCCCACACCTAAGAATAGAGCCCTCCCACACCTGGGAATAGAGCCCCTCGCACACCTCAATAGAACCTCTCCCACATCTGAGAATAGAGCCCCTCCCACACCTAAGAATAGAGCCCCTCCCATATCTGAGCATATAGCCCGCCCACACCTGAGAATAGAGCCCTTCCCACATCTGAGAATAGAGCTCCTCCCACACCTGAGAATAGAGCCTCTCCCACATCTGAGAATAGAGCCCCTCCCATATCTGAGCATATAGCCCGCCCACACCTGAGAATAGAGCCCCTCCCATACCTGACACAGATCCCCTCCCACACCTGAGAATAGAGCCCCTCCCATACCTGAGAATAAAGCCCCTCCCACACCTGAGATTAAAAGCCTTCCACGTTTGAGAATTAAGTCTCCTCATGCCCGAGAATAAAGCCCCTCCCACATTTGGGAACAGAGCCCCTCCCACACCTGTGAATAAGGCCCCTCCCACATTTGAGAATGAAGCCCCTCCCATATTTGAGAACAATGGCCCCCACACCCCAGATTAACGCCCCTCCCATGCCCAAGAAATTAAAGCATCTCCCACATCAGACGTAAAGAGAGCCCCTCCCACGATGCATCTGATAAAAGCAAGTCCTGGTGAAAGGTAGATAGCAATAAGAATGATAGACATTGTCCTTCTTAAGATCCACCAATGCAAGAATCACAAGTACAATCATGCATATGTGTGTTGTATTTACCTGTGAATCGCAGGGACCTTTGCATTTAGGTCCAAGGTATGTTATTGAGTATGAAAATAAATGCACTGAATGTAACTGATGGCATTTGGAAAGGGTCAGAAAACTTTTTGAACTTTGGCCACCTGCAGCTTGGGTTGAAAGAGGGATCTCCTACAGTATTTCTTTTCACATTTTCTAATTATATTATTCCTTGTTTCTAATTTTTTGTTAAGAAGAATAGAAGTGCTTAAAACGAGAGGTACGTTCAGCGGCGACTGCCCGAGAGGGGACTCGAGGAAGCGGAGGGCGCGAGCTCGAGGCTGGCCTAAAAAAGGGTGATGGCTAGTCGGCGGGGGGGGGGGGGGGGGGGCGTTGGAAGCCCCCTGATCACATGCAACGTGAGAGGACTGAATGGGCTGGTCAAGAGGGCTCGCGTGTTTGCGCATTTGAGGGACCTGAAGGCAGATGTGGCAATGCTACAGGAGACACACCTAAAGGTTACAGACCAGATGTGATTGAGGAAGGGATGGGTCAGCCAAGTGTTCCACTCAGGACTCAAAGCCCAGGGGGGTAACGATCTTGATCAGCAAACCAGTGTCATTCGAGGCAGGGAGAATCGTGTCAGACAAGTGGGGTAGGTACATAATGGTGAGTGGGAAGCTGGAGGGGGTGCGGGTGCTACTGGTGAGCATATATGCTCCGAATTGGGACAACGTGGAATTTCTGAGGAGGGTGTTAGGTAAGATCCCAGACTTACATGAGAAGAGACTTCAATACAGTCATTGATCCGAAATTGGACCGGTCAAAATCCAGGACAGGGAGGAGGCCGGCTGCGGCAAAGGAATTGAAGGGGTTTATGGAACAGATGGGGGGAGTAGACCCATGGAGGTTTGCACGGCCGAGGACGAAGGCGTTTTCCTTCTTTTCACATGTCCACAAGGTATACTCTCGCATCGGCTTTTTTGTCTGGGAATAGAAACCCTCCCACAGACTGGAATAGTAGGGAAGAGTTTTCGATATCTGGGAATCCAGGTGGCCCGGGAATGGGAGGTACTGCACAAGTTAAGCCTGTCCCGGTTGGTAGAACAAATGGAAGGGGACTTTAAGAGATGGGACATGCTCCCGCTATCACTGGCGGGGAGGGTACAGACCGTGAAAATGACGATCCTCCCCAGATCTCTGTCTTTCAGTGCCTCCCCATCTTCATCCCTAAGGCCTTTTTCAAGCGGGTGAATAAGGTTATTTTGGACTTTGTGTGGGCGGGTAAAACCCCGCGAGTGAAGGAAGTGTTGCTGGAGCGCAGTTGGGGGGAGGGTGGGTTGGCGCTGCCGAACTTCTGCAATTACTGCTGGGCGGCTAATATAGCCATGATTAGGAAGTGGGTAGTGGGGGAGGGGTCAACATGGGAGCAGATGGAGGCGACGTCATGTAAAGACACCAGTCTGGGAGCACTGGTAACGGCACCTCTGCCGTTCTCGCCAGCCCGATAGTCCACAAGTCTGTGGTAGTGGCGGCAATGAGGACCTGGGGCAATGGAGGAGATATGAGAGTGGAGGGAGCATCGATTTGGACCCCGATTTATAATAGCCACAGGTTTGTACCGTAGGCTAGATGGCGGGTTCTGGAGTTGGCAGAGGGCAGGAATTGGAAGGATGGGGGATCTATTTATTGACGGGAGCTTTTACAGCTTGAAAGCTTTGGAGGATAAATTTGAATTGCCTGCAGGGAATGGTTTTAGATATTTGCAGGTGCGAGACTTCCTGAGAAATCAGGTGCCGGCCTTTCCGCTGCTGCCACCACGGGGGATACAGGATAGAGCAGTCTCCAGTACCTGGGTGGGAGAGGGGAAGGTATCGGATATTTACCAGGAGCTTTCGGAGGTGGAGGAAACTCCGGTGGAGGAGCTTAAGGGTAAGTGGGAGGACGAGCTGGGAGGGGAGATACAGGCGGGGCTGTTGGCAGATGCCCTAAGTAGGGTTAATACCTCCTCATCATGCGCCAAGCTTAGCCTGATACAATTTAAGGTAGTCCACTGGGCACACATGACAGCGGCTGGGATGAGTAAATTCTTCGGGGTTGAGGATAGGTGGGCGAGGTGCGCGGGAAGCCCAGCAAATCATGTCCGCATGTTTTGGGTATGCCCGAAGCTTAGAGGGTTTTGGCAGGGTTTCGCTAAGGCAATGTCCATGATACTAAAAACACGGGTGCTGCCGAGTCCAGAGCTAGCGATCTTTGGAGTGTCAGAAGAGCCGAGAGTTCAGGGGGCGAAAGAGGCCGACGTCTTGCCCTTTGCCTCCCTGGTATCCCGGACACGGATCTTATTAATGTGGAGGGACTTGAAGCCCCCGAGTGTAGAGACGTGAGTTAGTGACATGGCTGGGTTTCTCAGTCTCGAGAAAATAAAGTTCGCCTTAAGAGGGTCAATGTTAAGATTGTTGTTGTATGGTTGAGGTGGGTGAAGATTGGGCTGGAGGGGAAATGTTTATTTTACCATGTTGATGTCATTGTTTATGTTACTGTTTTAAAATTTTCAAATACCTCAATAAAATATTATTTTTTTAAAAAGGAGAGGTATTTTGGTGTTTTGACATTTCCCCAAATTGATTATTTATTACACCTTCTTCAGCCCTAAGCTCCTCTCCTGCACTCACGTCACCAGATGTTACCAGAATTTCTATCCCTACATGCTTGGGCTTATTTTGCATTCTTTCCCTCAATTATTTTGAGCACGATATACAGCAATATCATAATTGTATATTTTGTAAAATCAAAGCCCTAGCTGTTACTGTTTTATGATGTTGAGGCATTAGTCCTGAGGTTAAATATTTTTCATATTCAGTAAAATAAACATGGCAACCTCCCACCCTCCCTTTGCTCTCCTGTCCCACCTCCCCCTCCCATCATCCCTCTGCCCTCCTGTCGCTCCTGTCCCACCTTCCTCTCCCACCTTCTATCTCTCCTCCTGTTCTACCCCCCATATCACCCACATTGTCCTATCAAAACTCTCCTCTCACTCACTCTCCCCTCTTGTCCCACCTTCCATCTCCCCTCCTGCCCAAGCTCCGCTCCCACTTTCACTCTCCCCTCATGTCTAGTCTCCCCTTCCACCCTCCTTCTCCCTCTTGTCCCGCCCTTCTTCTCCAATTGTGTCCTCCCCTCCCTCTCCCTTCTTGTTCCTCTCCCCTCCATCCTTACCTCTCCCTTCCCTCCCCTTTCTCACTCTTCTTTCCTCTTACTTTCTCCTCCACTTTCTTTCCCTCTCCCCTTCTGTTTACGTGCTTCACCTCCCCTCCTACTTTCCTCTTTTCCCTCCCGTTTCCCTATTCCCAAGCCACCCCCTTCCCCTGCTACTGCTTACTTTTAAATTTACTGAAAAGTGATGACTTAGTCGAGGAAGTGATTGAGAAGACGCAATGGGCGGCAGGGCGGCACAGTGGTTAGCACCGCTGCCTCACTGCGCCAGGGAACCGGATTCAATTCTGACCTCGGGTCACAGTCTATGTGGACTTTGTATGTTCTCCCCATGTCTGCCTGGGTTTCCTCCGGGTGCTCCGGTTTCCTCCCTTAGTCCAAAGATGTGCAGGTTAAGTGGATTGGCCATGTTAAATTGCCACTTAGTGTCCAAAAGGTGGGTTATGGGAATAGGGCTGAGGATTGGGTTTCGGCAGGGTGCTCTTTTAGAGGGTCAGTGCAGACTCGATGGGCTGAATGGCCTCCTTCTACACTGTAGGGATTCAATGATTCTATGAATTCCCCAGTCTGCCTATGAGGACCAGAGTTATTAAAGCATTACTGTATTCTGGGCAAGAATCTCCTCTGAGCCACGATCACCAAATCAATGCCCAATTGTTCACAGCTCAGTGCTATGTGTAGGAGTGTGAAAGACATCCATTATGCAGCCCCTTTCACAATCTCAGGCCATCCCAAATCACTTTACAGCCACTTCAATCTTTTTGAAGTGTAGTCGCTGTTATAATGGAAGAAATACAGCAGACAATTTGTGTGCAGCAAGCTCCCACACAAATAATCAGTGGTCAGATAATCTGGGCAATTTTAATGGGTTGGGAACAGATCTATCCTCGCCAAACTGGAATGAAGATTTGGCAGGCAAACTGTAATGGAACGTTGGGCTGCCTTTAAGGAGGAGATGGTTCAGGAAAAATCAAGTTACATTCCCATGAAGGAGGGAAAGGTAGGACAAACAAAGTCTCAGATCCCTGGGTGATAAAAGAGATAGAGGGCAAGACAACAGCGGGGGTGGGGAGGGGGAGGGGGGAATTCTACGCTCCCGTTTTCAGGGGACGGGATCAGAGGCAGGAGCTAGAATTATCACAGAAGTCCCAAAACATGGTTTGCACAGGCGGGATTTCCAGATCCAATTGTCCCCGCCTCCCACTAAATAAAAAAATTTTTTAGAGCAACAAATTCTTTTTTTTTGCCAATTAAGGGGCAATTTAGCCTGGCTAATCTACCTAGCCTGCACATCTTTTGGGTTGTGGGAGGCCAAACCCACGCAAACACGGGGAGAATGTGCAAACGCCACATGGACAGTGACCCAGAGCCAGGATCGAACCTGGGACCTCGGCGCCGCGAGGCAGCAGTGCTAACCACTGAGCCACCGTGCTGCCCCCACCGCCTCCCGCTAATGACATAACGGGAAGCCCACCGTTGATCTTTGGGATCCTCATTGAAATATATTTAAATGTAATTATCAGGCCTCTACACCTGATAATCTCCTCCCTCCCCCCCACCTATAGATTGTCCATTCACACTGGCATGAGGTCACAAGGTGTCCCACGATATGTACCTGGCAAGTAGACCCACCACAGGAGTTCAGGTGAGTGCTTGGCTCAGGAAGGGGAAGGTCATACCTGGTTACTACACCATGGCTTGGAGGGGAGGGGGGGGGGGGGGGGGGGGGAACGGGGGGGGGGAGAATGTAAAGGCGTTGGGGGCAGTTCAGAGGAGGTTCACCGGAGTGATTCCAGGGATGGGGAGGGGTGGGGGGGGGGGGGGGGGGGGGGGGGCTGATGTATGAGGAGAGATTGAACACTTTGGGCTTGTGCTCACTGGAGTTTGGGGGGATGGGAGGGGCTCTTGTCGGGGTATATAGAATGCTGGGAGGGTTTTTCGGGTGGACATAGACCAAATGTCACAGATATAGGTTGGGGGGGGGGGGGGGGGGGGGGGTAAGTTTGGAGCTGAAATGGGGAAGAGCTGCTTCTCTCAGGGGGTGGAGAATTTGTGGAACTCGCTGTCCCATAGTGCGATGAAATCGGTGTCATTGAGTGGTTTCGGGAGAGATCTAGATATATTTCTGATTTTAAAAAACCGGGTTGAAGGGATATGGGGAACAGGTGGGGAGGTCGATTTGAGACCAGGGTGAGATCAGCCATGATCGGATTGAATGGTGGAGCAGGCTCGAGGGGCTGAATTGCCTACTGCTGCTCCTAATTCCCATGTTCCTATGGCACTGCTGGGGGGCACTGCCCCAGCAGAGCCAGGGACAGTGCCAGAGGGGTGCTCCTTTTGGGGTGTTGGATGGGTGGGTGTCCCATGGGGTGGGGGCTCTATATTTAAATTCTTGTATCTCGGCACCCTTTACAATCGAATTTGCTGCTGGGCAGCCTCTGACATTGTGAGACCCATCCCCTCATTTTCTGTGTCGGTGGGGGTGGGGGGGGCTATGAGCCGAACAATAAAGCGGGTTAAGCTGCCTTTGTGCCTTTACCATCTTTCCCATTGCCTATGACACTCTACCTACTTTTCAGAAAGTTCCAACCATAGCAGAATAATAATCACTTCTTGTCACAAGTAGGCTTCAATGAATTACTGTGAAAAGCCCCGAGTCGCCACATTCCGGGGAGGGTTTGTCAGGTTAATACAAGTGAGAGCCATGCTGAATATAGAAAGGTCAGACTTTAGATGGCAGTGTGGCTAATTGTGCTTTACTTAATTGCTCTGTTTTATAACCTTTGCGCTAGAGTCGCCAGGTATCTTTATGATACTACCACGAGGTTCAAAGCCAAGTGCTGATCAATAACTCAATACACCAGTTAGTAAGTTTCAAATCAAAACACATTTATTATACACAGTCAATCACTACTCATGCATAAAACTCTACTTACTAGACTATCTCTAACACTAAAAGGCTTGTACTTAACTTTGGAAATGGCCCACCAGGTCAGGGGAACAATGGCCTTTCGTTCGAATCTGAGGCTGCAGGCTTCAAGCTGGTATGGACTAGTAGCTAGGAGCGCCTATCTCGTAGTGTGCATTGACTGGAGACTTACTTGGTTGGTGCAGCTGCTAAGCAGGTCTCTCCTTGTTGAGAGTCACGGTCAAGAGTTCTTTGAGAGCTGCCAAGAAGACCTGCCAAGAAGATCAAACTGAACTTGGGGACTCTATTTTATAGTCCCCAGGGGTTTCGCGCCCTTTTGGGCGGACCCCGGACATGGTCCCAATCAATTGGACCAAGTCCCAATCGCTTGAATCGATTTCTCCAATACTGGAGCTGTTCCCTGATCGCTGGGTGGTTCCTATGTGTCCGTCGACCTTCCTTTGTCCTGGCTCCCGCTGGCGCCGGGGAGTCTGGTTTGGTCTTGATTGCTTTAATGTTTCCAATTGTTCCTGGGGATTACTCATTAATATGCAGATGGCTGCTGGTTTCGGTTCTGTCTGGGTGTTTGCAAGTCTTAATTCACAGGAAACCTTGCACCTGCTTGTTTCCCTGTGCCTGGCTAAATTTCCCTGGAAGTGGAGTTGGGAGGGGAGATCTATTGGAAAGTATGGAGTGAGTCACTGCGAAGGGTAATTGGGACCTCCCCTTGTGCAAGGATGAGCCTGATAGTTTAAGGTGGTGCACAGGGTGCATATGACTCGGGCGAGAATGAGTGGGTTCTTTCAGGGGGTAGCAGATGAGTGTGAGAGGTGTGGGCGGGGCCAGCGAATCATGCGCACGTTTTGGGGTTGCGAAAAATTGGGAAGATTCTGGGCGGGAGTGTTCGCGGTCTTAGTCAGGATAGTGGAGGAGGAGGTGGACCTGGACCCTTTGGTGGCGATATTTGGGGTTTCAGAGAAGCCGGAGCTCAAGGAGAGGAGGAAGGCCGATGCCTTGGCCTTCGCCTCTCTGATTGCACGGCAGCGAATTTTGCTGGAGTGGCAGTCGGCATTGCTATCGGGAGTAGCGGCTTGGCTGGGTGACCTGTATGACTTCCTATGATTAGAGAAGATAAAGTATGAGTTAAGGGGCTCTTCAGGGGGATTTGAGGAAAGGTGGGGGATGTTTGTGACCATGTTTGAGGGGCTGTTCATCGCGGGGGAAAGGGGTGTGAAATAGGGAAAAAATCTCTACAGACTGTATAGTTGGGAAGTATGTTTCCCGGGGTATTTATTAACTGTAACCTGTTTTGATACATGTTTGTAATAAAATACATTTTTTTAAAAAAAGAAAAAAAAGTTTGAAGTCACCAGGATCAGATCGGGTGCAGCCAATGGTTCTGAGGGAAGTTGAAATGGAAATGATGGAGGCCCTAGCCATAATCTACCAATCCTCCCCAGAGACAGGAGGAGTTCCAGAGGGCTTGAGAATTAAACCCTTATTCAAAAAACGGCATAAGGTAAACCCAGCAACTCTCGGCCAATCAGCTGAACCTCAGCGGTGGGAAAGCTATTCGAAATGATAATCCAAGACAAAATTAGCAGTCACCTGGACAAGTGTGGATTAATTAATGAAAGACAAAGGAAGACAAATTGTGTTCAACTAACTTGATTGAGTTTTGATGAGAGGGTTGAGGTTGATGTGGTGTACATGCAGTGGCAAAAGGCATTCGATAAAGTGCCACATAATAAGCTTATCAGCAAAGTCAGCTTGTCAGCAAAGTCAAAGCCCTTGTAATAAAAGGATCATTAGCACCATGGATATGAAGTTAGCTGAGTGATAGGACACAGAGAGAGTAGTGGTGCACAGACATGAGGGAACTACTATTGATTTTCCTGATAAACATTAATGCCTACTGGGCGGAGCCAGCAGGCAGGGATCTACCCCGTACCTGTAGTACAGGTGCCTTATCGCATTACATCTCGTATGTGATATATACAACAGTGGTGACTACCACATTCACCCCCTGTTTAAAAAGAGTCCAGCGGGGATGGTGGAAAACTATTTACATGTAAATGAGCATTTTTAAAGTGTACAGTTCTGGAAAAGTTCACAAATTCAGCCGGTCGGGTGCCTTGGTCCTCCGTTGTGAACGCTGCAGTCCTGGTGGCAATGCAGGCACCGGGTTGGTTGCCGGTGACTCCGGGAGCATGTAGTCCTCATCTTCATCCCCGGGTGGAACCAATGGGAGGACGGATTGTCCTAGAGCAGGGGCTGTGGTGAGGTGCGCTGGGGGGAGGATGGGTGGCACCGGGGCAGATGGGGGGGGGGAACTCAGCTGGTGCCAGGTCCCTGAGGGAGACTGTGTCTTGGCAGCCGTCGGAGTATGCCACGTAGGCGTACTGCGGATTTGCATGGAGTAGCTGTACCCTCTTGACCAACGGGTCCGCCTTGTGGAGCTGCACATGTTTGCGGAGGAGAATGGGTCCTGGAGCTGCAGCCACGTTAGGAGGGAAACCCCAGAAGTGGACTTCCTATGGAAGGCAAGGAGACGTTCATGGGGGGTTGCATTAGTCGCAGTGCAAAGTAGCAATCAGATGGAGTAGAGGGCATCGGGGAGGACCTCCTGCCAGCGGAAGACCGGGAGATTTTTAGACCATAGGGCCAGCAGGATGGCCTTCCAGACCATTCCGTTCTCCCTCTCCACCTGCCCGTTTCCCCAGGGGTTGTAGCTGGTCATCCTGCTCGAGGCAATGCCCTTGCTGAGCAGGAACTGACGCAGCTCATCACTCATAAAGGAGGATCCCCGGTCGATGTGGACGTAAGCAGGGAAACCAAACAGAGTGAAGATGCTATTGAGGGCCTTGATGACTCTGGCAGACGTCATATCGGGGCATGGAATGGCAAAGGGGAATCTGGAGTATTCGTCGACCCCGTTAAGGAAGTATGTGTTTCGGTCGGTGGAGGTCATGGGCCCTTTGAAATCCACGCTGAGGCTTTCAAAGGGACGGGAGGCCTTCACCAGGTGCACTGGGTCTGGCCGGTAGAAGTGCAGTTTGCAGACCTGGCAGTCTTTGGTGACCGCCCTGACTTTCGCAATGGAGTAGGGTAGGTTGCGGGCCTTTATGAAGTGAAAAAACCGGGTGACCCATGGGTGACAGAGACCATCGTGTAGGGCCCGGAGTAGGTCCACTTGTGCGCTGGCACATGTACCTCGGGAGAGGGCATCGGGGGGCTTGTTGAGCTTACCGGGGCAATATAAAATCTCATAATTGTAGGTGGAGAGTTCGATCCTCCACCTCAAGATTTTATCGTTTTTGATCTTGACCCGCTGTGTGTTATTGAACATGAAGGCAATCAACCGTTGGTCAGTGAGGAGAGTGAATCTCCTGCCGGCCAGGTAATGCCTCCAATGCCGCACAGCTTCAACGATGGCTTGGGCCTCCTTTTCGACAGAGGAGTGCCGAATTTCAGAGACGTGGAGGGTGCGGGAAAAGAATGCCACGGGTCTGCCTGCCTGGTTGAGGGTGGGGCTAGAGCGATGTCTGAGGTGGGGTTTCAGGAACAATGGGGCTGGTTACAGCGGCGATCGTCCGGGCCTGGCACACAGCAGCGAAATGTCCTCTCTTCCCGCAGGCCTTGCAGATTGCGCTCCGCGCCGGGCAGAGCTGCCGGGGGTGCTTTGTCTGCCTGCAGAAATAGCACTTGGGCCCCCCCAGGGTTGGCTGGCTGCCGCGTGGCGCAGTCTTGGGGTTGGCTGGGGCGGTCGCTGGTGGGGTCCACAATGTCCAGGATGGGGTCGCCGTGTGGTCGGGGGCATACGTTTTTAAACGATGGGAGGCTACCGTTAGCGAGGTCGCGAGTTTCTTGATTGCCGCGAGGTCGAGCGTACCCCCTTCTAAGAGGCGCTGGCGGATGTACGCCGACCCTATGCCCGTAATGAAAGTGTACCTGATTAGGAGTTTGGAATGTTCAACGGCCGAAACTGCCTGGCAATCGTAGTCCCTCGCCAGGGCGTGCAGGGCACGCCAGAAATCTTCCAATGACTCACCGGGTAGTTGTTGCCATGTGGACAGGGGGTGCCTGGCATAGAGCTTGTTGATCGGCCATGTGTTGTTCTGTTTCAGAAGCACCATGGCCTCAGTGTAGTTGGGCGCGTCCCGGATAAGAGGAAAAACATCAGAGCTCAACCGTGTGTACAGGATCTGTAGTTTCTGTGCCTCTGAGGGTGGTTCTGTCGCTTGTCTGATGTAGGCTTCAAAGCAAGCTAGCCAGTGGTCGAAGCCGACGTGGCGTTGTCTGCTTGAGGGTGCAGCTGCAGGCGATCTGGTTTGATGCGAAGGTTCATCGCTGTAAAATCTCTGCGTAATAAATTGATGCACTATCAATTACGACAAGACGAGAGTAGAGAGTAATTATTACGCAGAGTAGTGTTGCCTCCTACAGCTGCTGCCAAAATGGCTGCAGCTCGGTGAGCACTCACATTTATACTCCGCCTACTGGGCAGAGCCAGTAGGCAGAGATCTACCCCCGTACCTGTAGTACAGGAGCCTTACCGTATTACATCTCATATGTGTACTATATACAAACAGTGGTGACTACCACTGACTTCAAATGGACATGAAAAGATTGGTGGAATGACGGATGCAGAGAAGTGTGAGGTGATACGTTTGGGCAGGTAGATCAAGGAGAGGCAATATAAAACAAAAAACACAATTCTAAAGTGGGTGCAGGAAACGAGGAATGGGGGCATATGTACAGAAATCGTTGAAGTTGGGAGAACAGGTTGTGAAAGTGGTTTCAAGGCACACAGGATCCTGCGATTTATAAATAGAGGCAGTGATTACAAAAGCAAAGAAGTCGTGGTGAATCTTCAGATCATAGAATCCCTATAGTCCAGAAGGACATTCAGCCCATCGAGTCTGCACCGACTCTCCAAAAGAGCAATCAACCCAGGTCCACTCTCCCACCCACCCCACCCTATCCACATAACCTCACCTGTACATCTCTGGACGCCAAGAGGGTATTTAGCATGGCCAATCCACCTAACCTGCACATCTTTGGATTGTGGAAGAAATTGGAGCACCCGGTGCAAATCCACACAGACATGGAGAGAAAGTGCAAACTCCACACAGACTGTCACCCAAGGCTGGAATCAAATCCAGTCCCTAACCGCTGTAAAACACTGGTTTAGCCTGAGCTGCTTTGTCCAGTTCTGGACATCAGCACAGAAAGGATTGACAGGAATGGTTCCAGAGATGAGGGCCTCAGACACCAAGATAGATTAGAGAACCTGGGGTTGTTCTGAGAGAAGATAAATTTGAGAAGTGATTTGACAAAGGTGTTCAAAATCATGAAACAGAATAGGTAGAGACAAACTGTTCCCATTGGCATCAACCTGTCTCACTCAGAGGTGGCAATACTATCAATTGAGCTACAACAGAAAACTGCCCAATTTGGCTCCATGGTAACAGTCATTTTGCTCTGAAAGAATAGATTCTATGAAGTGCTTGTAGATGTTTTGATATATTGAGATGATTTATAAATATGTAATTTAATATCGGAATCAATGCTAGCTTTAATGTTGCAAATATCAATTTGGCTTTTGTCGTCAAATCAACAACTGAAGGGGCGGCACGGTGGCACAGTGGTTAGCACTGGGACTACAGCGCTGAGGACCCGGGTTTGGATCCCGGCCCTGGGTCACTGTCTGTGTGGAGTTTGCACATTCTCCCTGTGTCTGCGTAGGTCTCAGCCCCACAACCCAAAGATGTGCTGGTTAGGTGGATTGGCCATGCTAAATTGGCCCTTAATTGGAAAAATAATAATTGGGTACTCTGATTTTGTTTTTAAAAATCAACAACTGAATATGGGACTATAATTTCTATAATTATGGGAGGGTATTGACAGGTGTAGAGGAAGTGAAGGACCCTGGAGTGAATGTCCACAGACCCCTGACGGCAGCAGGACAAATTGATTAAGGTGGTTAAGAAGGCAGATGGAATCCTTTTATTTATTCATGGTACAAAAGGGATTCGGGGTGTGCTGGCTAGATGGATAAAGAACTGGCTTGGCAACAGGAGACAGAGTAGCAGCGGAAGGGAGTTTTTTCAGAATGGAGATCTGAATGGTGTTCCATAGGGATTAGTGCCCAGACCTGCTGTTTGTAATTTTTTTTATTTGTTCATGGGATGTGGGTGTCGCTGTGCCAGCATTTATTGCCCATCCCTAATTGCCCTTGAGAGGCAGTTAAGAGTCAAGCACATTGATGTGGGTCTGGAGTCAAATAAAAGCCAGATGTCAGATTTCCTTCCCTAAAGGATATTCGTGAACCAGGTGGGTTTTTACAACAATTGTTTCATGATCATCTCTAGACTTTTAATTCCAGATTTTTATTGAATTCAAATTCCACCATCTGCAGCGGTGGGATTTGAACCTGGAACCCAGATTCTGGATTACTAGTCCAGTGATAATACTACTACGCCACTGCCTCCCCATAAAAATGGCAGATCAAATTCAGGTGTGAATTGTATAGCAAATGGCAGAATCCTTGGGGCATTGACATACGGAGGCATCTGGGCATTCAGTCCACAGTTCCATGAAAGTGGCAACGCAGGTGGATAAGGTGGTCAAGAAAGCATATGGCATGCTTGCCTTCATCGGAAGGCAAGCATGAGTATAAGAGTTGGCAGGTCATGTTACAGTTGTATAAAACCTTAGTTAGAGGGTGGCACGCAGTGGTTAGCACTGCTACCTCACAGCACCGAGGACCCGGGTTTGATCCAGGCACCGGATCACTGTCCGTGTGGAGTTTGCACATTCTCCCCGTGTCTGCGTGGGTCTCACCCCCACAACTCAAAAATGTGCCTGGTAGGTGAATTGGCAATGCTAAATTGCCCCTTAATTGGAAAAGAAGAATTGGGTAATCTAAATTTAAAATAACTTTAGTTGGGTCACATTTGCAATATTGCGTGCAGTTCTGGTCGCCATACTACCAGTAGGACATGGATGGAGAGAGTGCAGAGAAGTTTTACCAGGATGTTGCCTGGTCTGGAGGCTGTTAGCTATGAGGAAAGGTTAAATAATCTTGGATTGTTTCCGTTGGAAGGATGTAGACTGAGGGGGGACCTGATTGAGCTCTACAAAATTATAAGAGGTATAGTCAGGGCGAATAGTTGGAAGCTTTTTCCCAGGTTGGAAGACCCAATTACAAAGGTTCATGGTGAGAGGGGCAAAGTTTAGGGAGATGTGCGGTTTCACGCAGAACTGGTGGGCGTTTTCTGATGATGTCTGTAACTGTTTATAAAGCCAAAAACTACCTCAATAAAATTGTTTATTAAAAAAAAGAACTGGTGGGCGCCTGGAATGTATTGCCAGTGGAGGTGGTGGAGGCAGCACGATAGCAAAGTTTAAGATTTATCTTGATAAGGGCAGCACTGTGGTGCAATGGTTAGCACTGCTGCCTCACAGCCCTGAGGAGCCAGGTTTGATCCCGGCTCTGGGTCACTATCCGTGTGGAGTTTGTACATTCCCCCCGTGCCTGCGTAGGTCTCACCCCCACAACCCAAAAAAATGTGCAGGGTCGGTGGGATTGGCCACGCTAAAGTGCCCCTTAATTGAAAAAAAATAATAATTGGGTACTCTAAATTTAATTTTAGAAAAAGGTGTATCTTGATGGACAGATGAGCGGGTGGGGAATGGAGGAATATAGATTGTTTGGGCTATAAGTGGTAGGTCTAAATAAGAAATCTGGATCAGCACAGGCTTGGTGGGTCGAAGGGCCTGTTCCTGTGCTGTAATGTTCTTTCTATTAGCAGATGTAAAGAATAGAAGTGCAGGGAGGTTATGCTGGAACCATATAAAACATTAGTTAGGCCACAACTTGAGTACTGTGTGCAGTTCAGTTAGGCCACAACCTGAGTACTGTGTGCAGTTCAGTTAGGCCACAACTTGAGTACTGTGTACAGTTCAGTTAGGCCACAACCTGAGTACTGTGTGCAGTTCAGTTAGGCCACAACCTGAGTACTGTGTGCAGTTCAGTTAGGCCACAACCTGAGTACTGTGTGCAGTTCAGTTAGGCCACAACTTGAGTACTGTGTGCAGTTCAGTTAGGCCACAACCTGAGTACTGTGTGCAGTTCAGTTAGGCCACAACTTGAGTACTGTGTGCAGTTCAGTTAGGCCACAACTTGAGTACTGTGTGCAGTTCAGTTAGGCCACAACTTGAGTACTGTGTGCAGTTCAGTTAGGCCACAACCTGAGTACCGTGTGCAGTTCAGTTAGGCCACAACCTGAGTACCGTGTGCAGTTCAGTTAGGCCACAACCTGAGTACCGTGTGCAGTTCAGTTAGGCCACAACCTGAGTACCGTGTGCAGTTCAGTTAGGTCACAACCTGAGTACTGTGTGCAGTTCAGTTAGGCCACAACTTGAGTACTGTGTACAGTTCAGTTAGGCCACAACCTGAGTACTGTGTGCAGTTCAGTTAGGCCACAACCTGAGTACTGTGTGCAGTTCAGTTAGGCCACAACCTGAGACCGTGTGCAGTTCAGTTAGGCCACAACTTGAGTACTGTGTGCAGTTCAGTTAGGCCACAACCTGAGTACCGTGTGCAGTTCAGTCAGGCCACAACCTGAGTACCGTGTGCAGTTCAGTCAGGCCACAACTTGAGTACCGTGTGCAGTTCAGTTAGGCCACAACCTGAGTACTGTGTGCAGTTCAGTTAGGCCACAACTTGAGTACTGTGTGCAGTTCAGTTAGGCCACAACCTGAGTACCGTGTGCAGTTCAGTTAGGCCACAACCTGAGTACCGTGTGCAGTTCAGTTAGGCCACAACCTGAGTACTGTGTGCAGTTCAGTTAGGCCACAACTTGAGTACTGTGTGCAGTTCAGTTAGGCCACAACCTGAGTACCGTGTGCAGTTCAGTTAGGCCACAACCTGAGTACTGTGTGCAGTTCAGTTAGGCCACAACCCGAGTACCGTGTGCAGTTCAGTTAAGCCACAACCTGAGTACCGTGTGCAGTTCAGTTAGGTCACAACCTGAGTACTGTGTGCAGTTCAGTTAGGCCACAACCTGAGAACCGTGTGCAGTTCAGTTAGGCCACAACCTGAGTTAAGTCACAACTTGAGTACCGTGTGCAGTTCAGTTAGGCCACAACTTGAGTACTGTGTGCAGTTCAGTTAGGCCACAACTTGAGTACTGTGTGCAGTTCTGGTCCCCCCATTGCAGAAAGGATGTGATTGCATTCGAGAGGGTACAGAGGAGATTTACAAGGACGTTGCCAGGAGTTGAAAATTGCTGCTTTGAGGAAAGATTGGTTGGCTGGGGTGGATCTTCTTGGAACAGAGGGGGGGCTGAGGGAAGATTTGATTGAGATGTACAAGATTGTGAGGGGCCTGGATAGGGTGGGTCGGAAAGGCCTATTTACTTTAGCAGAGAGGTCAGTGACTTGGATTTAAAGTGATTGGTAGAAAGATTAGAGGGGGGATGAGAAACACGATGGGCAGAGTGGCCTTTTGCTGTGCTGTAAACTTTCTAAGATTCTATGAGGACAGGTTGCATAATCTTTGTTCATCCTCACTGCAGTCAAAATGTGATCAAAATCACAAAAGGATTTGATGGTGTTGGTACAGAACTTTTTCCAGTAGAATTTAAAACAAAGGGTCATAACCTTAAATATAGAACCTTATTTTCACCGTAAAATCAAGAACCATTTTTCCATACAAATAATTCTCTGCCCCAAAACGTTGTGGTTGCTGGGGTTACTCGGAGCCTGCAAGACCAAGATGAATAGTTTTTATTAGATAAGGGTTTGTAAATAGAGTTGACATATAGATTCCTCATGAGCTGATTGAATGGTGGAAGAGCCACAAAGTGCTGAATGGCCTCTACCTGTTCCTATGTAATTTAAACTTGATTAAATGTATTATGTTAAAGGGATTGGTGAAGAGGGAGACCTCAGAGCCAAAATGCACATGGTCCACTAGGTGGTGCCGTTCCCTCAAATTGAATGAAGGCCCTGTAATATGTTGGAGCATAAATTTAATGCAACCTTTAACATGACTCTGCCATCTCCATTAGTACCAGTGTAACAAGTTTCACATCGACATACATTCAGTGTGGGATGATTAAATCCTCTCTACAAATGAATATTAATCATGTCACAACCTTAGCCCCCATAGCTATTGCACATAGTCGCTGTTTAAACAGGCGTTCTGACATGAAGCCGTTAGATTGTCTTGCCTGCCTTACCCACTGTAGGCTGCTATGTGACTCCAGCCCCAAGTGCCCTTTGAAGTTGTCAAGTGAGCTAAGCTGCTATACCAGCTGTTCAAAAAAAACCACCAGCCCATTCAAGTCAACTGGGAATGGGCAATAAATGCTCAGATCCCGAGAATCAATTTTGAACAAAGCTCTAAAGTTGCATGTCATTTTTTTTTAAATTTGTCCTTGGGATGTGGGTATCATTGGCTGGGCCAGTATTTGTTGCCCATCCCTAATTGCCCTTGAACTGAGTGGCTTGCTTGGCCATTTCAGTGGGGGCCAGTTAAGAATCAGCCACATCGCTGTGTGGGCCTGAAGTCACATGTAGGCCAGACCGGGTAAGGATGGCAGATTTCCTTCTCTGAAGGACATTAGGGGGCTGGTTTAGCACAGTGGGCTAAACTGCTGGCTTATAAAGCAGAACAAGGCCAGCAGCGCAGGTTCAATTCCTGTACCAGCCTCCCCGAATAGGTGCCGGAATGTGGCGACTAGGGGCTTTTCACAGTAACTTCATTTGAAGCGATTTTCACATTAGTGAACCAGACTGATTTTATCAACAATGTAATGTTCTTTGATTGGGCTGATGTTGAATCTTGATATTGTAGTGTGAACAAATAACATTAGACTTTGTTTTACAAACAAAGTTATTTATTACTAACACTACACTGACGAATTATTAAAAAGTCTAAGATTAATACAGGTAGAAATAATTGTCAAACACTAACTTACATTAAGTTGGTGCAGCAGGGTAGCATGGGGGGCAGCAGGGTAGCATGGTGGTTAGCATAAATGCTTCACAGCTCCAGGGTCCCAGGTTCGATTCCCGGCTGGGTCACTGTCTGTGTGGAGTCTGCATGTCCTCCCCCTGTGTGCGTGGGTTTCCTCCGGGTGCTCCGGTTTCCTCCCACAGTCCAAAGATGTGCGGGTTAGGTGGATTGGCCATGCTAAATTGCCCGTAGTGTCCTAATAAAAGTAAGGTTAAGGGGGGGGTTGTTGGGTTACGGGTATAGGGTGGATACGTGGGTTTGAGTAGGCTGATCATGGCTTGGCACAACATTGAGGGCCGAAGGGCCTGTTCTGTGCTGTACTGTTCTATGTTCTACAGCTACTCTAATATACAACTGCTACAAACTCCTTACTAACACCTTCTCCTGGAACACATGGTCTGTCCGGGTCCCGTGGCTGCATACTCACACCACCTGGTGGTCAGATGCTGGAACTACAACAGTAAAACTTATAATACATACAGATGATGCTGATTTACTCATATTATATCCAGATGATAGTCTACCTATCATCACAGACAATGGTTTTGTGGTCACCATTAGACTATTTAATTCTCGATTTGTTTTATTGAATTCAAATTTCACCATCTGCCATGGTGGGATTTGAACACAGGACCCCAGACCATGACCCTGGGTCTCTGGATTACTAGTCCAGTGACAATACCAATATGACACCAGCTCCCCATGTGATACATGGTGGGTGTGCCTGAACTATGTACATTTGCAGTGTTTAGACTGACACTGAAACAATCACTTACCTTGTGAGGTCAACACGAAAAAAGCCTGGCAGAGTTGGTTTACCTCTTAAGTTGGCATTGAACTTGTTCTCTTTTACATGTAGAAATCTTTCTGAGCCAAGGCATTGCAATGACTTCCTGACTTCCCTCCAGCTCTATAATCCCAGCTCTCTGGCCTTTTGTTCATCTCCTTCCTTCGACCCACCATTGTGGGCTGTCTCTTCGGCTTCTGAGGCTCAAGCTCAGAAATTCCCTTCCAAAACCTCCCCACATTTCTACCACATTTTCTCCTTGAGGACCGACTGTAATGACCTCCAATTAGCATTATTGGTTGGCCAATTGGAGTATGAGCTCCCTCAATGATAGCTCATTGAGGGGGCCCATATAAGCACCTGTGTAGGCTTTGTGAGCAGTCTTACTGGAATGCTAGCAGCACTGTTTTGAGCTGCTCTTGTATCTAGTTATTGGAAATAAATATTGGTGTGGTGATGGGACTCCTGCCTCCTGTGGATTGTTACAGTGGCGACGAGGTAAACAAAGAACTTTGCGGAGACCAGCTGCCGCACTCGGAGGGTAAGCCTTGCTATTTCAAAAATGCTGATTTTTGGGAGGTTAGATGCATTCGACCCGACTATTGAGGGCTGGTCCCAGTATGTGGAGAGAATGTGTTACTTCTTCCGGGCCAATGATATAATTACGGATGAAAGGAGACAGGTTATCCTGCTGTCGGCGTGCGGACCCTCAGCTTTCGCCATTATACGTAGTCTAATTTATCCCGATGCGCCGGACACGAATTCTTTCCAAGAATTAATGGAATTTGTGAAAGAGCACTACGACCCAAAACCACCCCTCATTTTGCGTAGGTACAGATTCTACACAGCGAAGCGGGAAGACAGGGAGTCAGTCACGAATTTCTTGACCTGCCTGAGAAGGCTGGCGGAAAAATGTGATTTCGGCGCAACGCTAAATGAAATGCTTCGGGACCGGTTAGTGAGTGATATAAACGACCTCACAATACAGAAACGCCTGTTGGCGGAAACGCAGCTAGACTGCAGGCAGGCGTTACAGCTCGCACTGTCCCTAGACAAGGCAGCAAGTGGGGCACAGGAACTACAGGGCACGCCAATGGAGGTAGATACTTGTGAAAGGGACTACCACAACGGGTCCTGCTACCAGAGAGCCGCTCTCAGGAAAAACCTGAGGAATAGAGCGAAAAAGGAAAACCCCAGAACTGCCCCCAAGTCTGCCAGGACTAACTGGACACAGAGGGAAGTACCGGCTGAGGCTCCCCCAACAGAGACGGACCGTTTTTGGCACCAGACAGAGTGGGGTAACAGCGACAGAAACCCTAGAAGGAGGTGGCAAAAGAGGAATAGCAGGGAAGTATACAACCTAAACGCCCCATCCTCCTCCGAAGGGGAAAAATTATATAATATTGCAATGAAGAAAGCAGAACCTATTAAGATTACCCCACGGGTGAACAGGCGGCCGACAATAATGGAAATAGACACGGGTGCGGCCGTATCAGTAATGGGAGTGGCAGCATTTAGAAAAATCAAAGATGGACTCCAGCCACTAACCCTAATAAAAACATTGACGAAACTTAAAACCTACATGGGGGAACCCCTGGAAGTTCTAGGCACGACTCATGTACCCGTGGAATATGAGAAACAATTGCTCAGATTACCGTTGACGATAGTAGAGGACTCCGGACCGAGCTTAATTAGACGGAACTGGCTGAAAGATCTAAAATTAGATTGGATGAAAATTTTCCAGAGTGGAAGCGGGCAGTTGAGTGGAGTACTCCAAAAATACTCGGAGGTCTTCTAAGAAGGTTTGGGGGAAATCATAGGCGCCAAAGCAACTTTGCACGTGGACCCAGAAGCCCTTCCAAAATTTTGTAAGGCCAGGGCGGTACCTTTCGCGTTAAGAAAGAAAGTAGAGGTCGAAATAGAAAGGTTACAGCGCGACAGCATTATCAGACCAGTACAGTTCTCGGAATGGGCAGCGCCGGTGGTACCAATTTTGAAGCTAGACGGCTCGATACGTCTCTGTGGAGATTTCAAACAGACGGTAAACAAATATGCACTGCTGGACAAATACCCGATCCCAAAAATAGTCGACCTATATGCCAAATTGGCAGGTGGGCTTTTGTTCATGAAACTGGACATGAGCCACGCCTACCTACAGTTAAAACTGGACAAGGACTCCCAGAGGTTCGCTACGATCAGCACTCTGAAGGGCCTTTTTTGTTATGCTAGGCTACCTTTCGGAGTGTCATCAGCCTGCGCTATATTCCAGCGTACGATGGAAAATATTCTGCAGGGACTACCACAGGTGGCGATTATTTGGACGATGCCTTAATCACGGGTAGGACGAACAGGGAACACTTGAGGAACCTGGGGGAAGTGCTGAGGCGTTTCGCAAAGGCAGGCGTACGGCCTAAAAGAGAAAAATATGTTTTTCTGGCCCCACAAGTGACGTACCTGGGATATAAAGTAGACGAGTCAGGCTTACACCCATTAGAAGACAGAGTAAGGGCAATTAAAGAAGCCCCAGCTCCCACCACGGTCCAGGAGCTACGATCATTTCTAGGGTTGGTAACCTATTATGGAAAATTTATTGAACATGGGGCGTCCATCCTAGAACCCCTCCACCAGCTACTAAAAAAGGGGCAAGAATGGAAATGGTCCGCCTGCCAAAACCGAGCATTTAGGGACATTAAGGAACAGCTGTCATCCGAAAATGTCCTAGAGCATTTTGACCCAAGGAAGGAGTTGGTGGTCACTTGTGACGCATCCCCTTACGGGGTAGGAGCTGTCTTAGCCCATAGGGGAAGGAATGGGGAAGAACGGCCAATAGCCTATGCTTCGAGGATCTTGGCGATGGCTGAGAGGAAGTACGCCCAAATCGAGAAGGAAGGACTGGCGGTGATATTTGCAGCTGTTATTAGGGTGATTAAAAGAAGACAAGTCAATACCCCCGATTGCATCAGCTAGAATCCAACGCTGGGCGTTGCTACTGGCGGCGTATAGATACGTTCTGGAGCACAGGCCGGGAACGCGAGTAGCAAATGCAGATGCTTTGAGCAGACTTCCCCTCCCGGACACTCCGCAGCTAATACCAAAAGTAGAGGAGACAGTAATGACTCTAAATATTTTGGACATCCTATCAGTGGACGCACATCATATTCGGTTGTGGACGCAAAAAGACCCAGTTTCAGTCAAGATGAAGCATTTACTGCTAACAGGGGAACTGGAAAGACCAGCGGAGCCCCAGATGCACCCATACTGGAGCAGAAGGGACCAAATAACCGTTGAAGGTGGTATCCTATTATGGGGAGCCCGGGTAATAGTCCCAGCTCAGGGCCGTTGGGCAATCTTAACCGAATTACATCACGGACACCCAGGGGCGTCTAAAATGAAGATGCTAGCCTGAAGCTACGTTTGGTGGCCAGGATTGGACACAGACACAGACATAGCAGCCTTGGTACGTCGGTGCCAGGAGTGCCTACGGGGCAAAGAGTGCCACCAGCTGCGCCATTGCACCCGTGGGAATGGCCAGGCAGACCGTGGACCCGCCTGCATAATGACCATGCCGGCCCTTTCATGGGCTCAATGTTTTTGGTGATAGTGGACACCCACTCCAAATAGTTGGACGTCCACCGGGTAAACACGGCAAGTACAGCATCGACAATCGAAAAGCTCAGGACCTCGTTTGAAACACATGGACTGCCGGAGGTATTGGTGTTGGACAACGGAACGGCATTCACAAGTGGGGAACTTGGAAAATTCCTAAAAGAAAACTGAGTCCGCCACATCAAGACGGCCCCTTACCATCCAACGGCCTGGCAGAGAGAGCGGTCCAGACACTTAAAGCGGGACTCGAGGAGCAGCCGGCAGCGTCAATAGACACCAAGCTCTCCAGTTGGCTGTTTGATTACAGGACCACACCGCATTCCACAACGGGCATACCGCCTTCTGAACTCATAATGGGAAGGTGGCTGCGAACGAGGCTGAGTCTCCTTTTCCCAAATTTAACGGGGAAAGTGGAGAAACAACAGGAGGCCCAACGCAGGGGGCATGATAAGTCCCAAACAGGGCCCATATCCTATGAAGTTTCGATGGGAGGTAAGGTGCTGAAGAAACACCTAGACCAAATAAGGGCAGCGGAACCACACCTGGAGGCAGGCGAAGCAGGACCGCCTCAAGCTGGGATAGCCCAGACGGAAAAGATACCCACACCCCAGCCCTGAGCAACTTCTCCAGACCCCGTCATCCAGTTGTCCGTATTGGAGATGGACACGTTCAACGAGGCCGCTGCGACACACCTCCCCGAGGAAGAGGAAGAACAACTTCCAAGGAGGTCGTCAAGAAAAAGACGGGCACCTATAAGGTACACCCCTCCCACGTCGGCGGACGACAGAGGTGACAGATCTGGACATGAGGAGCAGGAAGAAGCTCCGAGGAATGCCAGCTGACAGGAATTCCTCAGACCTTGGGGGGGGGGGGGGGGGGGGGGGGGAGGGGTGTAATGACCTCCAATTAGCATTATTGGTTGGCCAATTGGAGTATGAGCTCCCTCAATGATAGCTCGTTGAGGGGGCCCATATAAGCACCTGTATAGGCTTTGTGAGCCAGTCTTAAGTTGACTGGAATGCTAGCAGCACTGTTTGGAGCTGCTCGTGTATCTAGTTATTGGCAATAAATATTGGTGTGGTGACGGGACTCCTACCTCCTGTGGATTATTACACCGACCATAAAACCTACTTCATTAACCACGTTTCTGGTCACGTGTTCTGCTATCACCTTATGGAGCTCAATGTCAAATTTTCTTTGATACACTGGGACTGCTGTGCTGAGGACCCGGTTCGAATCCTGGCCCTGGGTCACTGTCCATGTGTAGTTTGCACATTCTCCCCATGACTGCGTGGGTTTCACCCCCACAACCCAATATGTGCAGGTTAGGTGGATTGGTAGGCCAAATTGCCCCTTCATTGAAAAAAATAATTTTGTACTCTAAATTTTTTTTTTTAATTAAACATTTCTTTGATAACACTTCTGTGAAGCAACATGAGAAGTTCTATTACATGAAGGGCATCATCTAAATACAAGTTGTTGTTGCTTAGTATTGCTATCTAGAGAATTAAATAAATGTTTTGCCCAGAAGTTTGTGTGTGTATGTGTCGGTGTGCATTTTGTTTTATAAATTTTAGAGTAACCAATTATTTTTTTCCAATTTAAGGGGCAATTTAGCGTGGCCAATCCACCTAACCTGCACACTTTTGGGTTGTGGGGGTGAAACCCAAGCAGACATGGGGAGAATGTGCAAACTCCACACCAACAGTGACCCGGAGCCAGAATCAAACCTGAGTCCTCAGCGCCATAGGCAGCAATGCTAACCCACTGTGCCACCATGATGCCCTTGCATGTCGGTGTGCATGTGTGTGTTCTGTCAGCATGTGTGCGTGTGCTCTGTCAGTGTGTTTGTGTGTGTTTGTTGTGTCAATGTGTGTGTGTGTCAGTGTGTACTGCAAACCAAGCACTAGATTTCCTTTCTATAGAAATATAATTGAATGTAGGGAAGTCATTCTGAACCTGTATTGAAGCTTCTTTAGACAGATTTACAGACACCATTTTATAAAAAGGCACTGGAGAGGGTGCTGAGAAGATTTTCCAGGACAATACCAGAAATGCATGAGTATACATATCAGGGAAGGAATGACAGGCTTGGGAAAAATATGCTGAATGGTGACCTAACAGATCTTTAAGGTTATGAAAGGTTTTGATTGAGTGGAGCTGAGAGACTGTTCCCTCTGTGGGGAAGAGTGTAACTGGAGACATCAATAGTCAGTGTGGTGACCCACCACTGTGTAATTGTGTGTGTGCCTGTATTAGGGGATGTACAGCAGTACCTGGATTACAGGTTTGCCGGTATCCCTGCCGGCTAGCTCCGCCCACAGGAAGCCATATAAATATGTATGAGATCTCCTGAGCTGCCATTCTACCAGCTGCAGTCGAAGGATAAACATCTCACTGTAATAAAGCCTCTCTTATACCGATTTGAGTCTTTAAGTGCAATTGGTAGCCCATCAATTTATTACAGTGAGATTTTCCGCATCATGGACATCAGGATAAAACCCGATCGCTTGCAGCTGGATCCTCAAACACCAAACGCCAGAAAAGACTTTAACCACTGGCTGGCTTGCTTCGAGGCCTACATCACCTCAGCGGACCCCGCACCGTCGGAAGCTCAGAAAATTCAACTCCTCTACTCAAGGTTGAGCTCCAGCGTGTTCCCGCTGATACAGGACGTGCCGAATTACGCACGCGCCATGAAACTCCTTAAAGAAAATTACGTTCAGAAGACGAACACTCTGTTTGCGAGGCATATACTCGCCACTCGTGTACAACTACCTGGTGAGTCGATTGAAGACTTCTGGAGGGTCCTTATCCCTCTAGTACGGGACTGTGACTGTCAGGCCATCACGGGCATGGAACATTCCAATCTCCTCATGCGTGATGCATTTGTGACGGGGATTGCATCGGACCCCGTCTGGCAACGACTGCTGGAAGGGGCCGCGCTCAACCTAACGGCGACAAAGACTTTAGCGCTCTCCATGACAGTCGCTTCTTGTAATGTACAGTCCTACCCCGCTCGCCACACGGCCCACCCATCCTACCTCTCGTGGACCCCGCAACCGCCCCCCCCCCCCCGACTGGGGCCGCTTCCGCGCAATATGCCTGCGCTGCTCGCCACACCGCGCACTCTGGGGGTCCCCGCTGCTACTTCTGCGGCCAACAGAAGCACCCCCGCCAGCGCTGCCCGGCCTGCGCCGCCACCTGTAAATACTGCGGCAAGAAAGGCCATTTTGCAGCGGTGTGTCAGGCCCGTGCAGTTGCCACTATCGAGCCCGACCTCCCTCCCTTCCCTTAGCCGATCGCACAATGGGTGACGCCATCCTCTGCTCCCTTGGCCACGTGCGACTAGTGGGCGCCGCCATCTTGCCCCACCCCCACAATGTGCGCACCATGGGCGCCGCCATCTTGCCCCACGCCCACAACGTGCGCTGCATGGGCGCCGCCATCTTCCCCCCCCCCCCAGGTCCACATGCGGCCAGTGGGCGCCGCCATCTTGCCCCACTCCCACAATGTGCGCACCATGGGCGCCGCCATCTTGCCCCGCGCCCACAACGTGCGCTGCATGGGCGCCGCAATCTTCTCCCCCACAGGTACTTCGGACGCGCCATTTTGTCCTCCCCTCAGGACTGGACCGCGGGACCTGGGTCGCTGCCGCTCCTCGTCGGACTCCTCGGATGATCGCCCACTGCTCACCTCCATGACGCTTGACCAATCCCGTCCTCACAACCTGGCTACCGCTTCGACGACGGTGCTCATCAATGGCCACATGACCTCCTGCCTCCTAGACTCCGGGAGCACCGATAGCTTCATCCAGCCGGACACGGTAAGGCGCTGCTCCCTCTCGGTCCATCCCGCCAACCAGTGGATCTCCCTGGCTTCCGGATTCCACTCTGTCCCGATCCGGGGTTTCTGTCTGGTCAACCTCACCATACAAGGCGTTGAATTCAGCCGTTTCCACCTGTATGTTCTCCCCAACCTCTGAGCTGCACTATTACTGGGCCTGGATTTCCAATGTAACCTCCAGAGCCTCACCCTCAAATTCGGCGGGCCCCTACCCCCACTCACCGTTTGCAGCCTCACGACCCTCAAGGTTGACCCTCCTTCCCTCTTTGCCAATCTGATTGCAGATTGCAAGCCTGTCACCACCAGGAGCAGGCGGTACAGCACCCAGGACAAGACCTTCATCAGGTCCAAAGTCCAGCGGCTGCTTCGGGAGGGTATTATTGAGGCCAGCAACAGCCCCTGGAGAGCCCAAGTGGTGGTGGTTAAAACTGGGGAGAAACACAGGATGGTCGTGGACTACAGCCAGACCATCAATCGGTACACGCAGCTCGACGCGTACCCCCTTCCTTGCATATCTGATATGGTCAATCAGATTGCACAGTCCCAGGTCTTCTCAACGATTGACCTGAAATCTGCCTACCACCAGCTCCCCATCCGTAGATTGGCCCGTCCCTACACTGCCTTCGAGGCGGACGGTCGCCTCTTTCAATTCCTTAGGGTTGCTTTCGGCGTCTCTAACGGGTCTCGGTATTTCAAAGAGAAGTGGACCGAATTGTTGACCGGTACGGACTGCGGGCCACGTTTCTGTACTTAGACAATGTCACCATCTGCGGCCATGACCAGCAGGACCATGACGCCAACCTTGCCAAATTTCTCCACACCGCATCTCTCCTCAACCTCACTTATAACAAGGAGAAATGCGTATTCAGCACAAACCGCTTAGCCATCCTCGGCTACGTAGTCCAAAACGGATTCCTGGGGCCCGATCCCGACCGCATGCGCCCCCTCATGGAGCTCCCCCTTCCCCAATGCTCTCAAGTGGTGCCTGGGGTTCTTCTCCTGCTACACCCAGTGGGTCCCACAATACGCGGACAAGGCCCGCTCACTGATATGGTCCACTCAATTTGCCCTCACGGCCGAGGCACAACAGGCTTTCGCCTGTATTCGCTCAGACATAGCCAAGGCCGGGATGCACGCAGTAGATGTGACACTGCCCTTTCAAGTAGAGAGCGACGCTTCAGATGTCACCCTTGCCGCCACTCTAAACCAGGCAGACAGACCCGTGGCATTCTTTTCCCGCACACTCCATGCCTCCGAAATTCGACATTCGTCTGTTGAAAAGGAGGCCCAGGCAATCGTTGAAGCGGTGCGGCACTGGAGGCATTACCTGGCTGGCAGGAGATTCACTCTCCTCACTGGCCAACGGTCGGTAGCCTTCATGTTTAAAAACACAGAGGGGCAAGATCAAAAACGATCAAATCTCCACCTATAAATACGAGATCTTGTATCGCTCCGGCAAGCTCAACGAGCCCCCCGACGCCCTCTCCCGAGGTACATGTGCCAGCGCACAAATGAATCAGTTCCGTGCCCGGCACGCCAGCCTTTGCCATCCGGGGGTCACTCGGTTGTACCACCTAGTCAAAGCCCGCCATCTGCCCTACTCCGTCGAGGAAGTACGGACAGTCACCAGAGACTGCCAGGTCTGTGCGGAGTGCAAGCCGCACTTCTACCGGCCAGACCGCACACGCCTGGTGAAAGCGTCCCGCCCCTTTGAACACCACAGCGTGGATTTCAAAGGGCCCCTCCCCTCCACCAACTGCAACACGTATATCCTTAGTGTGGTTGATGAATTCTCTAGGTTCCCCTTCGCCATCCCATGCCCGGATGACGTCCGCCACCGTCACCAAGGCCCTCGATTCCATATTTGCTCTGTTCGATTTCCCCGACTATATCCACAGTGACAGGGGATCCTCATTCATGAGTGATGAGCTGCATCAGTTCCTGCTCAGCAGGGGTATCGCCTCCAGCAGGACAACCAGCTACAACCCCTTTGGAAACGGGCAGGTAGAGAGGGAGAACAGGACAGTTTGGAGGGCTGTCCAGCTGGCCCTACGGTCCAGAAACCTCCCAGCCGCTCGCTGGCAACAGGTCCTCCCGGATGCATTGCACTCCATCCGGTCTCTACTGTGCACTGCCACGAATAACACGCCCCATGAACATGTTTTTACCTTCCCTAGGAAGTCTACATCCGGGGTGTCGCTCCCGACTTGGCTCGTAGCTCCAGGGCCAGTCCTACTGCGTAGGCATGTCAGACTCCACAAGGTGGACCCTTTGGTGGACAGGGTACGCCTGCTCCACGCAAACTACCAGTATGCCTACGTGGAGTTCCCACGGCCGCCAGGATACGGTCTCGCTCAGTGATCTGGCTCCCTCGGGTGCCGATCCCACACCTCCCCACCCTCCCCTCCCCTCCCCCGGCGCTCCCAGCATCAGCCCCACCAGGTCCATCCCTCTTTCCCCAGCCCACACTAGAGGACATGGAAGATTTTGGCATGCTCCCGGAGTCATCCAGCACCGACGACGCCGACACCGCCTGTACAGACGTCGCCACCACTGCTGCGTCATTCTCAACGAACCGTCAGACCACCGGTCAGACTTAACCTCTGACTGGCACCGGGTTGCAAGATGGACACTTAATTTGTTTTCCCCTCCCCTCTGTAAATAATTCACGGATTATGTATATAGTTCCACGTCACCCCCGCCGGACTCATTTTTAACAGGGGGTGAATGTGGTGATCCACCACTGTGTAATTGTGTGTGTGCCTCTATTAGGGGATGTACAGCAGTACCTGGATTACAGGTTTGCCGGTAGCCCCTGCCGGCTAGCTCCACCCACAGGGAGCCGTATAAATATGTATGAGATCTCCTGAGCTGCCATTCTACCAGCTGCATTCGAAGGATCACATCTCACTGTAATAAAGCCTCTTTTGTATCGATTCGAGTCTTTAAGTGCAATTAATAGCGCATCAGTCAGCAAGAAATCCAACAGGAAAATCAGAAGGAACTTCTTCACCCAGAGAGTGGTGAAAATATAGATAAGAAAGGATAGAACAATAGAACGGGAGGAGGTTCAAGTGGAACATAAATACTGGCATGGTCTGAGTGGGCTGTATGGCCTGTTTCTGTGCTGTATCTCCTGTGTCATTTAATGTTATAAAAACATGCAAAGTTTGTCACTGAGTATTGACACCATCTTTCATGCATTTGACATTGTCTTGTGCCACAGCAGCACAAAAACAAAAAAATTAATATGGCCAACAAGCTGGCACTGTGGTTAGTATTGCTGACACGCAGCGCCAAGGACCCGGGTTCGATTCCGACCCCGGGTCACTATCCGTGTGGAGTTTGCACATTCTCCCCGGGTCTGTGTGGGTTTCACCCCCACAACCCTAAGATGTGCAGGCTAGGTGGATTGGCCATGCTAAATTACCCATTCATTGGAAAAAAAAAAGAATCGGGTACTCTAAATTAAAAGAAAAACAAAAAAATTAAATGGAAAATACATTACAATTTATTATACATGTACAGAATAACATGGTTTACAATTCATTTTGAGAAGTGACACCTCTCCCTTAATCTCTCCCAACCCTTTCTCAGGTGCACTTCTAGGGGGCATCTGTGCCTCCTACTCCTCACTCAAGTGGCCATTCTTTGTATGCGAACCCCAGCCCATTAGCTGGCCATTCGTCCATGGGAGGCATCGCAGTCTAAACTCATCCTCACCAATCATTCACATGCATATGGAGGGGTAGGTGGTGGCAAGTGAGGTTAGTGGTTAAGGAGCAGCCTGCTGCTTGTCTAGTTGAGGTAAATTAGTCTTAAGGGAAAAAAAGGACTTGCATTCATAGAGCGCCATTAACATCCTTAGGATGTCCTAAAGTGCTTCACAGCCAATGACTAATTTGTGTGGGAGTGTAGTCACTGTTGGAAAGCAGGAAAATGCAGCAGCTAATTGGCGTACAGCAAGATCTCTCATGTGACAATGCTGAGGTAATCGGTTTTAGTGGCATTGGTTGAGGGGTAGGTGTTGGCCCCAGAATACCAGGGAGAACTCCATGCCTCTTCATCAAAATAGCACCGTGGGATCTTACATATCCATTTGAGGGAACAAACCAGGCCTTGGCTTAACAGCCCATTTGAAAGATGGCACCTCTGACAATGCAGCACTCCTTCAGTACTACACTGGGAGTGCCAGCCAGTATCTCTGGGGTGAGACTTGAACGCAGGACGTCCTGACTCTGGGGCAAGAGGGCGTCCGAGCTACAGTCGACACTGAGCTCACACCAGCAATCAGTCCTCTCTCCTGCATGGCTGAGAGTTACCCGATATATTGACTAACTAAGCTAACGGGGAGTTCTGTGAGGACTTTAGTAAGTCACTAAACTTTATTCCTTGTGGACTCTTTTGCAGTGTCTTTATCATGTGTTATTCAATATTCATTTCACTGACATTGTATGAGCCCAGTTATCCACACTTAGATTGAAACATGAAGCATTGATGTTTGCTGACCCTGAGTGGCTGGAGTGTGCAGTACTTTGAAGCAAATCATACACTGGGCCACAGGTCATCAGCTTAACCCAAGGCTGTATATTGTACTACAGCTCTTTAGCAGTTTTGGTGTCAGCATCCTTATTTACCAAAGCCTCTGAGTTCTGAAGAATCATGAACCCCTATTGATTATCTCAATAATTAGACTGTGGCCCATGGATCGAATATTCCCCCTTGCAGCAAAATTACAGATCTTTCCGTGTAATATTTAAATCTTTAAAAAAAATAAATTTAGAGCATCCAGTTCATTTTTTCCAATTAAGGGGCAATTTAGTGTGGTCAATCCACCTACCCTGCACATATTTGGGTTGTGGGGGTGAAACCCACGCAAGCACAGGGAGAATGTGCAAACTCCACATGGACAGTGACCCAGTGCCAGGATCGAACCGTAAGGCTGCAGGGCTAACCCACTGCGCCACCGTGCTGCCGTAATATTCAAATCTTTAGTGGTTACATTGTCGATTACCTCCCTGTTACCCAGTTTCTCTGTGTCTTACAGTTTCTGTATTGTAATCGGTCTGTATGTGACAGTGTGCGTTAGTCTGTCTAGGTGTGTCAGTATCTATATTAATTTCTGTATTGTAATCTGTCTGTACGTGACAGTTTGTGTTAGTCTGTCTGTGTGACTGTGTATGTTACAGTCTCTGTATTGTAATCTGTCTGTACGTGACAGTTTGTGTTAGTCTGTCTATGTGCGACTGTGTATGTTACAGTCTCTGTATTGTAATCTGTCTGTACGTGACAGTTTGTGTTAGTCTGTCTATGTGCGACTGTGTATGTTACAGTCTCTGTATTGTAATCTGTCTGTACGTGACAGTTTGTGTTAGTCTGTCTATGTGCGACTGTGTATGTTAAAGTCTCTGTATTGTAATCTGTCTGTACGTGACCGTCTGCGTTAGTCTGTCTATGTGTGACAGTAAGTATATTACAATCTCTGTATTGTAATCTGTCTGTACGTGACTGTTTGCATCAGTCTGTCTATGTGTGACAGATATTACAGTCTCTGTATTTTTGTACAGTTGCTCCATGTGTTACAGTCTCTCTGACTCACAGTCTTTGTGTTTTAAACAATTACCATGTGTTACAATCTCTCTGTGTTGTACAAACTCCGTATTGAACATTCCCTGTGTGTTTAAGTGTCAATCAGTTACACACTCTCTCCCTGTTACACGTTCTCTCTGTGGGTTGTGAATCATTCAATTTGTAACCTTTCTCTGCATGGATAAAGGAGCTCAGTAGTGTGTTCACTCAGTAATACAGACTATATTATATGGCCTCGTCATTGGCTCCCGGGTGCTGTGGAGAAGAGCATTGAGAGTTAGGGAGTGGTTTAGCAGCCCCATTGTGTATCACAGCCTCATGTTCCCTGGCCTTTGCTCGAAGTGTGGCAATGCTGCAACTACGAATCTCCTCCGGGCTGGGACTGGGGCTGGAATTGTCTTTGATTCCGCGGACCACTGTCCGGAAAGGGGCAGCGAGCAGGATCTCCCCCTGGTCAGTTTGCAATCCTGCCCAGGGGTAGCTGACTGTCTCTGTCTTCTGGTTGTTGGATTTGTGCTCCGAACGGTCACATTTCTCTTCCTCGGGAGAGCTGCTGGGCTCTCTGCTCTTCTCCATGGGTCTCCCCTGGATTTTCAACTGTCTCCGCATCTTGGCTCTGCGATTCTGGAACCAAACCTGTGGAATAAATCCCTCAATCAATTGCCTTATCGTTAAGCTGGGCAGAGAGGTAAAGCACACTTTTTTTATTTTGTACTTCAGTGCAGTACCTGCAGAGGGAGTGTTGCACAGTCACAGGAGACTACAGCCCTGTCTGTCCCCACAGGGGATTGTAAAAGATCTCCTGCTATTTCAAAGGTGATCAGGGGAGTTGTCAAAATATTTATTCCCAACATCGCTAAAACAGTTAATCTGATCATCATCCCATTGCCCCATGCGGGATCTTGCTGAGCAGAAATTGGCAATCACTATGCCCAACAATACACTTCAAAAATATATCATTGGTTTCAAAATCGAAGTCACAGAGTGCAAGTTTGAATGGGGGAGGAACAGTGTATGAGGTTGGAAGAGGGAGGAATTTGGGATGAGGAGGATACTAGGCTGAATGGAGGATGGGTCTGAGAGGGTGGGGCAAGGTGAATAGGGAGGGGATCTTTGAGGGGAGCTTGGGTGGGGGCCAGGTGAATGGGGAGGGGTGTGTGAGGGGCAGGGTGAGGTGAATGGGGGAATGGTCTGTGGGGGCAGGGGAGATGGGATTGAATGGGGGATGTTTCTGTGAGGGGGGAGGTGCAGCAGGGTGAATGGGGAAGGGGTCAGTAAGGAGGAGGATAGGAAGAATGGGAGGTGTCTGAGAGGGAGTGTGGTTGGGAGGTCGGTGTGATGGGGGTGGTGGCCGGTGAATGGGGGAGGGGTGTGAGAAAGGGAGGGTGGGGCATGGTGATTGGGGAGGGATCTGTGAGGGGAGGGTGTGGGTGATTGGGGGAGGGGTGTGTGAGGAGTTCTGTCAGGGGGAGGGTGAATGGGGGCGGGGGGGTGTATGAGGGGGATAGTGGAGTGTGTATGAATGGGGGATGGGAGAGGAGGGTAAAGCCAGATTGAAGAGGATCGCGGGAGAGGAAGGGTACCAAGCTGGACTGCAAGGAGCCTCTCAAATCACATCCTCATTTTGTTACAAACACCACAACCTCATTTTAATGTTAGTGTGAATCATAAAAGTCCCACCTTAATAAGGCAGGCAAAATGTTTTCAGAAATTGTCATAACATTGAATAAAAATGTAATTTAAAGACTTAGAATTCAACAGGTAGAGATTATAAACTGAAAGGTGTGATATTAATAAACTACAGAACCTCTGAAACGTTTAACAGTAAACAGACAAATCTAACACTTCAATCTTTTCACAAATTGTTTCTCACAGTTCAGCCTCACATACTTCCTAATGTCCGTTAAATACTCGCCTCAATTGAACTGTCCTTTCCCCTAATTCTCCCTCACTCTCCCTACTCCTTGCCCACAATCTCTCTTCTCCTTGTCCACAGTCACCCTCCCCTCGCCCATAGTCTCCCTCCCCCTCACCTACACTCTCCCTCCCCTCATAAAATTCATAGAATTTACAGTGCAGAATGAGGCCATTCGGCCCGTCAGGTCTGCACCGGCTTTTTGGAAAGAACACCCCACTTAAGCCCACACCTCCAACCTATCTCCGTACCCCGTAACCCAGTAACCCCACCCCACCTAAGGGCAATTCAGCATGGCCAATCCATCTAACCCTGCACATCTTTGGTCTGTGGGAGGAAACCGGAGCATCCGGAGGAAACCCACGCAGACACTGGGAGAACGTGCAGACTTCGCACAGACAGTGACCCAGCGGGGAATCGAACCTGGGACCCTGCAGCTGTGAAGCAACTGTGCTAACCACTATGCTACCGTGATGCCCTCGCCCACACTCTCCCTCCCCCTCGCCTGCAGCCTCACCCACACGCATCCCCAATAACTCTCCTGACCGCTCACTCACATTCTCCATCCCATTGCACTCTCCCTCCCAACTCTCCCTCTCCTCAGCCACACTCTCTCACTTTACGACATATTTATTCTCTGTTGGAAATCCAGCCTTCTGGCTCCTCATAACCTTGAACGTCTAAATCCGGCACTCCCTTTGCCTCTGTTCTACATTCACACACTCACTCATGCACCTTCTCTAAAACGAGGTTTGAATGTTTTTACCCACTGTACCTGTACTCTGGCCTCAATTAGGTCCAGTCTGAGTGCCAGTGCCTCTCTCATGAAGATGTCTGGATACTGAGTCGTCTCGAATGCTTTCTCCAGCTCCTCTAGCTGCCAGCTGCTGTAGTTTGCTCGTGCCCGTCGCTGCTTTACTGGTTTCGACTCATCTTCATGGCAAAAAATCACAAAAGGGAAAATGTTTCTGCCCAAATCCTCCGGCTGAACCAAAGCACTTTTACAACGGTTTAATCATCTTTGAAGTATGGTCATTGTCAACCATAGCAGAACCTTTGAATACAACAAGGTGCCTTAACAAATAAAGTTAATTTGTTTCCTGTGCTGTTGGTAGCAGGGTGGAGAATCTTTTCCCAGACACCAATATTTCTTCAGATAGTATCAGTGGGACCTCTATATCCCCAGGAGCTGGCACACAGGTTAACATTTCCTGCTAAATGCACCATTTTTGACAATGCCACACTCCTTCATTGCTGCACCACAGTGACAGCCTAGTTTAGGTATAAAATGCAGCCGTAAGTGAAATAGCAAGAAATAGAGACTAATAACCAGTCACGCAATAGAAAACAAGTTGCCCTGACACAGCCAGAAAAATATAAACCAGACAAAAGAGAACAGTGAGAATGTCAAACAGATATTATTCCTCGAGTGAGAAATTCATAGATTACCATAGAATTTACAGTTCAGAAGAAGGCCATTCGGCCCATCGAGTCTGCACCGGCTCCTGGAAAGAGCACCCTACCCAAGGTCAACACCTCCACCCTATCCCCATAACTCAGTAACCCCACCCAACACTAAGGGCAATTTTGGCCACTAAGGGCAATTTATCATGGCCAATCCACCTAACCTGCACATCTTTGGACTGTGGGAGGAAACCGGAGCACCCGGAGGAAACCCACGCACACACTGGGAGGATGTGCAGACTCCGCACAGACAGTGACCCAAGCCGAATCGAACCTGGGGCCCTGGAGCTGTGAAGTAATTGTGCTATCCACAATTGTGCAATTAATTGTACATCCTAGAAAAGCAAACCGAAGAAATGTAAAATAGACTTCTGCTTTTTTTCCTTCACTGAGGTTTCTCCCCACCTGTGATTCACAGGCACTCAACCAGGTTCCACCCTTTTCCCACACCCCTGCCTTCACCCCCTCCCCCCAACATCCCCCCCCCCCCCTCTCCCCGAACCATGACAGTGTCCCTCTTGTCCTCACTTTCCACCCCACCAGCCTCCCCATTTCCGCCAACTCTAGCTGGATGCCACCACAAAATACTTTGGGCACGATTTAACGGAAATGAAACAGAGTCCCGCGTTGAGCGTGTTTAGCTGGCTGTTTCCAGGCGCTGGCAGTGCTGCGAACAACCCCGCTATTAAATGGGACCCTGCTTCATTTCCCGCTGTTAAACGGGACTCTGCTTCATTTCCCGCCCCGTGTGTCCGCGCTCAGTCCCATTTTCTGTACTAATGAGTTCCGCTCGTCAATACAGGAGATGGTGACCCAATCTCTGGACCAGTGATTTTCAAAGTGGGGGTCGTGACCCCAGATGGGTCGTGGGATGTTGTTGAATGGGTCGGTGAAAAGTCACAAAAAATGGTCCCCACAGATCGCCTGACCATTTTTTCCGTTTTCTCTCAAGGTAAATTCTCACTGCAGTACAATGTATGACCACATGAGGCTGATGTAGAATCCTGAACCAGGGACTTCCTTGCCTCTCTGGGCCACAGTGTGGTTGGGACAGCTTGCAGCCTGTTACCTGTAAAATTTTCTTTGGATGACGTTCCCTGCTGCTGTGTTCCGCGTCGGGATCGCTATTATTTCTTGAGTTCAGTTCTTTATCATTCTCTCAGTTAGCCCAGACGTACAGAGGGCAGCACGGTGGTGCAGTGGTAGCACTGCAGTCTCACGGCGCCGAGGTCCCAGGTTCGATCCTGGCTCTGGGTCACCGTCCGTGTGGAGTTTGCACATTCTCCCCGTGTTTGTGTGGGTTTCACCCCCACAACCCAAAGATGTGTAGGGTAGGTGGATTGAACACGTTAAGTTGCCCCTTAATTGGAAAAAATGAATTGGGTACTCTAAATTTATTTTTTTTAAACCCCAGACGTACAGCCTCATCCACCCCTACAAGCCACTGTGTCCACTCCTTCCACTTCCGAATCGTCTCTCCACACCAGGGCTCTTGTCCTTCAAGAATGCCTCTATTTTTTCATTTACCCCCCCTCTCTATCCACCCCTCTTGCCAGGTACTCATCCCCAAGCATCCGTCTCTGCCATGTGGCTACCTGGCCTCCATCAGCTGAATTGGTTCCTGTACTACAAGGACTTTTGCTTCTAACTGTATCGGGACTTCAATTGTTAGCCAAGGATGGCATTAGCTGGCGACTAAACTACGCTCATGTATACAGGAGTTTATGGAATGTGTCTGCACGCTTTGCATACTGGTCAGCCGAGTTGTGTCCAGCATTGGGTTTTTTTAAGCATGTTTTCAGTCTGTGACATATTTACCTGGGAGACAGTACTGACAGGCATCCAATGGCATTTTGTCTAACCACGTTTTTAGTTCAGCAATTAGGACTCCTGTTTTTGAAGTGGAAGTTTTAAGTTTAATTTTCTATCCAAGGTCATGTTAGGTTTTGAACCAGTGAACATTACGTTGTTAAAACTGTGTAAGTCATTATCTGTGTGGAGTCTGCATGTTCTCCCTGTGTCTGCGTGGGTTTCCTCCAGTTTCCTTCCACAAGTCCCGAAAGACGTGCTGTTAGGTGGATTGGGCATTCTGACTTCGCCTCGGTGTACCCGAACAGGCGCCGGAGTGTGGCGACTAGGGGATTTTCACAGCAACTTCATTGCAGTGTTAATGTACGCCTACTTGTGACAATAAAGATTATTACTATTATTATTAATGTTGAGTCTTTCCAGTGCTTGCATGCAAATGCTAACAATGGGTGCGAAGATATAAAATAATCAAATAGTCCTGAATTAGCAAGGTGTCAGGATGGAACTGTCCTTTAAGGTGAGACAGCAGCCCAATTTACAATTTTTATATTTAATAATACAGAAGTGACATTTTATTTAAGGAGTGTGACATTTTTAAAAAATAACTATAGAGAATCTATTGTGAATGTGGCATGAGTCGCAAGAGTTAGCCATTTTATAAAACATGGATCGCCAGAAAGAGAGTTTAAAAAACACTGGTCTGGACCCCCCCCCCCCCCAACACACACACACATACACACCCCCATCCCACCCCACTGTGGCCTCCAGACACCCCCAACTCATCAATAAGGGGGTCATCGAGCCCCCCGCACCCCACTTCATAAAGGCCGGGCACCCACGGGCCCGATCCCTGGTATGGGCAAGGTGCCACCTGGGCACCATGGCACTGCCAACCTGGCACCCTGGTGGTGCCCCTGCCAGGCTGGCAGTGTCACAGTGCCTGGTGGCATCACAGTGCCAGGGTACCACTCTGCCCTGGGTTTGACCACCTATGGGCACTGATAGTCTGGGAGGCACCCTCCCCACCCCCCCACCACCCACCAATGCGCCAGTACGTGTGGTCCACAATTGTGCAAATCAGTGCTAAATAGCGCTCGCTCAGCGTCTCCGAGGGGAGGCTGTTAAGTCCTGGAAGCTGGGTAGACCGGGCATAGACATATTCAAGTGAGACTAACTGTTTACTTGAATATGAAAATTTGGGTCCTGGCCTCAATGGGCGGGATCCAGATCGCGATGCCTTACGAGATCTCATTAAATCTCAAGTCTTGACAAGGCCGGTAAATCCCGCGAGAGGCCTCTTGCGAGATGTATCGGCCTCGTTGCGTCCCACGTTGGGAGCGCCGTGGCTGATAGATTGCACCCAGCTTCTCCTCACCGCCACCTGTCGGCATCTGCAGGGATTATGCCCTCCTCGACACCCTGGTCCACTCCCCCATCACATCCAGCTCCACATGCACCTTCCCATGCAATCGTAGAAGGTGCAACACCTGCCCATTTACCTCCTCACCATTCTAGGCCCAAAACACTCCTTTTAGGTTAAGCAGCGCTTCACTTTCACTTCCTTCTATTTGGTCTCTTGTTTTTGCTGCTCCCATTGTGGTCTCCTCTACATAGAGAAGACTGAACACAGACTGAGCGACCATTTTGCAGAAGACTTTCACTCATCCCGCAAGCATGACCCAAGCCTTCCTGTTGCTTCCCATTTTAACTCAGCACCTTGCTCTCAGGCCCATATCCGTTCTTAGCCTACTGCAATACTCCAGGAAAGGGGCGGCACAAGCTGGGGGAGCAGCATCTCATCTTCCGGTTGGGCACGTTGTAACCCTCGGGACTCAACGCCAACTTTGTCAGCTTTAGATTGTGACGTACTCCTCCATCTTAAACCCCTTTCCAATGCATTTATTACCTCAATGCAACCCCCCCCCCCCCTCCAAACCACCCCTAACCAGGCCATTTGTCTTTTGTTCTTATTGTTGCTATCTTGTTATAATCTCTCCCAGCTACAGTCTGATATCTAACACGTTCTCCCTCTCTTCAGTTATGATGAAGAGCCAAAGGACTCTGTGAACCCTGTTTTCTGGCCCTAGAGATGCTGCCAAACCTGCCAAACATCCTCTGTTCTTGCTTCAGATTCCAGCATCCGCCGTATTTTGCTTATTTCAGATTCACTGGCAACAGGTTGACACTATCGCCACAAATCATGAGCAACTCAGTGCGAGAAATAAATGGTAAAATAATTGGAACACACAGAGTTCAAAAAATGTAGAACAGATTTAAAAAAACATACTGATCAGTAATGAAATATAAAACGGATCAAACATAGTGCAAGAAATAAAATATTAAACGCAAAGAACAACCATTAAAATAAAAAACAGCTAAAACACACAGTCATCAATAAATTATAAAAATGATCAAACATTCAGACCAAGAAATTAAATGTAAAAGAGATCATGGACACAGGAAAATAAACTTGTGCACTTAAAAAAAAAAAGAACTGAATACAAAATACAGCAGACAGAACAAAAAATAGCTAAAACATCCAATGTAATTAAAGAAGCGGGAGAAAGTAAACATAATAGGCTAATTACACAGGGGTCATAAATAAATGTAAAGAACATCATATAGAACAAGGCATTAAAAAATCTCTCGATAGAAGAAAAATTGAAATAAATAAATAAAGCACACAAAGTGGGGCTTAAGTAGGGTGCCTTTTCCAAGGGCTGTACAGACACGATGGGCCGAATGGCCACCTTCTGCACTGTAGGGATTCTATGCTAAATTACTCAGAGCATCAACAGTGGCATAGTGATCCGGGGGTGGGGGGGCTAGCCCTCCCAAACCTACAATTCTACCAATGGGCAGCAACAGCCAAGCGAATAAGGGGATGGATCAAGGAGCCAGAAGCCGAGTGGGTGCGCGCGGAAGAGGCGTCCTGCAAGGGGACCTCCCTCCAGTCCCTCACCACAGCGGCACTCCCATCCCCACCCAAAAAACAGCCCGGTGGTGATAGTCACCCTCCAGTCCTGGAACCAACTACGGCAGCAATTTGGCCTGACCAAAATGTCGGACAAAGTTCCCATCTGCGACAACCATAGGTTCACACCAGCACTGACTGACGCCACCTTCAAATAGTGTGGACAGGATGGACGGACACTGACAGTCAGGGACCTATACACCGAAGGCAGGGTCGCAATGCTGGACCAACTGACAGAGAAATTTCAGCTAGCCAGGGGGAACGAGCTAAGGTACCTGCAACTCAAAAACTTCCTACGAAAGGAGACAAGGACGTACCCACAACCGCCACGACAGACATTACTGGAAGCAAGCATACTAGATAAAGGGAACTGTAGCGACATGTATGACTGACTGGTAGAAAGGGCCGACACCGTACTGGATGCAGCAAGAAAGAATTGGTGGGAGGACCTGGGGATTAAAAAAGGGTGGGGACTCTGGAGCGAGGCACTGCAAAGGGTCAACTCCACCTCCACGTGCGCAAGGCTCAGCCTGACACAGCTAAAAGTGGTACATAGAGCCCACTTAACAAGAACCCGTATGAGTAGGTTCTTCCCGGAGGTGGAGGATAGATGTGAACTGTGCTAAGGAGGCCTGGCCAACCACGCCCACATGTTCTGATCTTGACTTGCAGGGTACTGGACAGCCTTCTTCGAGGCTATGTCCAAAGTGGTGGTGATGAGGATGGGGCCATGCCCAAAAGTGGCAGTCTTCGGAGTATCACACCAGCCAGATCTATTCCTGGGGAGGAGGGCAGACGCCCTTGCCTTTGCCTCCCTGATTGCCCGCCATGGAATCCTGTTTGGCTGGCGGTCAGCAGCACCACCCAAAGCTGCAGACTGGCTGTCCGACCTCTCAGAATCTCTCCAAAAGGAGAAAATCAAATTCGCCATCCGAGGGTCAGACACCGGCTTCCACAGAATGTGGGAGCCATTCACCCAATTGTTCCGGGACCTGTTTGTGGCCAACGAGCAAGTAGAAGAATAGCCAGGTAGCCAAGAATTAGGGGAAAGTAGCCAAGGCATGAGAGGGAGGGATAGACCAGAAGAGGGATGGGGGGGGCAGAAGGAGGGGGGGGGAGTGAAGACACAGGGAATAATAGAGGAGAACCAGGGAGGTGGGGGGGGAGGGGCAGGGAAATGATAGCCGGAAGGAAGGCACGGGAAACGATAACAAGCTTGGTATCTACAGGAACAGAGAGCAAGGAGAATCCAGGCGAAGGACGTGAGCGCAAGACAACAACGGCAGCGAAACCCATCCGGGAGAAGCAAGTGACAACACCATCACCAGACACATTCTCATAGCGCCCTCTCTATTGGACAAAACTAATGTAATTGTTTCTCCGGCACCCAAATGTATATCTACCTCCCCAGTCCCCCCCTCCCCAAAGACACCCCCCCCACCACCACCACCCCCCCCCCCCCCCACCCCCACCCTCTCACAAACAGGTGCCTACTTATGTGTTGTAAATAATATTGCCAATTGTACAGAGTTGCTGCTGTTGAGCTGGTGCCTAACCAGTTACTTTATTTTATTTTTTATTATAACTTTTTTTTTGGCATGTTTGTGTGTGCCCTTCTCTTCTATATATATGTGTATATATATATACACATATATCTTATTCTGTGTACATAACGGTAAATATACTTTATTCAAAAACCCAATAAAAACATTTATAAAAAAACAAACAGTGGCATAGTGGTTAGCACTGCTGCCTCACAGCCTCAGGGACCCGGTTCAATTCCGGCCTCGGGTGACTGTTTGCATGTTCCCCCGGTTGGTTTCTTCCGGGAGCTCCGGTTTCCCCCCACAGTCCAATGATGTGCAGGTTGGGTGGATTGGCCATGCTAATTTGCCCATTGGTGTCCAAAGGTTAAGGTGGGGTTACAGGAATAGGGTGGAGGTGTGGGCTTAAGTAGGGTGCTCTTTCCAAGGACCGATGTAGACACGATGGGCCGAATGGCCTCCCTCTGCATCGCAGAGATACTATGATCAAGTAAGTGATAAAACCTACAGAGCCAGGAAACAAATAAAACTGAAATCTAGGCCGGGAGTTTATTTGCCAAGGGGGAAGTGGGGGGTGGGTTTGGAGGGGTGGGCAGTGAGGAGTGGAGGCAGGGGGGAGTGATGGGTGGGGGTGAGGGAAGTGGGAGTGGGGGGGGGGGGGGTGAGGTGGTGTGGGTGCCGGCTTGGGTGTGTGATGGTGATGGATGGCACGTAGGGGACCCGGTATATTGCTTCCCACTTTCACATTTAATAGGGGCACGTTCAGAAGCTAACGGGAACCTCCCAAGAAGGTGTCAGGTCAGACATTTAAATATGTTAAATAGGAATTAAGTGGCGATTTAACCATCAAATCTGGCTTTCGCAGCCAGTGGATGGATAGCCCAAGCCAGGGTGGACAGGATGAGTGTACAGGGGGAAGTAATTCATTAATAAAACTGACACGCTGAAAAGTGTTTAAATAAAGATACACAACAGATGTTGCCACGCCTATAGAAAAGGCTGTACTCTCAACACTTTGTTAAAAGCCTGATTTCCCTGATTTACAGGAGAGGAACAACTTTGTGAAAGTCCTTTGATTTACCTCGGAACTTATCTTGGAGTTAATGTGCCTGTTCTCAGCCCTCATGGGAGGCTGGGAGCTGCTGATGCAGCCAATACTGTGATCGCTAAAGAGCAGCAGGAGTAAAGGCAGCGACAGCAGAGGCTGTCTTCTCCACAGCTACACCTCCAGGAGCTGCAACTCAGAGGAGGCAAGTTCGCCAAAGCAGGAGTCCTGATGAAGGAGTGGCTTCCTCGGCATGGCTGAGCCTGGATGCTGTGGCCCTAGGTGCATCAGATTAGGAAAAAGAAAAGACGAGGCCTGTTTGGTAGCAGTCTCACCTCTAAGTCACAAGGTTGTGAGTTCAAGTCCTGGTCCAAACGAAAACGAAGGAAGATGCTGCATTGCTGAGGGAATGCCGCATTGCCAAAGGTGCCACCTTTCAGATAATATGTTAAACAAAGGCTCTCGGGCAGATGTAAAAAATCCTAAAGCGTTATTTTGACGAGCACAGGAGAGTTATTGCTCGTGTTCTAGCTAATATTTATCCCCCAATCATCATCCCAAAAACTGATAATGTGACCATTATTACATTGCTGTTTGTGGGAGCTTGCTGTGCATAAATTAACTGCTATGTTTCTGATATTGCAAACAGTGAGTACATTTCAAAAAGTACTTCAATGGCTGTAAAGTACTTTGGGACATCCAGTAAGTCGTGAAAGGCGCTATATAAATGCAAGTCTTTATTTCTTTCTCCTGCCGAGGTTGGCACGTGCTGCCAATGGGAATCGAATTTCTTTGCTCGTGGCCCATTTCAGGCCTCTGCTGGGACTGGATCCCACAGGCTGCAGCCCACAGCTCAATTCGCAGATACCATGTTTGCCAGGGCTGCCTAATATGTGCACTTCGGCAGTGGCGACACCAGTCAGACACAGAGGGTGGGTTTTTATTCTCCCGCATGCCCACCGCAGGATTGGATATTCCGGCCTGAATTTAACAGCCCTTTTGCAGCTCTGTCAAATCGCTGCAACAATTCCCACAGCGGGTAGGACTGGAAGATCCCACTCAGAGAGCTCTCGTCCCTGCTGCAATGCCTGGACTTCCATGGGTTCAGAGAATCAGGGAGCCGCATGTGGTACAGTTGTATGAAACTTTAGTTTGGCCACATTTGGAATATTGCGTGCGGTTCTGGTCACCACACTACCAGAAGTATGTGGATGCTTTGGAGAGAGTGCAAAAAAGGTTGACCAGGATGTTGCCTGCTCTGGGGGTTGTTAGCTATGAGGAGAGGTTGAATAAACTCGGATAATTTTCGTTGGAAAGACGGAGGCTGAGGGGAGACCTGATTGAGGTCTACAAAATTATGAGAGGAACAGACAGGGTGAATAGTCAGAAGCTTTTTCCCACGGAGGAAGACTCAATTACAAGGAGGCACAGGTTCAAGGTGAGAAGTTTAGGGGAGATGTGCAGGGAACGTTTTTGAAGCAAAGGGTGGTGGGTGCCTGGAACGTGTTGCCATGGAGATGGTGAAGGCAGCACGATAGCAACGTTTATGATGTATCTTTTTTTTTAATTTAGAGTACCCAATTCATTTTTTCCAATTAAGGGGCAATTTTAGTGTGGCCAGTCCACCTAACCTGCACATCTTTGGGTTGTGGTGGCGAAACCCATGCAGACACAGGGAGAATGTGCAAACTCCACACGGACAGTGACACAGAGCCGGGATCGAACCTGGGACCTCAGAGCCATGAGGCAGCAGGGCTAACCCACTGTGCCACCGTGCTGCCCTGTTCAAGGTGTATCTTGATAGACACATGAACGGGCGGGGAATGGAGGGATACACATTGATTGGGCAATAAAGTAGGTCTAAATAAAGAATCTGGATTGGCTCAGGCTTGGTGGGCCAAAGGGCCTGTTCCTGTGCTGTAATGTTCTTTGTTCTTTGAGGCACCATCAGATTATCCTGGGATGCTCATCAGCCAAAAGGGATTCCTCAGTGTGCAGATCATTCTTGGCCAGTTTATCATCCATGTTTGACAGGATTTCTGGGGAGCTGCCACGTCCAGCCTAGTTTAGGTGTTTGCACCTCCAAATAGAGTCTTTGAGACCCACTGAGGACCTGGCTGGTAACACAAGAATACAAAAGCTTGAAGCAGGTGTAACCCTGCCCAACAAATCTGCTCCGCCATGCAATATAATCTTGAGCTTCAACTCCATTTTCCCTTTAAGGAGACCTGCCAATGAAACCAACAACAGGTCCGTTAGGAGCGACATCATCACAAGAATGTTCAATGAGCAGCCCACTGGCTCACTGAAAATGAGATTCTGGTGACTGGACAGATGAGGGAAGGGGGCATCAGCAAGTGTCGAAAGCAGCGGTGGTCTGCTGTGCCATGTACAACATGGTACTGCAGCGAGAAATGGATGTACAGAAGGAGAAGGCCTCATTAACTACTGACAAAAAGGAAGAGAGGGGTGCCGAGGACCCAGGTTCGATTCGGGCTCCAGGTCACTGTCTGTGTGGAGACTGCACATTCTCCCACGTCTATGTGGGTCTCACTCCCCAAAGATGCGCAGGGAAGGTGGATTGGCCACACTAAAATTGCCCCTTAATTGAAAAAAAAGAGCTGAGTACTCGAAAAAAAATTTCAAGAGAAAAAGAGCTGAAGGAAGAGGAGCATGATGTGGATAGGGTGGTTGCCAGAGAAGACTGTGCCAGCTTCATAGAGACACAGTTCAGATAACAAACACGCTTAAAGTCATTTGGGCTGTAAACCTGAATACTCAGAGTCTCCGCCACCTGCACAAAACATTCCCACAGTCACTCGTTCCCCTGTTCCGGCACAAGATGCCTTGGACCAGCAACCTGTGAATTTTGGAAACTTTAAGAGCCCCACCAAAGACTGCCTGACAGGGGCAAACTGAGTCACTGGGGCATCAGGCAGCATTTTGCGGTATGTCAGTAGATCATTCAGTCAGCATGGCAAGGTTCTGACCGATGTCCTGTAACCTGGCAGCCAGAGTGAGCAGGCCAGCGGTGTGAGAGACAGCATGCACTCAGTGGCCTTCCACACCTGGTTCTTCAAGGGGTTAGCCACTCTTTTAGTGAAGGTGGTCACCAGCAAAAGTATATGAGAGATCAGGACACTCAAGTTCGAGTTGCCTCCTCTGTTTTGTTGTGCATTGTCTCTAGGAATGTTGACAGAAGCACACACCATTCCTGCTCCACAAGTACCTTTTTAGTGGATGGCTCCCAAGGCTCAGCATCTGGGTCCAGCTGAGCGGAGCTTGAAGGCTGCGCCTTCCGCTGCTGTCCTGGCTCCAGCGCCTGCTCCAGCTCACTTGTAATGTGCTCCTTACACTGTGTCAAACTATCTACCCGAGAGGTTGGACCCTCTGGGGTGTGATATCCGCATTTGTGGAGGGTTTGTGGGAGTCATGTGTCAGTGCACCCTCAGAATATCAGTCCTCCACTGAGTGCCCCATAAAAGATCATCAAAGCTCAGCAATAGGGGCAGCACAGTGGCCCAGTGGGTTAGCACTGTGGCCTCACGGCGCCGAGGTCCCAGGTTCAATCCTGGCACTGGGTCACTGTCTGTGTAGAGTTTGCACATTCTCCCAGTGTTTGCATGGGTTTTGCCCCCACAACCCAAAAATGTGCAGGCTAGGTGAAATGGTCATGCTAAATTGCCCCTTAATTGGAAAAAATGAATTGGGTACTCTAAATTTATTTTACAAAAAGCAAAGCTTTACAGTGCAGAAGGAGACCATTCAGCCCATCGAGTCTGCACCGGCTCTTGGAAAGAGCACCCTACCCAAGGTCAACACCTCCACCCTATCCCCATAACCCAGTAACCCCACCCAACACTAAGGGCAATTTTGGACACTAAGGGCAATTTATCATGGCCAATCCACCTAACCTGCACATCTTTGGACTGTGGGAGGAAATCGGAGCACCCGGAGGAAACCCACGCACATACGGGGAGGATGTGCAGACTCCGCACAGACAGTGACCCAAGCCGGAATCGAACCTGGGACCCTGGAGCTGTGAAGCATTTGTGCTATCCACAATGCTACCGTGCTGCCCCTAATCAATCAAATAAGTCCCCAACCGAGAAGCGGTTCCGTCTGGCCAGCAGTGACTAAGTTGATAAATTCTGCATCAAGTAACTTATGAAAAATTAAATTTAAAATAGAGAATATAAACAAATAAAACATATAGCATAAATAAAATATTAAACAGAAAAATGCAGAGCATGAATGTAAGTATTAAAACAAGAGAAAAGTAAAGTGTAAACAAATAAAACACACAAATCTTAAGAATTAAAACACAAAACATAAAACTAAGGCAAAAAAAGATGAATCACAAGTGAGAGCACGCAATAGAGCGCATACCTCCACCACACCACGTTAACTCAACATTTTTACAAGAATGCAGCTGCTCTTTAGACTTTTCCCTGCCTGGTTAATGCTCTGTAACTATAAAGTTGAAAAAAGAAATCTTTTAATTAGTGCTTCCACCTGCCTGAGGAGGCTTTAGGCCAATCCATAGTCAATAACCTGCTCTGGAAACTCTGCTCAAATTTTGACAGCTGTGACAAATCTACAACATTCTAAATAAAATAACCCACAATATTATTTTTTTTAAACGTCAATTAACCCTATCTCTCAGTCTGAATGGATAATTCTTTCTTAAAAAATCCAGAATCCAGATCTATCTCCTGATCCACATCTTCGCCAGAAACTAATTACTGCTTACTTGGGCCTTATCCGATCTATCTGTCAAGTTTAACTGAAATCAATCCATTGGTTTTGAGATATATAAAGATGAACAGGGAACAAACCTCTGCCCTCCCAAAGTGGCAGAGGTCACAACATTAAAGAAACTATAAAGCACAATGACTCAGAAGAAAGTGTAATTGATAATAAACAGCCGTACAACAACAACATACCAAACAGCGAAACAGAATGCAACACAAAGTATAAATCATACGGGGCAAAGAATAAAATCTATGACAGACACAATATAGAAATCAAGAAGTAAAGAATAAAGTCAATAAAACACAAAGTTTAAGGTATAAGTTACAAAAATAATAAAACAAATAGAGCATAAAGTCAAATATAAAACAGATTAAACATCCAAAGTAGGACATAGATGATATAGTAGGTGAAGAGACATAATATGCTCTGTGCAGGAAAAGGCTTAAACCAGAGATAAAGAACAAAGAAAAGTACAGCACAGAAACAGGCCCTTTGGCCCTCTAAGCCCGTGCCGACCATGCTGCCCGACTAAACTACAATCTTCTACACTTCCTCGGTCCATATCCCTCTATTCCCATCCTATTCATGTATTTGTCAAGATGCCCCTTAAATGTCACTATCGTCCCTGCTTCCACCACCTCCTCCGGCAGAGAGTTCCAGGCACCCACTACCCTCTGTGTAAAAAACTTGCCTCGTACATCTACTCTAAACCTTGCCCCTTGCACCTTAAACCTATGCCCCCTAGTAATTGATCCCTCTACCCTGGGGAAAAGCCTCTGACTATCCACTCTGTCTATGCCCCTCATAATTTTGTAGACAATTTTGTTAACATGAAACAAATAGAAATATTGAATTAAAGAGATAGAACAACTAATAGAATACGCAACAGATAAAGCATTCCAAGCAAGAAATGAAATACACAATAGTAAAAGTAGAGTAAAAAATATATTAACAGATAAAATGTGGTCTGTGCAATAAAATGTGCAGCAGTCAAAATGAATAGAGTGAGAAAAAATACAATATAACTACGACAAACTTTAAACAGATACCGACACATTACAGAAAGAAGATAAACTCACAACATGCTCCCTGTCAGAAATGAAATATATCAGACAGGAAATACTTGACACAGAATATAGAATATAAAATTATTATAATGTAAAATAGAACAACTAAAATATAAAGAGTGAGAAACAAAATTTACAACAGATAAATAATAGAGCAGTAAATGCAATATACAATGGATAAAGAATAGAGCTAGTAATAAAATATGCAGCATTTAAAATGAGCAGAGCAAAAATATAAACTGCAATACAGAGAAAATGCAGAACATATCGTAAAACATTAGACAAACCAAATTGAGCAAATAGGGAATATATAAATCAATAAAATATGTAGAGCAAATCGTTAAATAGAAAACAGACAAAGCATAACTTAACACAAAGCATTCACAGTGAAAGTGAAATACAAATGAGGAAATCAAATGGAATATAAAACAGAATGACATGAAATATAAATATCTAAAACACACAAGAAATGACTCCTACAAGTACTTGACTCACACAGGATAAGTAATACAATATAAAACCTGTTGGCTGGGAAACCCATCATGAGAGTTAGCACAGAACATGTAATATTGAAAGGATAGCCCAGTTTACACCATTCTTATTTTATTTTCTGCTGGAGTCAATGGAAAAGAAAATGAGACAGGATATAAAACAGGCTGCCAATTCCTTATCACCCTACCAACTGCGCTGCTTTCCGAGGTAAATTTTACCCTCATTATACTGGTACAACAATAAAATATATAATACCTGGAGAGCAATCAAGGAATTTGAGGACACGTATTACACATGGGTAAGAAATAAAGTATAAAATGGCTAAAGTGTACAGTGTGAGACACAACATACAGAGATAAAAGATAAAATGAACACAATAACTATGGAAATTTAAAAGATCAAATATAATGGGAATAAAGAAATAGCATCAAGTAAAATAAAGGATAAAATAATTAAATATAAAATAAGCAGAAGTAGTGAGATAACAGGTGAACACACGCATTAATAAAACCTCATGCAAATAAAGCATGCAGAATTAGCAGCAAAATATAATAATCGCAGCAATAAAATAAAAAAGATAAACTACCCTGAGCAATAAATTAACTCACAAACTTCTAAACCACATGATGCAAACAATGAACTCAGAAGTACATGCAGCAATGAAATAGTAAACATGCAAAACGAGTAAAATGCAGAAAAGCAAATGAATTCTAAGGCGAGTGAAACAGGCATTCCCAAACATGGAACGGAGATAAGAAATAAAATCTAAAACAGATAAAACACGCAGAGCAATCAATTTTAAAATAAAGAAAGCATACAGATAATAAATCAAATTTAAAAGATACCGAGCGAAATATAAAAACAGATAAAACATGCAGATTATAAATAAAATAAATTCAGCCTGCACCGAAGTAAATTAAGTTGGAGTACTATTATCACAGAGGAATAGGATTAAAACGTTAAACAAATATGGAGCAAGAAATAAAATCGAAAACAGGTGATAGAGGAGTAAATAGGAATTAACCCAGGTCAAAGAAGTGATTTATTGATGTAAGTACTGAAGATTTAAATGTGTAGACAAGTTTATCGGAAGCTGAATTGGATCGATCTCCCTCTGTGATTGTATTTCGATGAAAGACAATGCATTAGCCGGGCCCTTGTTACATTTTAGTTTCTGTATTAAAGACTTTCTGGCAATGGATTCGAAGACAAGAGCAACTAATCGGGTTTGTATGGAGCTCACATGGTGATACTGAGGGCCATTAACCTTTTCTCTCAACTTTCACAACTTTTGTTCCAATTCACTAAACTCCGAGTGGATTGGTCAGTTAACTTTGTATGGTGGAGAAACCTTCATTTCTCTCCTAGAAGTTTCCCAATTACATACATGTGAGACAAGTTTATTATAAACAGTTGAATAAAACTTTCACTGACTCGGAAAAGCAATCACAGGTTGTTTTCGGATGAAGATACCATTAGAAACCCACTCTGCTGCCTTCTGCTCCTTGATCCAGTTAAGTTCATCTTTCTTTTTCTTTGGCAGACTTTTAGTAGCTTTCCACTACTAAGTCCTTCGCTCCTCCACTTTCTTCACCCTCTCCTCGCTCATCCACTCTCCTCTCACCCCTTCCTCCACTCCTCCTCTCTCCCTCCCCACTCTCCCCATCTTCTCTCTCTCTCTCATACATCTTTCCCCTCCCTCTCCGCTCTAGAACATAGAACAGTACAGCACAGAACAGGCCCTTCGGCCCTCGATGTTGTGCCGAACAATGATCACCCCACTTAAACCCACGTAACCCGTATCCCAACAATCCCCCCATTAACCTTACACTACGGGCAATTTAGCATGGCCAATCCACCTAACCCGCACATCTTTGGACTGTGGGAGGAAACCGGAGCACCCGGAGGAAACCCACGCACACACGGGGAGGACGTGCAGACTCCACACAGACAGTGACCCAGCCGGGAATCGAACCTGGGACCCTGGAGCTGTGAAGCATTGATGCTAACCACCATGCTACTTTCCGTCTCCAACGTTCTTGTGCTGTTTCTCTCTTTTTTTCTGTGCATTCCTCTCACTTTGAGTATCTCTCACTCAGCCTCTCACATTTTCCTTATCTCGCACATACTTCGCTTCTAACTTATTGAGTCTCTATTTCCGCTATCTCCCGGACACAGTGCTATAACATATTTTGCGCTGTCTCTCAGTTGTTTTCTCGTTGCCTGTTTCATTTGTCATCTCATTATCCCTCTGTTTCTTTCACATTCCCTCTCTCACATTCTATCACTGTGTTCCCCACACACAATACTGTGGGATTTTCCGTCAGCCGACGCCGGAATTGGGAAATTCAATTGGGCGGAGAATTTGGCTTTCAGCCGAAAAACGAAATTGGCGCCGAGTGCCAAACAAAATGTCATGCTCTGGTATGTGGACAGTGGTGTGAATGCGGTCTACATCGCACACCGGCGTGGGCATGCAAATTGTACAGTAAAGACCATTGGCATATCATTAACAGCCCCGACCAGCATTTCTTGGGTCTTCCACGATGCTCTGCCTCCGCCAGGTTGAATTACCGAAGACAAGGTTCACTTGTGGTGTTTAAAATCGGCAAACAGGCACCGTGGCTGCTGAGGGTGCGGAAGGGGGTACAAACAGTGTTGAATATCGCTAAAGTGTGCTGACAGTTGTGCCGTTGACCAGGGGGCGTCTGAAGGGAGTAGCTGGGGGTGGCTAGGAGGTGGGAGGAGGGGTCAGGGTTGCTGGGCATAGACTGGCATTGCCGCAGCATGCACACCAGCCATGCAGCTGTGCATGCCGCTGAATGCCCACTGGGAATTTAGCACCATGGGTCATATGGGTGCCCTGCCTCCCCCTCGCCCTAGGCCATCCCCCTAGGTATCCCCGGGCCCCAGCCGACACAGCAACAGGAAGGGCATGCTCCAGGGCAACCTGTGCCATTGCCTTGGCCGGAATGAAGTTTGGCATGCATTGGAATTGCGTGAGTTCTAGCCCATTAACGGGACTTAAATCTCTTGGAGACCAGCATCGCTTTCATCCACGTAGAACACTAGCCCCTGTGTCAGCACTTTGTCTCTCAAATGGAGAATTCCGCCCATAGTCTCTCATGCACACACACATGTTCACAAATATACACACGTTCTCTCTCACACACACGCACTCACTCAACAAATGCTCACACTCATTCTCTCTCTCATACACACACATATTCTCTCTCACACACACATTCTTATACATATGCACACATTCTCTCTCTCACACACACACATAACACACCTTCTCACATATTTTCTCCGAGATACAGATTCTCTCGCAGGCATACACATTCTCACATAATCTCTCTCACACACACAATCCCTCACACACACATTCTCACACATACACAATCCCTCTCTCACACACACAATCCCTCTCACACACATTTGCGCACACACACGCAATACCTCTCACACACACATTCTCACACATACACACAATCCCTCTCACACACACATTCTCACACATACACACAATCCCTCTCACACACACATTCTCACACATACACACAATCCATCTCACACACACATTCTCACACATACACACAATCCCTCTCACACACACATTCTCACACATACACACAATCCCTCTCACACACACATTCTCACACATACACACAATCCCTCTCTCACACACATTCTCACACATACACACAATCCCTCTCACACACACAATCCCTCTCACACACACATTTTCACACACACAATCCCTCTCACACACACACAATCCCTCTCACACACACATTCTCACACCTACATACATTCCCTCACACATACACATTCCATCTAATTCCCTTTGACACAAACTCTTTCTCTTACCAGAGTATTCGGACACCCCGGCCAGCCCGGCCGCCTGTGTGGCCAGCAGCAGTGCCTGTTTACAGGGATCCGGCGGCACGTAGCTCTGGAGCAGTTCGTAGCTGAAGATCGGAGTGGGAGGCAAGAGCACATTAGAGAGCGGGGCCGAGCCGACCCGGCCAGAGAAAGCTGGGCAAATGTGTGCTGTGTGCTGGGAGAATATCCCTGTGGGAATAGGAGGCACTAAGTGGCCAGGACGGAACATGCTGGAGGGAGTGTAGACCTCACCTTGGGGGCAGGTGTGTGTGTGTGGTGGCGGGATTGAAACTCACCTGAAACTCACTCTAAAAAAAAAACTCCCTCTGCAACACGTCATCCGGAGACTCAGCACCTCAGACAGACTTCAAAGTAAAGTCTTCAATCAGCTCGGAGCAGGCTGGAAGGGTTAAGTTTCTCTGTCAATATTCCAAGCAAGCCCTTCATCTGCAGACATTGCATTGACCCACACAGCTGGCCCTCTCCCCGGACCCAGTGGCTAGAAAAAAAGGAGAATGTGCTTCTCCCTCACGGTGGAGGGAGGGAGGGTTCGTCCAATAGGAGCATTCTCAGCATCACCTCCTCCTGACACTTGCTTCTCCAGCCAGAGCAAATCCAGAACATTTCGACCATCCCCAGAATTATTGCCTGGATGATTTATGGGTTTGCAAGCACAATTAACCTGCCCCTTTTCTGTCCACAGTGCCTCCTGGGCCGACCTGAATGATACAGCCTGCAGCGCATTATTCCTCCCATGCTAAACTGCATTTGCCCACTGCTGGACCCATTTGCTGCGACTGTGGCAGATGTTTTGTTACCGCCCTAGCTGGCTCTGGCGACAGCTTGTCGAACTGAAATGTTAACTTGGTTAACCCGCTTTGACAAAGAATCATCTGGACTCGAAACATTAGCTCTTTTTCTCTCCCTACAGATGCTGCCAGACCTGCTGAGGTTTTCCAGCATTTTCTCTTTGGTTTCAGATTCCAGAATCCACAGTAATTTGCTTTTATCAGATGTGAACTTGGTTCCTCTCTGCACCGGTGTCGCCTCGTCTGCTGGGCTCTTTCTGTCGATAGTGGATTCATTCTGCCCATTCTCGATTACTGTACACCTGCTCGATCTACTTTAACCACTATGGACTCAAGCATTGAACTTCGCACTGCGGGTCAATCGGCCCATTATATCTGTGCTATCACTCCCCCCCCCCCCCCCCCCCCCCCCCCCCGAACAATCAAAGCGAACCCCACTGCATTATTTACTCCACTGGTGTCAGATTTATTCGGTCAGGCTCAGGTTTAGCAATGCCATGTTGAATCGATAGTCTGCCATCTTTGGGTCAGTGGGTAAGACTCTCACCTCTGAGCTAGAAACCTGAGCACACAACCCAAGCTGGCGCTGCAATGTACTCAACTGTCAGACCTTGCTGACTTTCTGCTGAATCTTAAAACTTCGTCCCATCCTCCCTCTCCGGTGAACATGTTTATGGAGCCCTTGCAACGACATGAAGAAAAACAGTGAAGTTCTCCCTGTGTCAAACTGTATTCCTCAGACAACATTCCTTAAACTAACAAGACCTGGTCATTAATTCAATACTGCTAAAGCAATCTTCCTGTCTGCCAACTGGCAGCCACGTTTCCTACATCACATTTGAGGTACTGTCACTGGACCAGGCTCTGGGGACATGGGTTCAAATCCCACTTTGGCGACTGATGGAATTTAAAGTTCAATTGATAAATCTGGAATTGATAAGTCAGTCTTAGTAATAATGGCCATTATTGATGTTTTAAAACACTATTGGTTGCTGTAAAAGCCCACCTAATGTCAAGGAAATCTGCCGTCTTTACCTGATCGACTTGGTCTACATGTGACTCCAGACCCGTTGACACTTAACTGCTCTGTGGTACTCTGATATGGCCTGACAAGTAATTGAGTTCCAGGGCAATTAGGTTTCCCATGAAAGAATCTTCTTAAAAAAACAAGAATGACTGCACTTCGAAAATACTTTATTGGCTATAGAGTGCTTTGCGACACCATTTAATCACGAGAGGCGCTATATAAATGCACATCTTTCTCTCTGTCCCAGCTAGCTTTATTTTATCCGTGTCGGCATTTACTCTGCTGAATCATTATTAGTTTTCTAATGCTAGGAAACAAGTGTTTGTCGCAATTGTAAATTCTGATAACCTCATCACAAATTAAGTGGAAAAGTTTTCCAGGTGGATTTACACTGGACTGCAGTTATACTGCATGCCCAAATATGTGATGTTAGAACACAAGAACATAAGAACGAGGAGCAGGAGTAGGCCATCTGGCCCCTCGAGCTGCTCCGCCACTCAATTAGATCATGGCTGATCTTTTGTGGACTCAGCTCCACTTTCCGGCCTGAACACCATAACCTTTAATCCCTTTATTCTTAAAAAAACTATCTATCTTTACCTTAAAAACATTTAATGAAGGAGCCTCAACTGCTTCACTGGGCAAGGAATTCCATAGATTCACAACCCTTTGGGTGAAGAAGTTCCTCCTAAACTCAGTCCTAAATCTACTTCCCCTTATTTTGAGGCTATGTCCCCTGGTTCTGCTTTCACCCGCAAGTGGAAACAACCTGCCCGCATCTATCCTATCTATTCCCTTCATAATTTTAAATGTTTCTATAAGATCCCCCCTCATCCTTCTAAATTCCAACGAGTACAGTCCCAGTCTACTCAACCTCTCCTCATAATCCAACCCCTTCAACTCTGGGATTAACCTAGTGAATCTCCTCTGCACACCCTCCAGTGCCAGTATGTCCTTTCTCAAGTAAGGAGACCAAAATTGAACTCACTACTCCAGGTGTGGCCTCACTAACACCTTATACAATTGCAACATAACCTCCCTAGTCTTAAACTCCATCCCTCTAGCAATGAAGGACAAAATTCCATTTGCCTTCTTAATCACCTAGCACACCCAGGTCTCTCTGCACAGCGGCATGCTTTAATATTTTATCGTTTAAATAATAATCCCGTTTGCTGTTATTCCTACCAAAATGGATAACCTCACATTTGTCAACATTGTATTCCATCTGCCAGACCTTAGCCCATTCATTTAACCTATCCAAATCCCTCTGCAGACTTCTGGTATCCTCTGCACTTTTTGCTTTGCCACTCAGCTTAGTGTCGTCTGCAAACTTGGACACATTGCCCTTGGTCCCCAACTCCAAATCATCTATGTAAATTGTGAACAATTGTGGGCCCAACACGGATCCCTGAGGGACACTACTAGCTACTGATTTCCAACCAGAGAAACACCCATTAATCCCCACTCTTTGCTTTCTATTAATTAACCAATCCTCTATCCATGCTACTACTTTACCCTTAATGCCATGCATCTTTATCTTATGCAGCAACCTTTTGTGTGGCACCTTGTCACACAAGGTGTGACAAGGCGGGTTCACACATCTTCGCATGATGCAGTCTACAATCATATCAGTCACCTGAACTCAGCTATCTGAGAAGTTTCATTAACAGAGTAGTCATGCATCAGATTGATAATATATCAGATTGCAATGTGTAATTTGTAATACGAGGTTGCAATGCATATGAATCATATTGCAATGGATCGGATTTATAATGTATCAGATTGCAATGGATCAGATTATAATGGATCAGATTGCAATGGATCAGACCTATTACAGATTACAATGTATCAGATTGCAATGCATCACATTATAATGAATCATACTGTAATGGATCGGATTTCTAATGTATCTGATTGCAATGTATCAGATTGCAATGTATCAGATTGTAATGGATCAGATTGTAATGTATCAGATTGTAATTGATCAGATCTATTACAGATGTATCAGATTGTAATGTATAGTATTGTAATTGATCAGTTAAAATGTATCAGATTGCAATGAATCAGATTGCAATGCATCAGTTTGTAATGCATCAGTTTGTAATGCCTCAGATCCAAAATGTATCAGATTGCAATGGATCAGATTGTATATATTGTATATATGGGCAGCAGGGTAGCATGGTGGTGAGCATAAATGCTTCACAGCTCCAGGGTCCCAGGTTCGATTCCTGGCTGGGGCACTGTCTGTGTGGAGTCTGCACGTCCTCCCCCTGTGTGCGTGGGTTTCCTCCGGGTGCTCCGGTTTCCTCCCACAGTCCAAAGATGTGCGGGTTAGGTGGATTGGCCATGCTAAATTGCCCATAGTGTCCTAATAAAAAGTAAGGTTAAGGGAGGAGGGGAGGGGGGGGGTGTTGGGTTACGGGTATAGGGTGGATACGTGGGTTTGAGTAGGGTGATCATGGCTCGGCACAACATTGAGGGCCGAAGGGCCTGTTCTGTGCTGTACTGTTCTATGTTCTATGTTAGATTTATATCATTTTTTGAAGTATCGGCCTGAAATGTGTCACGTTATATTTGCAATTTTACATTCGGAATCCCATTTGTTACGTGTAATGAAGTCGATGCTTCATTCCCATGCCGCCAGCTGTTGCTTCTCTTTCCCAATGCCTCGACCATTTAAAATATTGCGTATCAATTCCAAAATCGGACAACTTGAGAAAGCGGCCCGTGAATAACTGTAAATATAGTGGCGAGTTCACGGTGGAGTGTCCAGTGTTGGCAGGGCTTGTTTGATTATAACTGAAATCCAATTCCTCCCTTAAACGGCCCTCGCACATTGGATGAATCAAATGTTTCAAAACCATTATTTTGAGAAGTCGCCGAATAGAGTTGCACATCTAAATCACACATAATGAAATGCTGGGAAACAGATCAAGGTGAAGGAAATGCTGGAGCCAGGTACAAATATTATGAAAGAAAAGTTCGGACAAACTGTTTGAAATAATTTTGAAGTTTATTCGCACCCGGTTAACTCTTTCTGCTTACCTCTCCTGTCAGTGTAGACAATATCGCTCTTCCTTGTGTATTTTTTTGTGTGTGTTGTGAGATGATTTTTGTGTCCATTCACACTGGAGCTAGATCTCACCCTCACCGACAGACAGATCGATCTGTCTATCTCACTGCCGAGTAAACAAGCAGGGAGATGTTATCGAGTTAATTGAGGGTTAAATTAAATAAAACCGAGGCCGTTTTATTTGTAGCTGCTGTCAAAGTCTGCAACTTTGAAAGTTGATCTCCGAACTATCAACCCCCCCCCCCCCCCAATAGGAGTGCTGCGATTTAATGTTTCTTGCCGTATTTCTAAATAACGCTAACTGTTCAGTTTGACAGTATAGCTCTAACTCCTCTCGTGTTTTCTAAATGGTACACTGTGCAATGCAATGTCGATCATCCAACAGGTTTGACATAGCAAGTGGCTATTGACTGCCCATTAGGAGCGGGGAAGGGGCGCGGTCCAGTATAACACACTGACAATTAGCAGCTCGACAAACAGGAGCTTCTTTTATTTGTTAATGCAGTGATCAGTTCATGTCTGACATGTCTTCTTCAATATATATTGTGGTGTAGCAGCAAACCAATTTAGCTCATAAGCTAAATCACAATTAAAGACTAAGGAAGCTATTCCACACATTCTTTATTCAACAATTCAAACAATATCCTCCCCTGGTGTCAGATCTATTCTCCCCTCATAATCTCCATCCATTCGCCTCAACGTTCTAGGCTATATTACTCCATCTGGGCGCTCACTCCATGAGTTGATCCCTGTTCGTGTGAATAGAGTCCCTCTGTCGGTTTAAAATTTGCTTTCAATAGTTTGGACCTCTGCCTCTCCTCCCATCTCTGCCTCTCCTCCCATCTCTGCCTCTCCTCCCATCTCTGCCTCTCCTCCCATCTCTCCCCCTCCCCTCCCATCTCTCCCCTCCCCTCCCATCTCTCCCCCTCCCCTCCCATCTCTCCCCCTCCCCTCCCATCTCTCCCCTCCCCTCCCATCTCTCCCCCTCCCCTCCCATCTCTCCCCCTCCCCTCCCATCTCTCCCCCTCCCCTCCCATCTCTCCCCCTCCCCTCCCATCTCTCCCCCTCCCCTCCCATCTCTCCCCCTCCCCTCCCATCTCTCCCCCTCCCCTCCATCTCTCCCCCTCCCCTCCCATCTCTCCCCCTCCCCTCCCATCTCTCCCCCTCCCCTCCCATCCAGGGCCGGTTTTAAGCCTATTTGACCAATTTCATCAAATTGGGCCCCGCACCTTAAGGGGGCCCCGTGCCAGCGGCGACAGAGTTACCGTTTGAAGCCTTTTCTGTATTCTAAGAGGAACTATAGGGTAGTTTTTACTTTTGGGGAACGCACCACATTACCGTCGACAAATCCTTCAGCCCTGCGCCGCCAAATCCTTCCGCCCGGGTAAGTAAGTTTCAAAATTTTAGTATATTAAGCATTTAATGTTTTTTTTTGGTTAAAGACGAGCATACTACACAAAATATAAACATACATAAATTTTTACTTTGTAGAGTAGGTACCCCGCCATCACTTTTCTAATTGGGCCCGCAATTCCTAGCACCGGCCCTGCTCCCATCTCTCCCCCCTCCCCCCTCCCCTCCCATCTCTCCCCCTCCCCCCATCTCTCCCCCTCCCCCCATCTCTCTCCCTCCCCCCTCCCCTCTCCCTCCCCCCTCCCCTCTCCCTCCCCCCTCCCCCCTCCCCTCTCCCTCCCCCTCCCCTCCCCCCTCCCCTCCCCTCCCCCCTCCCCTCCCCCCTCCCCTCCCCCCTCCCCTCCCCCCTCCCCTCCCCCCTCCCCTCCCCCCTCCCCTCCCCCCTCCCCTCCCCCCTCCCCTCCCCTCCCCCCTCCCCTCCCCTCCCCCCTCCCCTCCCCTCCCCCTCCCCTCCCCTCCCCCCTCCCCTCCCCCCTCCCATCTCTCCCCCTCCCCCCCATCTCTCCCCCTCCCCTCCCATCTCTCCCCCTCCCCTCCCATCTCTCCCCCTCCCCTCCCATCTCTCCCCCCTCCCCTCCCATCTCTCCCCCTCCCCTCCCATCTCTCCCCCTCCCCTCCCATCTCTCCCCCTCCCCTCCCATCTCTCCCCCTCCCCTCCCATCTCTCCCCCTCCCCTCCCATCTCTCCCCCTCCCTTCCCATCTCTCCCCCCTCCCTCCCATCTCTCTCCCTCCTCCCTCCCATCTCTCCCCCTCCCCTCCCATCTCTCCCCCTCCCCTCCCATCTCTCCCCCTCCCCTCCCATCTCCCTCTCCCCCTCCCTCCCATCTCTCCCCTCCCCCTCCCATCTCTCCCCCCTCCCCTCCCAGCTCTCCCCCTCCCATCTCTCCCCTCCCATCTCTCCCCTCCCCTCCCCTCTCTCCCCTCCCTCCCTCCCCTCCCCTCCCATCTCCCCCTCCCCTCCCATCTCTCCTCCCTCCCCTCCCCCCCCTCCCCTCCCCCCCCCCTCCCATCTCTTCCCCTCCCCACCCCTCCCATCTCTTCCCCTCCCCACCCCTCCCATCTCTTCCCCTCCCTCCCATCTCTTCCCCTCCCCTCCCATCTCTTCCCCCTCCCCTCCGATCTCTTCCCCCCCCCTCCCATCTCTTCCCCCCCCCCTCCCATCTCTTCCCCCCTCCTCCCATCTCTTCCCCCCTCCTCCCATCTCTTCCCCCCTCCTCCCATCTCTTCCCCCCTCCTCCCATCTCTTCCCCCCTCCTCCCATCTCTTCCCCCCTCCCCTCCCATCTCTTCCCCCCTCCTCCCATCTCTTCCCCCCCCTCCCATCTCTTCCCCCCCTCCCATCTCTTCCCCCTCCCCTCCCATCTCTTCCCCTCCCCTCCCATCTCTTCCCCCTCCCCTCCCATCTCTTCCCCCTCCCCTCCCATCTCTTCCCCCTCCCCTCCCATCTCTTCCCCCTCCCCTCCCATCTCTTCCCCCTCCCCTCCCATCTCTTCCCCCTCCCCTCCCATCTCTTCCCCCTCCCCTCCCATCTCTTCCCCCTCCCCTCCCATCTCTTCCCCCTCCCCTCCCATCTCTTCCCCCTCCCCTCCCATCTCTTCCCCCTCCCATCTCTCCCCCTCCCCTCCCATCTCTCCCCCTCCCCTCCCATCTCTCCCCCTCCCCTCCCATCTCTCCCCCTCCCCTCCCATCTCTCCCCCTCCCCTCCCATCTCTCCCCCTCCCCTCCCATCTCGCCCCCTCCCCTAGTGTGCTTGGTAACATTCCAGATTTACACCGTCTGTACACACAGCTGACAGGGTTAGGCTCAGTAAATCCCGTTTAGCTATCATCGCATCCCCTGTGTTCATTGGTCGACACTGGCTCCAGCGTAAGAATTTCATCATGTTTTCAAATCCTTCTGTTACTTCACCCCCAACCCCTCCCTCCTCCTCCAGACACTCCTCCAGCCTCTCACCCCTCTGTCACCCCTGCACGCCTCATGTTCTGGCCTCTGGAGTATCCCTGATTTTCTTTGTTCCACCATTAGACTTCAGCGGTCTAAACTCTGGAATTTCCTCTCCCAAGCCAGATGAGCCGGCATTATTAGGTTGCTGCTTGTGGGAGCTCGCTGACTTCCTCCATTACAACAATGATTACACTCCAAAGTACTGTCAAGCACTTCGGGACAACCTGTGACCAAGGCAGGCGCCGCATGAATGCAACTTCGTTTTGCCCACACACCCCGGTGCATTTCCATTGAACCTTTGGGGAGGGACTGAGTACAGTAAAACACACGTTCCTGTGACTTTACATTAATCTCAGGTTGCAGAGTTTAGCAGACTTTGATATTCTGATATAAATGTTGTACACAGTGAACCACTTCCCAAATAACTGACAGGGATAACAGCAATTACTCCACACAGAAAGTGATCACCACATTGAATTAACTCCCAGATGGAATAGAGAGGACTGGACTATTTTGTAAGGACTGCTGAGGAATTCTAATGAACACACTCTGGATCTGATGCCCTCTCTTCAGTTCCAAGGAAAGAGAAAACCATAAATTATTTCCTTCTCAGGTTCATCCTCCTTTGGAGCAACTATCTCACCAAAATCCAATATAGTGGAGTTTGGGGAGACAGAGCCGGATCCAGATCTTTTCCTGGAACCGCGTTTGGTATCTTCATTGATGAATTGGGACAGAATGAGGAGGACTGTGATGCACGATCAATTGTACAAAGACAATTGGATACAACTGTGGCTTTATCGCAGTAAGATGTGTGGCCTCCCACAGCAACTGGCGAAATGGCTGCTGAATAGAGGACACGCTCCTCCTACTGGGCGGAGCCAGCAGGCAGGGGCTACCGGTGAACCTGTAGTACAGGTCCTACCTTACATCACTTAATACAGCTGTAACAGTGGTTTACCACATTCACCCTCTGTTAAAAATGAGTCCGCCGGGGGTGGTGGAGAACTATATACAGTAGTGAATTTATGTACAGTGTTTTATCAGGGAAAAGAAAAAAAAATGTCCTTTGAAAGTCCGGTGCCAGTTAGAGATTCAACCAGTCTGGTGCCTTGATGTTCTGTTGAGAGCAACGTAGCGGTGGCAGCGATGTCGATGCTGGCGATGTCGATGCTGGCATGATGTTGGATGACACCGGGAGTGTGCCGAAATCCTCTTCATCCTCTGGCATGGGAAGGAGGGATGGTCCTGGTGGGGTTAATGTTGGGAGCGCCGGGGGAGGGGAGGTTGGTACCGGGCCGGAGAAGTGTCTATGGGTGGAACCTGCTGGTGCCAGGTCCCTGAGAGAGACAGTATCTTGGCAGCCGTCGGGGTACGCCACATAGGCATACTGGGGGTTGGCATGGAGCACGTGAACCCTATCCACCAACGGGTCCGCTTTGTGGAGTCGGACTTGCCTATGGAGCAGGACCGGTCGTGGAGCTGCGAGCCAATTGGGGAGCAACACCCCGGATGTGGACTTCCTGGGGAAGGCAAAGAGACGTTCATGGGGTGTGTTATTCGTAGCGGTGCACAGTAGTGACCGGATGGAGTGTAGTGCATCAGGGAGGACCTCCTACCAGCGAGAGGCTGGGAGGTTCCTGGACCGTAGGGCCAGTTGGATGGCCCTCCAAACCGTCCCGTTCTCCCTCTGTACCTGCCCGTTTCCCCGGGGATTATAGCTGGTCGTCCTGCTGGAGGCGATACCCCTGCTGAGCAGGAACTGACGCAGCTCATCATTCATGAATGAGGATCCCCTGTCACTGTGGATGTAGGCGGGGAAGCCCAACAGAGCGAAGATTGTGTTTAGTGCTTTGATGACGGTGGCAGACGTCATATCGGGGTATGGGATGGCGAAGGGGAATCTGGAGTACTCATCGACCACACCGAGAATATACGTGTTTCGGCCGGTGGAGGGGAGGGGCCCTTTGAAATCCAAGCTGAGGCGTTCAAAGGGGCGGGAGGTCTTCACCAGGCATGCACGGTCCGGCCGGTAGAAGTGCGGCTTGCACTTAGCACAGACCTGGCAGTCCCTGGTGACTGTCCGTACTCACTTGACGGAGTAGGGCAGATTGCGAGCCTTGATAAGATGGTACAATCGTGTGACCCCTGGGTGACAAAGGCTGTCGTGTAGGGCCTGGTGTCGATCTATTGTGCGCTGGCACATGTACCTCGGGATAGGGCACCTGGGGGCTCGTTGAGTTTGCCGGGGCGATACAAAATCTCATAATTATAGGTGGAAAGCTCGATTCTCCACTGCAATATTTTATCGTTTATGATCTTGCCCCGCTGCGTGTTGTTAAACATGAAGGCTACCGACCGTTGGTCAGTGAGGAGAGTGAATCTCCTGCCGGCTAGGTAATGCCTCCAATGCCGCACAGCTTCAACGATAGCTTGGGCCTCTTTTTTGACGGACGAATGCTGAATTTCTGAGGCATGAAGGGTGCGGGAAAAGAATGCCACGGGTCTGCCTGCCTGATTGAGGGTGGCGGCAAGTGCGACGCCTGATGCGTCGCTTTCTACTTGGAAGGGCAGTGTCTTGTCTACTGCGTGTATCCCGGCCTTGGCTATGTCAGCTCTGATACGGGCGAAGGCCTGTTGTGCCTCGGCCGTAAGGGGAAAGTGGATGGACTGAATGAGTGGGCGGGCCTTGTCCGCATAGTTTGGGACCCATTGGGCGTAGTAGGAGAAGAACCCCAGGCAGTGTTTGAGGGCCTTGGGACAGTGGGGGAGGGGGAGCTCCATGAGGGGACGCATGCGGTCGGGATCGGGCCCCAGAACTCCGTTCTGGACCACATAGCCGAGGATGGCTAAGCGGGTTGTGCTGAACACGCACTTCTCCTTGTTGTAGGTGAGGTTGAATGGCGGTGTGGAGGAATTTGGCAAGGTTGGAGTTGTGGTCCTGCTGATCGTGGCCGCAGATGGTGACGTTGTCTAGGTACGGGAAGGTGGCCCGCAAACCGTACCGGTCGACCATTCGGTCCATCTCCCTTTGGAAGACCGAGACCCCGTTAGTGACGCCGAAGGGAACCCTGAGGAAGTGATAGAGACGACCGTCCGCCTCAAAAGCAGTGTATGGATGGTCCAATTTATGAATAGGGAGCCGGTGGTAGGCGGATTTGAGGTCTATCATTGAAAAGACCCGGGACTGTGCAATCTGATTGACCATATCAGATATGCGTGGGAGGGGGTACGCGTCGAGCTGCGTGTACCGATTGATGGTCTAGCTGTAGTCCACGATGTTGCCTTCCCGAAGCAATCGCTGGACCTCGGACCTGATGAAGGTCTTGTCCTGGGTGCTGTACCGTCTGCTCCTGGTGGCAATGGGTTTGCAATCTGGAGGTAGATTGGCAAAGAGGGAGGGTGGGTCGACCTTTAGGGTAGCGAGGCCGCACACAGTGAGGGGTGGTAGGGGCCTGCTGAATTTGAGGGTAAGGCTCTGGAGATTGCACTGGAAGTCCAGGCCTAGTCGTAGTGCAGCGCAGAGATTAGGAGGGACGTAGAGGCGGAAGCCGCTGAATTCTATGCCCTGGACCGTGAGAGTGATTGTGCAGAACCCCCGGATCACGATGGAATGGTATCCGGAGGCTAGGGAGATTCTTTGGTTGGCGGGATGGACCACGAGGGAGCAGCGCCTTACCATATCCGGGTGGATGAAGCTTTCGGTGCTCCCGGAGTACAGCAGGCAAGAGGTCACGTGACCGTTGATTCTCACACTGGTCGAAGCAGTGGCTAGGTTGTGCGGACGAGACTGGTCGATCATCACTGAGGCGAGCTGCGGTCAGTCGTCGCTGGCGTCAGAAGATGGAGAGCGTGGGGGGCCCAGGTCATGGAATGCTATCGGCATCCATGCCCCGTGGGGAAGACAGGATGGCGGCGCCTGAAGATCCTGCGGGGCACAAAATGGCAGCGCCCATGGGCCGCACGTTGCAGGGCTGGACAAGATGGCGGCGCCCAAGGGCCGCATGTGGACTGAGGGGGGGGGGAAGATGGCGGCGTCCACTGGCCGCGTGTGGCCCCAGGAGGTGAAGATGGCGGTGCCCACTGGCTGCGCGTGGTCCGGGACGAAGATGACGCCACCCATTATGAGTAGGTCGGGGGAGGGGATGATAGCGGCGACTGCGCTGTCCTGGCAAACCGCGGCGTAGTGCCCCTTTTTGCCGCAAGCCTTGCAAATGGCAGTGCGGGCCGAGCAGCGGGGGTGCTTCTGCTGACCGTAGAAGTAACATCGGGGACACCCGGGGTGCGCGGGTTGGCGTGTGGCACAGTCGCACTGGCTGGGTGAAGCCCCGGCTGGGGCGGCCGTCTGTGGGGTCCACGAGGGATAGGAGGGGTGGGCTGCGCGGCTGGAGGGGTAGGCCTGAGCATTACGTGAGGCGACCGTCATGGAGAGTGCTAGCTTTTTAGTCTCAGCTAGGTCGAGCGTGGCCATTTCTAGCAGTCTTTGGCGTATGAGGTCCGACCCAATCCCCGTTACAAACGCATCGCTCATAAGAAGGTTGTAATGTTCGGTGGCCATAGGCCTGGCAGTCACAGTCCCGGATGAGTGGGATTAGGGCCCGCCAGAAGTCTTCTATGGACTCACCAGGGAATTGAGAGCGAGTGGCGAGTACGTGCCTGGCGAAGAGTGTGTTCGTTTTCTGTGCTTGGTTTTCTTTGAGGAGCGCCATGGCATCTGCGTAATGCGGGGCGTCCTGGATCAGCGGAAACACATTGGAGTTCAACCTTGAGTACAGGATCTGTATCTTCTGAGCCTCCGTCGGAGGGGTAGTCGCTGAGTTTATGTAAGCCTCGAAGCAAGCTAGCCAGTGATCAAAGTCCTTTTTGGCATCGCTTGATTGCGGATCCAGCTGCAGGCGATGTGGTTTGATTCGGAGGTCCATCTTTTAGAAAGTCTTACGGCAATAAATTGATGCACGATCAATTGTACAAAGACTAAGGTTGGATACAACTGTGGCTTTATTGCAGTAAGATGTGTGGCCTCCCACAGCAGCTGGCAAAATGGCTGCTGAATAGAGGACACGGTCCTCCTACTGGGCGGGGTCAGCAAGCAGGGGCTACCGGTGAACCTGTAGTACAGGTCCTACCTTACATCACCTAATACAGGTGTAACAGTGGTTTACCACTGACTGGAAAGAAAGAACTTTCACTTTGAGGGTACCTGTCATGGGTCCAGAGCACTAGACAGTCTAATAATAATCCTTATTGTCACAAGCAGGCTTACATTAACACTGCAATGAAGTTACTGTGAAAAGTCCCTAGTTGCCACATTCCGGTGCCCGTTCGGGTACACAGAGGGAGAATTCAGAATGGCCAAATTACCTAACAGCATGTCTTTCGGGACTTGTGAGAGGAAACTGGAACACTGGAGGAAACCCACACAGACACGGGGAGAACATGCAGACTCCGCACAGACAGTGACCCAAGCCGGGAATCAAACCTGGGACCCTGGCGCTGTGAAGCAACAGTGCTAACCACTGTGCTACCGTGCTGCCCTATGTTTGAAATGTAGTTGTTATGTGGGAAATGTGACAACCAATTTGAACACGCAATTTCCCACAAATACTCATGTGGTTAATGACCAGAGGATCTGGTTCAAAGGATGTTGATTGAAGAACGGATATTGGTCAATGTGCTGCATTGCATCCTGGGATCTTTCACAGTCACTCGAGGGGGTAGAGAGAATGTTTGGTACTGCATTAAACATGTCAGCCTCCATTGTGTGATCAAGTCTTTGGAAAGGGAATAAGTACAGATGGGTGAAAGAAGAGAGGTTAATTGTTGGGATTTTCTGGTTTTACAAAGGACCACCAGGTTGCAAATCCCACAATTCAAAGGGTTTATGTCTCTGAGCCGAGACTATTAGTATCTTACCAAGTGGAACAGAAACTATAGTCTGGCTGGAGGATAAAGCAACAAGAAACCACCCACCAAGGGGAAGCGAAAGAAAATCCTGGATTTAAAAAAAGACAAGACCACAAGGAAAGTAAAGACATAAACTCGGGGAAATGGTGTCCAGCCTACAGCACAGAAAAAAGGCCATTCAGCCCAACGTGTCTTTGCCGGTGTTCAAGTTCCACACGAGCCTCTTCCCCCACCTCTTCATCCATCAGTTTTTCCTTCTATTCCTTTCTCCTTCATGTATTTATCCAGCTTTCTGCATCCTAGTTATTTGGCAAACTATTCCATGTTGGAATGAGCTCCACATTCTAACCAGGGTGGTTCTCCCACTCCCCTGATTGGATTTATTAACTGCAATGTGAGGAAGAGGGAGAGCGAAATGTCTCAGGGTACAGTTCATATTTGGTGGAGGGGGAGGGGGACTTGTGCCTGAGTTCGGATGATGCTCGAAATCAGAGGCTGCTTGAGGCTGGCTGATGAAAGCAGGAAAACTGTCGGTTTGGGGTCAGTTCCCCTCGTCCTTTGAAGGCTCCTCGAATGCCCAGTAAAGATTCTCACTGACATTCTGTGGAAAAGAATCGAAATGCTGCCATCAGCCATTCAACTGGGTCAACAGGTAATTTAATTAGAGGCCAGAGCAATGGGGTTGGGGGGTGTACACATCTGATTCGCACTGCTGTTTGTTTTAGGCAAATAAAGCAATTACCTACTTAATGGAAGCTTTCCGCTCCGCTCACTTTGATGTTTGTGTGTACACAGATCCTGATCTCCTTTACTCTCTGGACATCAATTTTCCAGGTCTTCCTTAATCACCAGTTCTGCCTGTTCCATCAGAATCACTAATAATGAGCAAATGGAAGGGACAATGACAGTGTCCGCTGTGGTTCAATAGGCAGCACTCTCACCTGGGAGTCAGAGGTTTCTGGGTTCACAGACCCACTCCAGAGATTTAAAAAAAATATAAATTTAGAGTACCCAATTCATTTTTTTCCAATTAAGGGGCAATTTAGCGCGGCCAATCCACCTACCCTGCACATCTTTGGGTTGTGGGGGCAAAACCCTCACAAACACGGGGAGAATGTGCAAACTCCACACGGACAGTGACCCAGAGCCGGGATCGAACCTGGGACCTCGGCGCCGTGAGGCAGCAGTGCTAACCCACTGCACCACCGTGCTGCCCCACTCCAGAGATTTGAGCACAAAGCTAGGAGGAATCCTCTCAATGGAGCGCCGCACTGTTGGAGGTGCTAACCCTCAAATGACATGATGCTGCCTTCCCAGGCTGACATAAAAGATTTCAGAGCATTAATTAAGAGAGATCTCCTTTGTCTCCTGGTCAATATGTATCCCTCAACCAACATCAATAAAACGTGACAAAGGGTCATCTGGACTCAAAACGCTCACTGTGTTCTCTCCATACAGATGCTGCCAGACCTGCTGAGATTTTCCAGCATTTTCTCTTTTGGTTTCAATAAAATATGATGTGGAGATGCCGGCGTTGGACTGGGGTGGGCACATTAAGAAGTCTCACAACACCAGGTTAAAGTCCAACAGGTTTGTTTGGAATCGCTAGCTTTCGAAGCGTAGCTCCTTCCGCACAGTGGTTAGCACAGTTGCTTTACAGATCCAGGGTCCCAGGTTTGATTCCCGGCTTGGGTCACTGTCTGTGTGGAGTCTGCACGTTGTCTGCGTGGGTTTCCTCCGGGTGCTCTGGTTTCCTCCCTCAGTCCAAAGATGTGCAGGTTAGGTGCATTGGCCATGCTAAATTGCCCTTAGTGTCCAAAAAGGATAGATGGGGTTATTGGGTTACGGATCGGATGGAGGTGTGGGCTTGGGTAGAGTGCTCTTTCCAAGGGCCGGTGCAGACTCGATGGGCCGATTGGCTTCCTTCTGCACCGTAAATTTTATGATTCTATGATCCAGTCATCACATTGCTGGTTATGGGAGCTATTCCCCAGGTTATAACAGTGACAAAGGGTGCAATTCTCTGGAAAAATTGTTAAGTGTGGTAGCGAACGGGAATTGCTGTGAGCTTCCTGGCCCTCAGCCCAGCGAGGCCGGCAACAGAATTCAAAGTTAATTGGTCCATTTAATGAGGCCTCACGGGCTTCTCGTCACAAATGAAAGCTCGCAAACTAATTCACCGGGATCGCGCTCGCCAGCTCCCCCGCTAACAAGGTTGAGCAGCACTTAAGCTGCCCTTGTTCAGCCAACCACAGCCAGCTCACAACAATGGTGCCGAGGAAACCAGCCCCAAGATTCGGGGATGCTGACCTGGGGAGGCTGCTCGATGTAGTGGAGGCCGGGAAGGATGTCCTGTTCCCACGAGGGTCCCGGAGGGTTAGCAACAAGTCAGCCAGTGCTTCCTGGGATGATGTGGCAGCAGCTGACAGCTTGGGGAGTGTGACCAGGAGGACTGGCCTCCAGTGCAGGGAGAAGGTCAATGACCTACACCGGGCAACACGATGTATCCACCCACGAACTCCCCATGCAACCCCCAACCCTTCCTCCATCCCCTCCGCTTTCAAACTCCTAACCCCTCCTTCACATCCCCCCCACACCACACCACTGTGAACCATGCGAAGGTTAATGATGCCCTCTCTGTGTCTCCTCAGGAAAAGCTCTCCCACAACCATTGGGAGAGGGCCCAGACTGGCAGAGGGGTGCCGGACTTAAGAATCCTCACCTCCTTCAAGGAGCATGTCCTGAAGGTGACTGGGGTGGCTGAGGACAGATCGGTCACCAACGTGGAGGCTGGCGGACCACCAGGCTCCACCCAAAGGACTTGTCAAACGTGAGTTGTTATTGCCTTACTGACTGACACATCCCTCCCACTGACCACATGTCCATTCTCCCGCAGGTCCTCCAGCCGACGGTGACGGCCCATCCCAGTTGGCTCCCTCTCCTGGCTCCGAGGAGACACCTTGGAGGAGAGCTCCGAGGATGCAACTGTTATAGATGCAGCACTGCTGATATCCCCCCCCCCCCCCCCCACCCCCGGCCCCCTCCCCCCGCCACCAGTGCAGATACACACACCTCAGTGTGACATGTTAGTGGACAGGCTTCGGGGCACAATCTGGTGATCACCACACCGCTGATGGTGCACATCAGGTGGTGACAGGAAGCCCGAGGCGAGACAGCAGTCGGAGGGCTGCAGGATCCCAGGACCCAGCTGGGTCCCAGCCTGATGCTGAGGTTGTGGTACAGAGGTACCCGGAGCTGATGGAAATGATAGGGAGCAGCCAGAACATTCAGAGGGAGATGTCAGCGTTGCTCCAGCAGATCCATAGCCGATTGAGGAGCCCCAGAGGCTAGGGGTGCAGGAGTTGGTGCCGGCATTGAATGGCACCGAAGCAAACACCACGAGGGTGGCGACCACAGTGGAGAGCCTGGTGCAAGACGTCGGCACCATGAGTGAAGGTGTCCAAGTCGTCGCGTGGTCGGTGAGGGCCATGGCTGAAGATCTCGGCAGAATGTCCGACTTGCTGGGGGATGTGACCCAGTACCAGGCTGACCTTGATGAGGTTCTGTGGGACATGTCCTGCTCTAAGGTGGGCATGGCTGAGGTGTTACAGAGCATGGCCCAGTCACTGTGGAGCATCGCTGAGTGTGTCAACACTATGGTGCAGACCATGGGGAACCGCCAGGGCCGGCAGAGCCAGATGATACAGGGACACCCGGGGCATGAACCCGCTGCCCCTCCATCCCAAGGTGAACCCCAGGGGCCTATGGCACTGATTAGTACTCCTTTTGAAAAACGTGAACCTGGAGGAAGGGCTTCTGTGGGGAGCCAAGGAGGTGAGTAGCCATCTTTGCTGAGTGCCAACCCACACCTGCCCCATGGTGTGGCGACGGTGGGCACCAGCTCTCCGAGTTCCACCCCTCTGATGAGGCTCTATCTCGAGGTCAGCACACGGGACAGGGCGACACGGCTGTGCATGTACCGCCGACAAATGAGACGGGGCCCTCTGGCCTCAGAGCCCCCAGAGGACGGCCAGCAGGGGCATCGAAGGCTATGGGACGAGGTAGGCAGCTGGCAGCCTCCACCTCAGATGTGCATCCTGGGGAAACGCCTAGACGTAGTGGAAGAGCTCGGAGGGACGGGCACGTTGAGGATCACTGAAGGCACCAGGGGAGGGGGAAGTAGGTAAGGCTGGGGAGGGGGTTGGGGGTGGCGGTACTTTTGGGAGTGGGATATTGTACAACATATGAAATACCTTTTTGCAGACCCATTATGATGCCTCTGTCACTTCATTCCGCAATGCGGGCTGGCACTTTGCCCATCTCTCCAGGCAGTCCCCCCCCCCCCGCCTCCCTATGCCGCTCACCCACCCTCCAGCCGAGGACATGTCTCTGGAGCTGTGTCCCATCCCCTGGGTATTCGAATGTTGTGTGTGTGGCGTTGCCTCCTGCAGTGTTCAGGCACAGTGTCCATGCATCAGGGGGTGATTAGGATTCTTGGCAATGACTCCCACATGCTACATGGCCTGCCCACCCACGGAAATCCATTTCGCATCTGTGAAGTGCTCACTCATCCACGATTGCCAATTAACGCAGCCAGAGGCCTCGGCAGTCGGTGGAGGAATGGTTGATCGTTTGGGCAGGCACAAGGGTTGCTCCCAGAACGGGTAAACAATCCAAGGGTTGGCATGGTGGTACTGCGAACAGGTGCCCGCCCTGTTGTCCCCCCAGCGCCTCCCCCCCACCCTCCCATGGTGGAGGGCCCCCATCCCAAGCCGAGGGTTCCCCCACCATCCACCTAGCACCCCCAGGCTCTTTGCTGTGAGCAAAGATGGCTACTCGCCTTCTTGGCTTCCCACAGAAGCCCTTCCTCCAGATTCACGTTTTTCAAAATGAGTACTAATCGGTGCCAGCATGACCACTTACTGGGGAGGCCGCTGAATGACAGGAAGCTGTTGGATGACGGGTGGCTCTCGTTAATTGTATGGAAATGGAGCTTAACTGGTGATAATTTGTTTCTGGACATGCTATGGCGAGATCCCAATTTCGGCTTGAGGAACAGGCAGCTTCATCGCATATTGATTGCAGAACTTGTTTTTGGCATCTCCCGCTATTTCCTGGCCTCGTTTTGCTGGAGCGAGAGTGTAACAAGCCGGAGAATCACGCCCAAAGTATTTAGGTAGGTGAAAAGTACCTAACAGGATGCCACCTCCACCCGCTCCCACACCGACCCCTCCCCTACTACCAACCTCCTGACCATCGCTATATTCACCGCCCAGTAGTAATTGATAAAGTTCGGGAGAGCCAATTACCCGCATAAAGCAAGAACCTGGGGCAGCAAAGTGGCGCAGTGGTTAGCATTGCTGCCTCACGGCACCATGGTCCCAGGTTCGACCCCGGCTCTGGGGCACTGTCTGTGTGGAGTTTGCACATTCTCCCATGTTTGCGTGGGTTTCGCCCCCACAACCCAAAGATGTGCAGGGCAGGTGGATTGGCCACAGTACATTGTCCCTTAATTGAAAAAAATTAATTGGGTACTCTAACTTTAAAAAAAAAATAAAGCGAGACCCTATGCTCCACTGTCCCCCTTACTACCCCCTGCCAGTCCCACAGCGCTCTCAATGCCATCGCCAATGGTTCTACAGCCCCTGGGCCTTGCCCGACTGTATCGCTTCAAGCCCCTCCACCACCTCTAACAGCCCAATGGGGACTCCCAGCCCCTGCACCAGGTCCTCCTCCACCCTCAGGAACTCCAACCCCTCCAAAAACCGCCGCAATCCCTCCACCCTGGCTGGGGGTTCCGACTCATATAGCCTCCTGTAGAAATCCCTAAACACCCCATTTACCCCCACCGGGTTTAAGACCGTGTTCCCTCCAAACTTCACTTTCCCGATCTCTGTCGCTGCCTCCTGTTTCCTCAATTGATGCGCCAGCATCCTGCTCGCCTTCTCCCCATATTCGTAAACCACCCCCTCAGCCTTCCCTGTGGATAAAAGCCCAAACTCCATCTGCAGTTTCTGCTGCTCCCTCAACAGCCCCACCTACAGAATACTTCCTGTCCACCTGCGGGATCCGCTCCACTAGCCTCTCCATCTCCACATGTTCCGCCTTCTTCCTGTGTGCCCGTATCGAGATAAACTCCCCCCTCACTACTGCCCTCAGTGCTTTCCAGAACATGGCCTCCGAGACCTTCCCCGTGTCGTTCAGCTCCACATATGCCCGAAAGGCCACCTTCACCCATTCACAAACCTCCTCATCCGACAAAAGCCCCACATCCAGCCTTCACTGTGGGCGCTGACCCCCTCTTTTGTTTACCCGTAAGTCCACCCTGTGCGGCGCATGGTCCGACACAACAATTGCTGAATACTCCGAACTGATCACCCCCGCCATCAGCGCCTTATCCAGTGCGAAAAAGTCAATTCGAGAGTATACCCTGTGCACATGGGAGAAAACCAAAAATTCCCTCGCCCTCGGCCTCTCAAACCTCCACGGATCCAACCCCCCCCCCCCCCCCCCCCCTTGTGCTCCACAAACTCTCCACTTCAAGAGCCACCCGTTTACTAATCAATATTGCTACCCCCCTCTCATTTTTGAGTCTAATCCAGAATGAAATACCTGTCCTACCCATCTTTTCCTGAGCCTGGTCTGATCCCCAATCTTCAAGTGTGTTTCCTGCAGAAGAGCCACATCCGCCTTTAAACTCCTTAAATGTGCGAATACACGGGCCCTCTTGACCGGCCTATTCAATCCCTCATATTCCATGTGATCAGCCTGGTCGGGGGAATCTTAGGCTGAGCTTAACACTGTCTTTCCAGCAGAAATCGCCAGCAAAAGGTCCTTTCTCACCACTCCTCCCAGTATCTCAGAGAAACTGACGCCATTTACAGTGGGTCAACTATTGGTTCCGACTGAGACTGTTGAATTCAGAAGTCAAGCCTGAGGCATTTTACAAGAGAAAAAGGTATGGGGCAGGCAGAGAAATCTGGGGTATGTGGACTGGACCTTCAGGTGCCCACAGGAGCAAGGAGCTGGTGTGTTCCTACACTGTGACATTTTATGAATTGGTGCACCAACTACAGTTACCAACTCTGATTAAACATCTTCCTGGACATTTCTTCATGTGGTCTCCTGATTTCAATTACAGACAAACTGCATTTTTCTACCTCCGTTTTATAATTAATAAATTGGAGCGTTGAATGAAAACAGGGAGCCAAATGCATCATTTATTTTAATAATGTTTGGTTGTTTACAGCAGTGTCCCTGAAGATCATTCTTCTATTCTTCAAGATTCTGGGATAATCCGAGAGAATTGACACCTCCAGTTTAATTTGTACCACAACCATGGGACCATGGCACATACATTGGCACCTGTAGTATAACCTCAGTCATAACAAGTCTTTGAAGAGGCACTTTGCTATCTGTAGCAATCAGTATGTTAATGCTGTGTTCAAGGGGAAGCACAGTGGTGCAGTGGTTAGCACTGCTGTCTCATGGCGCCGAGGTCCCAGGTTCAATTATGGCTCTGGGTACTCTCCATGTGGAGTTTTCACATTCTCCCCATGTTTGCGTGGGTTTCACCCCCACAACCCAAAGATGTGCAGGGTAGGCGGACTGCCCATGCTAAATTGCCCCTTAATTTGAAAAAATGAATTGGGCACTCTAAATTATTTTTTAAGAAATTAAGTGTTCAAAGATGTGGCGGATAGGTGGATTGGCTGTGCTAAATTGCCCCTTAGTGTCCAAAATGGTTAGGTGGGCTTGCGGGGATAGGGCAGGGGTGTGGGCCCTGGTAGGGTGCTCTTTCGGAGGGTCGGTGGAGACTAGATGGGCCGAATGACCTCCTTCTTGCACTGGAGGGATTATTTTAAAAATGTTGGCTGGAAACAAGATTGCCTCCTTTGATAGTTCGCCCAGTGAAGAAAAACCTACTTGTATTGTCCTCCTGAGAGATGCAATATTCATCCCATTGGACATGGTCATGTCTGACACATGCTTTATTCCAAGCCAGAGATTCATACCGAAAATAATATCAAGGGACGGTTGGTGGGGGGAGTGGTGGGGGCGGCGCTGCCTCAGTACTGCACTGTAGTGTCAGTTCAAGTTTTTATGTCCAGGTCTCTGGAACTTGAACCCACGACTTGCTGATTCAGACGTGCCAATAGCATAAAGCGTCGCCTTTTCAAATCTTCCTAAATCTCATCATTTAATCCGATTTTCCGAAGTTACACCTATTGGTGAAGTTCCTCCAGACATTTCTTTGTGTTAAAGACGTGATACAAACAGTAAGAGGAAGAGGCAGGAAAGACTTGGAGCCTGGCAGAAAGAGAGAAAGATTCTGAAAGGTGCAAACATGAATGTTTGAGATAGAGAGATGGGTTGGTGGGTAGAGGGAAGTGGAGAACATCGATAAAATTCAGGATAAAATTCGATAAAATTCGGGGACAGTTAACGCACAATCTGCACAACCTGCTATTCTCGAGTATTAATCCTGTCTTGACTGGTGGATAAGCCTCTTTCCCATCTGTAATAAGAGTCTGTGAAAGGATTTTTACAATACTAATCCAGCACTTTATCATCACTATACGCACCATCAATTTTCACGTGTGGAAGGTGACATGGCGCTAAGACAGATGTTATTCATTCCTGTTGGCCGCTGTGGAAATTTAAATCGGGAGGGTTACAAATCTTAAATAAAAACAGAAAATGCTGGAAATACTTGGCAGCATAGGCAGCATCTGTGGAGAGAAAATAGGAGTTAGCGTTTCAGACCGATGACCCTTCATTCAGGATTTAGAGCCTGCAGTTGAATCAATATTGCCCCTTTTACGCAACCAGCCACAGTTAGAATTACCCCTAATGAATTATCTTTTGAAGTTATCTTGTTTACTTTGAACAATATCAAAGAAGTTCTTGAAGCAATGACTTGGACTTTAAAAGTTTTGATGTTACCTGTTAGTCATTACCTGTTACCATCTGTTTCCATCTGACTCAAGGCCAACCCCTGCGGACTGCGGATTCACAGCTCAGCTGTCATCTCCTGAGCATTGAGGTTTGTTGGACACAGGCCAGGAGCTGGCTAGTGTTTCACAACCGTGCTGTAAACCAGTGTAGAAATGCACGTCCCAGTCTGTGTGGAGATGACAGCTGGGAATCCAGCACTCAATCCATCATTCCACAAAACTGGAAATGCTATTCTTCATTGGGCCTTTCACACATCCTTGATCGAACCCTCAGAACTCAATGGCAGCCAAATGGTCGTCAAATAGAGAACATGTGATTAGGCTTCAGGTAGTGATGTTTCCACCCACCTCACTTACTCTAGCTGGAAAAATATTACAATACAACAGAAATGTCTCAAAGAATCATAAAACACACAAGGAGGACATTCGACCAATTATGTCTGTGCCACCTCCTTGAAAGAACCATCCAATTATTGATTTTCCCTTGCTCTGCAACTTTTTTCACTTTTAAAATATTGATCAAATTCCCTTTTAAAAGTTACTATCGAATCTGCTTCCATCACCTTTTCAGGCAGTGCATTCCAAAAGAACTTACTAAGTTCAAATGAACAATCCGATCTTCCCTTCTGGCTCTTTTGCCAATTATTTTCAATTCCTGTCTTTTGGTTATTGGCTCCCTTGCCAGTGCAAATACAGCCCCTTCCCCTCCCCCAATATCTGCTCCATCCTCCTTCAAGGTCTCCAAACCTTTGCTTCCACTATCTTACCGAGATCCTGTCCATGCGTTGACCCCATCCAAATGTTGTGCGGTGGAATCCGTAACATCCACTTCAACAATTAGCAGCATGTTTATTGGTGTTGAATAACCAAGGTGTTAATCACAGCATATTTAATGTCTTCAATGGTTCAGGAGCCATGAGGCTGGTGGAGGAGTGGATGAAATTGGAGATTATTGTGCCTACTTCTTGGGGAGAAAATTAAGATAGAGGAGACCCGTATTGGGTTGTCAACTCTTGTACCAATGTTCAGCTTTACCACACAGGTAAGCAGGAAATTCCTGATGTGAAGGTGCTAGTCTGAAACAAGCACCAGGATCCTGTAAATCAGAGTCCTGAGGCCAGTTATGGGGTCCACTATGCTCAGCTGGTCATCAACTAGATGTCTTGTTCAAAGCATGGCATCTCTGCCAGAGTGGCACACGCTCAACACTGGATGGAATGTTAATCTTGATTGTGTTGCTCAAGTCCTCACATGGGCCTCAAAGCAACAACTTTATGCTTCTATGTTTTGACCCAGAAGCAAGTGTGCTCTACAAGTGAATCAAGTTGCCACTGTTGGCTAAATGGCAGGTAGGCCAAACAGTGAATTTTCCTGGCTTGGCTGAGTCCAGCCAGAGCTGCTGTCGACACCCATTTCGATGAATGAGGCTGTTTACGAATGTATCGGGTTTCACATTATCAGTGACATTCCTGAAGCAGCGTAGGGCCAGTTCCAACATGATAGGTCTCTGCTGAGGTGACAAATGTGATGGCTAAATGGCCAATAATTATCCCACCATTTTCTTTCTTGAGAGCCTGACAACATCCACCAAATTGCCTTTATGCAGGGAAGCTCAGGAAATGAGTCATATAGGATGGCAGGGATTGTGGTGGTTAGCACAGTTGCTTCACAGCATCAGGATCCCAGGTTCGATTCCCAGCCTGGGTCATTATGTGGAGTGGGCACGTTCTCCCCGTGTGTGCATGGGTTTCCTCCAGGTGCTCCGATTTCCTCCCACAGTCCAAAGATGTGCAGGTTAGGTGGATTGGCCATGCTAAATTGCCCTTAGTGTCCAAAATGGTTAGGTGGGGTTACTGGGTTAAGGGGATGGGGCAGAGGCGTGGGCTTGGGTTGGGTGCTCTTTCCCAGGACCAGTGCAGACTCGATGGGAAAAATGGCCTCATTCTGCACTGTAAATTCTATGATTCTATGAATAGTGGCAGAAGTTGGCACAAAATAGGCAGAGATGCAAACGCACACCCAACGGCAACCTGAGACCCAATTGCAATTGGACATCCTGCCATATCTATATAAAACTGTTGTTATGGGAGAGGCGTTTTCAGAACCCCAAAATGTATCATGGAGTTCAACCAACCTCCCCCCTTTAATGTATTGTTACTTTTGAAGCACACGGCTTGTTCTCCAGGTTTGGTATTACAATTATGGACACGTGGGATTTAAACACAAAACAATGTTTATTCCATGAATTCAACTTAACCTTTTAAATAAACATTGGATCACTTAACACCCCTTACTTCAAAGATAACCCCGAAAATAATACAACACTAAATAATCCCTCAAAATGTTCCTTCAAACCTCCAAAAGGCTTACACCTTTAAACAGAAAGACATCAGGTTAAAGACATTACTTTTATGAGTTTAAATGACCAAAATGATTCAGAGATAGTCTTTCATGGCAGAGATCACAGCAGATCCAGCTCACTGTAAACACAGACACACCGAAGTTCTTTTTCTCAAAACTGGCTTTGTCCTTTTAAACAGCTCACAGCAAACCAGCCAGGCACTTTTCAGCTGTTCTCTCTCAAACTGACACTAAAAAACAGAAGTGAGCTCAGCTCAGCTCCCCCCACCCTCTGACATCACTTCAGTAATATGAGCTGCTTCATTTCTTAAAGGTACATTGCTTAAACATCCATTTCGTAAAGGTACTCTCACATGACACTGTGCAGACTCATTGGCTGTCCTGAGGCAGCAGGCTGTTTTGGTCTTAGTTAGATAGAGAGGGTGAACCAGAGTGGTGATGCTGGGAAGGGCAAGCCTGCACCCGAAGCAGCCTGCAATCCTTTTGGCTCCATTGAACCAAAACTTTAAGAATTTTCTCACCTTTTCTGAGTAGATGGCCTCCCTTTAAGGGCTGGTAATTAAGACCACTAGAGACCAAGAATAAGTTTGGAATAGTTTTTTTAAAATTTAGAGTACCCAATTCATTTTTTCCAATTAAGGGGCAATTTAGCTTGCCCAATCCACCTAGCCTGCACATCTTTGGGTTGTGGGGTTGAAACCCACGCAAACACAGGGAGAATGTGCAAACTCCACACGGACAGTGACCCAGAGCCGGGATCGAACCTGGGACCTTGGCGCCGTGAGGCAACAGGGCTAACCCATTGCGCCACCGTGCTGCCCAGCTTGGAATAGTTGATGACCAATGTAGCATTGATAGGTCACATAACCAGCCTCATTACATGTGCATAATTTACATGTGCAAGGTGCCTAATGCTTGTTTCAAACGAGTGCCTGTACGCTTGGCGGTCACTGGTTTCCTATATGATAATCGGGGGAGGGTTGGGTGCAGGAGATTGAGTCCCAACACTGGTTTCCTCTATCTTAATTTTCCACCCAAAATGCTAAAGTCCAATTTCCCCCTTCCCAGCCTTCTGAGCTATTTAAAACATATTCCTGTAAGTCCACTGTGATTAATACCTTGGCTATCTGACGGCAGTAAACATGCAGGGCCCTCATACAGATCCAGGTGCTGACAAAGCATACACGTCAACAAATCATTTATTTTAAAGCGGACAAACTCTGACTACTGACATCTGTTTGAAACAGAAATTTCACCATGCCAGAAAGAAGATAGACTACAAAAAATAAACATGACATTACAACCAAGCAATTATAGCAGGCAAGGTAGGGAAATAATTTAAGTCTTCAAATTGGTAAGAATCTGTTCTGTTCAACCACAAGGTACATTTCACCTTCAGTACAGATCTCAACTCATAACTTGCTAGTATGTCACACTGCACAGCAACTGAACCATTCGGGATTTTCATCCTCACCTTCCCTCCCAAACAATCCACTCCCTCTACCACCTTAGTGTGCATCATTAATGCGGATTGCCTGCATTATCTATGGGATCTTACTGTCCAAAGACTGGCTGCTACATTTCCTCCATTACAACAGTGACTTCACTTCAAAGTACTTAATTAACTGTAAAGCAGTGGGACATCCGGAGGTTACAAAAGGTGCTATATGAATGAAAGCCTTTACTTCATGGACACCATGAAGTGGGCAATAAATACCAGCGACATCCACACCCTGAGGGTGAATATTAAAAACAGAACTGCCACATAGCTGGTACTGGGTGGCCTGTGTTTCTGGTGTCGGATCAACATTCTGCTTTAAAATGCTTTACTGGGGGGAAAAAAGATCAATGACATTAGTGTTTTTTTCTGTTTATGAAACTGGCGATTCTTTGCATATTTCTTCTACTGAAAGAAGCTGAGTAAATTGGTCAGACTATCAGGTAGATTTGAAGGCCTCGCTTCTTTGCAGAACTTGTGTGTGGGGATGCGTGTGTGTGTATGCATGTGTGTGGTCAGATTGCAAGCAGAAAATGTTGGATTTAAAGGGACCAGTAAGCAACTCTGGTGCTTTAATCACTGTAAATTCTATGATAATCAGCTGTTTGTTTCTTCACCAGCAAACTAATTCCTCAGATTGGAGTAATCAGTACAAAAGGCTCAGAGCAGGATCCTGACAACTGCAGCTACAAATTATATTCATGTCACTAACCAGGCTGGATCAAGGCAACAATAGCCGCCCTTCTCTCAGTTACAAATCTTCCAGCCTCAAACACTCCACTCTCCCTGTATCACATTGCAAGTCACTGAGCCCAGGAAATCCAGGCAAACGTTCCCCAGTAATCAGGCGAGAGAATAAGAGCTCCAGCTAAGAATGTCATCTGAAATACACAAAGGAATGTGGTATGAAATGCTAGCTACCTTACAGTGGATATTCTTTACACAAATATCTCCCCCCCCCCCCCCCACCTTCTGGGTCAGTTACTTTGCTCCTGTTCCAGCAGACTGTTCCACAGGCATCAGTTTTCCTGCTGACATCTCACAAAAATAGATTTGTGTCATTTGTGGGTTAAGACAGTAAACACCATTCTTCTTTTTGCCGACCAGGAACTGAAGTTCATCTTTGTCCTCGCACTTTCTAGTTGGGTCCAAGAGCTTAAATTCGGCAGCATGGTAGCACAGTGGTTAGCACTGTTACTTCACAGTGCCAGGGTTCCCAAGTTTAATTCCCACTTGAGTCAGTGCGGAGTCTACACATTTGTCCCATGTCTGCGTGGGTTTCCTCTGGGTGCTCCAGTTTCCTCCCACAAGTCCTGAAAGATGTCTGTTAGGTGAACTGGACATTCTGAATTCTCCCTCTGTGCACCCGAACAGGCGCCAGAATGTGGTGACAAGGGGATTTTCACAGTAACGTCTTTGCAGTGTTAATGTAAGTTGTTGCTAATTGTGTTTTATGCTTAATTTGCTCTGTTTAATCACCTTGCTCTAGAGTCGCCAGGTATCTTTATGATACCACCACGAGGTTCAAGGTCAAGTGCTGATCAATAACTTAATACACCAGTTAGTAAGTTTCAAATCAAAACACATTTATTATACACACAGTCAGTCACTACTCATGCATAAAACTCTACTTACTGGACTATCTCTAACACTAAAGGGCCTATTAGCTTTGGAAATGGCCCACCAGGTCAGGGGAACAATTGCCTTTCGTTCGATTCTGAGTCTGCAGGCTTCAAGCTGGTATGGAATAGTAGCTAGGAGCATCTATCTCGTAGCGTGCGTTGACTGGAGACTTACTTGATTGGTGCAGCTGCTAGGCAGGTCTCTCGTTGTTGAGAGTCATGGTCAAGAGTTGTTTCGAGCTGCTGAGAGACCCTGCCAAGAAGACCTGCCAAGAAGGACGAACTGAACTTGGGGGCTCTATTTTATAGCCCCCAGGGGTTTCGCGCCCTTTTGGGCGGACCCAAGACTTGGTTCTAATTGATTGGACTAAGTTCCAATCAATTGAATCAATTTCTCCAATACTGGAGCTGTTCCCTGATCGCAGGGCGGTTCCTAGGTGTCCGTTGGCCTTCCGTTGTCCTGGCTCCTGCTGGTGCCGGGGAGTCTGGTTTGGTCTCGATTACTCTTAATGTTTCCAATTATTCCCGGGGATCACTCATTAATATGCAGATAGTTGCTGGTTTCGGTTCTGTCTGGGTTTCTGCAAGTCCTAATACACAGGAAACTTTGTACCTGCTTGTTTCACTGTATCTGGCTGAATTTCCCTGCATTCTTAGCGGACCTCCATTTTGGAATCGGGAAGTGGGCAACCCAGGTGGCTACAAAGTCTAATTGTGACAATAATAAAGATCATTATTATAACTAGGGTGTGACATATGTATGTTGTAAATAATGAAGGGTTAACAATTTTCTATAACTGCATCAAACCACTAGATGGCGATCAAGCGCAATCATGTGGATTACGTGATACTCTTGATTCGGGGAGAAAGTTGTTAGGTGAGGTAGAGAATAGTCATGTAATCAGGAGCTCTGTAATTAGAATCATAGTTTTAGTGAATCTGTAATCTTTTATATCTTCGCAAGCAAGTCAAATCTATTTAGTGGTAGTGTCAAAAAATTAGCTTTGTTCAAAACATAGCTTGATGTTCTTTGTGAGACACTACACTTCGAAGCCATCCTCATTCAGAAATCAAAGAACATTGCAAGGGTACCTTGCCTGTTGTTCTCCTTCCTGACCCTGGGTGGAATGAGGGGGCAGTAGTATTATCGTGCCTCTTCCACCTCCTCACGTCTGATCAGCTAACTCAGCAAAGATGATGGGTTGAGACTTTTGCGATCATCCTAGTTTACAAGGCTGTCTTAACCATTGGAGATGTCTGCCTGAAACAACAGGTGCCATCCTTTCCTCACCTGCAGGGCAAGGTGATGTTGAAAAGAAGGGTTGGTGAGGAGAGGCTTTTGGGGGTTTGTAAAGAATTAATGGACTGGGAGGGTGCTCCGACAGGTGAAATTAAGCAGAAGTGGGAGGAAGAGCTGGGGAAGGTGCTGGAGACTGGGTTATGGGAGGAAGCTCTGAGGAGGGTGAATGCATCCTCTTTGTGCGCTCGGTTTAGCTTCATTCAATCTAAAGTAGTTCACAGTGCGCGTATGACAACGGTCAGAATAAGCAGGATTTTGAGGGGGTGGAGGATAGGTGTGGACGGTGCACGGGAGGTCTCGTTTTGGGCCCGTAGGGATTTTGGCAGGGGTTCGCTGACGTGATTGATGTGTTATCTGTATTGGTCTAACATCGACTGAAACTGGATGCAGTAAAACGAGAAACAGGCTTCCGACACAGGAGATGGTCCAATACTATTTTATTGAACCTGTTGATTGCTGTACATAATCTGCTGTGGGTTGACATTCTATTAAGATGATAACCTCCTACTGGCTTGACCAGATTAGCTCTCTATCACATGGTGATGATGTTCATTGTCCTGTGCATTGCCACTATCTGAGTGGCCGTGCCCTGTGAGAGAGAGAGAGAACCTTAATTCCCTGTGGGCTTTATAGTGGTGGTGTCCTGTCTGGTGATTGGTTGTTCCGTGTCGTGTGTGTTCATTGGTTATCCTGTGTGTCAATCACTGCCTGTCTGTATCTCATGATATACGTGAGTGGATATTATGACAGTGATTGGCAGGTAGGATCAAGGAAGTCTTTGGCAGGTAGGATCAAGAAAAACCCAAAAGCTTTCTATAGGTATGTCAGGAATAAAAGAATGACTAGGGTAAGAGTAGGGCCAGTCAAGGACAGTGGTGGGAAGTTGTGTGTGGAGGCTGAGGAGATAAGCGAGATACTAAATGAATACTTTTCGTCAGTATTCACTCAGGAAAAAGATAATGTTGTGGAGGAGAATGCTGAGACCCAGGCTATTAGAATAGATGGCATTGAGGTGCGTAGGGAAGAAGTGTTGGCAATTCTGGACAAGGTGAAAATAGATAAGTCCCCGGGGCCTGATGGGATTTATCCTAGGATTCTCTGGGAAGCCAGGGAAGAGATTGCTGTGCCTTTAGCTTTGATTTTTATGTCATCATTGGCTACAGGAATAGTGCCAGAGGACTGGAGGATAGCAAATGTGGTCCCTTTGTTCAAGAAGGGGAGTAGAGATAACCCCGGTAACTATAGGCCGGTGAGCCTCACGTCTGTTGTGGTAAAGTCTTGGAGAGGATTATAAGAGATACGATTTATAATCATCTAGATAGGAATAATATGATTAGGGATAGTCAGCATGGTTTTGTGAAGGGTAGGTCATGCCTCACAAACCTTATCGAGTTCTTTGAGAAGGTGACTGAACAGGTAGACGAGGGTAGAGTAGTTGATGTGGTGTATATGGATTTCAGTAAAGCGTTTGATAAGGTTCCCCACGGTCGTCTATTGCAGAAAATACGGAGGCTGGGGATTGAGGGTGATTTAGAGATGTGGATCAGAAATTGGTTAGTTGAAAGAAGACAGAGGGTGGTGGTTGATGGCAAATGTTCAGAATGGAGTTCAGTTACGAGTGGCGTACCACAAGGATCTGTTCTGGGGTCGTTGCTGTTTGTCATTTTTATAAATGACCTAGAGGAGGGCACAGAAGGTTGGGTGAGTAAATTTGCAGATGACACTAAAGTCGGTGGAGTTGTAGACAGTGTGGAAGGATGTTGCAGGTTACAGAGGGACATAGATAAGCTGCAGAGCTGGGCTGAGAGATGGCAAATGGAATTTAACGTAGAGAAGTGTGAGGTGATTCACTTTGGAAAGAATAACAGGAATGCGGAATATTTAGCTAATGGTAAAATTCTTAGCAGTGTGGATGAGCAGAGGGATCTCGGTGTCCATGTACATAGATCCCTGAAAGTTGCCACCCAGGTTGATAGGGTTGTGAAGAAGGCCTATGGTGTGTTGGCTTTTATTGGTAGAGGGATTGAGTTCCGGAGCCATGAGGTCATGTTGCAGCTGTACAAAACTCTGGTACGGCCGTATTTGGAGTAGTGCGTACAGTTCTGGTCGCCTCATTATAGGAAGGATGTGGAAGCTTTGGAACGGGTGCAGAGGAGATTTACCAGGATGTTGCCTGGTATGGAGGGAAAATCTTATGAGGAAAGGCTGATGGACTTGAGGTTGTTTTCGTTAGAGAGAAGAAGGTTAAGAGGTGACTTAATAGAGGCATACAAAATGATCAGAGGGTTAGATAGGGTGGACAGTGAGAGCCTTCTCCCGTGGATGGAGGTGGCTAGCACGAGGGGGGGGGGGGGGGGGGAGAGAGGGGGGAGGGGGGGGAGGAGGGAGGGGGGGGGGAGGGGGATATGTCCAGCAGCAACAATGGACCAGCTAATATGTTTCCAATTTGGAGGGAAACTTGGAGGTGAAGGTGTTTCCACGCACCTACCTCCTTTGCCCTTCTAGGCGGTAGAGGCGAGATCTAGGAGGAGCAATTTTAGTATCAATTGGTGATAAATGAAGCCAATTGCCTTCTTTGAACAAATGTGTGCCAGGAACTGGATAGAGAACTCATTTTTATTTGCAGTTACTATGGTGCCAGATACTAACATATTTGAGTGATTAAAACAAAAGATGAGAAACTAATTGCCAAATCATCACAATTAGCGCCTTGGTCAATTTTCAGTAAATGCAAGTATAACTTCAAGATTATTCAGGTATATTGTTTAAATGGAAAGCGATTGCAGTATGGAGCTGGGTGTTCTGGTACATGGTAGGGGAAGCACGGTGGTTAGCACTGCTGCCTCACAGCACCATGGACCTGGGATCAATTCCGGCCCTGGGTGACTGCGTGTGTGGAATTTGCACGGTCTCCCAGTGTCTGCATGGATTTCCTCTGAGTGCTTCAGTTTCCTCCTGCAATCGAAAGATGTGCCGGTTAGCTGGAGTGGTCATGCTAAATTGCCCTTTTGTGTCCAAAAATGTAGCAGGGCAGCACGGTAGCACAAGTGGATAGCACTGTGGCTTCACAGTGCCAGGGTCCCAGGTTCGATTCCCCGCTGGATCACTGTCTGTGTGGAGTCTGCACGTTCTCCCCTTTTCTGCGTAGGGTTCGTCCGGGTGCTCCGGTTTCCTCCCACAGTCCAAAGATTGGCCATGATAAATTGCCCTTAGTGACTAAAAAGGTTAGGAGTGGCGATTGGGTTACGGGGATAAGGTGGAAGTTAAGTGGGTCGGTGCAGACTCGATGGGCCCAAGGAAGGTGCTCTTTTGGAGGGTCGGTGCAGCCTCAATGGGCTGAATAGCTTCCTTCTGCATTGTAGGGATTCTATTTAAAAAACACAAAAGGTTAGTATGCAGGTACAGCAAGTGATTAGGAAGGCAAATTGAGGGGCATCACGGTGGCACAGTGGTTAGCCCTGCTGCCTCACGATGCCGAGGTCCCAGGTTCGATCCCGGCTCTGGGGTACTCTCTGTGTGGAGTTTTCACATTCTCCCCATGTTTGCATGAGGTTCGCCCCCACAACCCAAAGATGTGCAGGGTTAGGTGGATTGGCCACGCTAAATTACCCCTTAATTGGAACAAATGATTTGGATACTCTAAATTTATTTATTTTTAAAAGGAAGGCAATTTGAGTGTTGGTGTTTATTACTTTCAAAATAAATATATAGTACCAAATTCATTTTTTTCCAATTAAGGGGCAATTTAGCCTCGCCAATCCACCTACCCTGCGTATATTTAGGTTGTGGGAGTGAGATCCATGCAGACAAGGGGCCGGGGTTGAACCCAGATCCTCGATGCTGTGAGACAGCAGTGCTAACCACTTCACCACCGTGCCACCCCTGTTGGAGTTTATTACAAGGGGAATGGAATATCATAGAATTTACAGTGGAGGCCATTCGGCCCATCGAGTCTACACTGACCCTTGTAAAGAGCACCCTACTTAAGCCCACGCCTCCACCCTATCCCATAACCCCACCTAACCTTTTGGACAATAAGGGGCAATTTAGGATGGCCAATCCACCAAATTGCACATCTTTGGACTGTGTGAGGAAATTTGAGCACCCGGAGGAAACCCACGCAGAAACGGGGAGGAAGTGCAAACCACACACATTAACCCGAGGCCGGAATTTTTCACGGGTCCCTGGAACTGTGAGGCAGTAGTGCTAACCATTGTGCCGTGTGCCCATTCTATTATGACAGCTGTGCATGAGGTAGCACAGCTCGTTACAACTTAATTTATTTTTTCTGCAATTATCTATATATATGTGAGGACACAATTTGCTCTTATTGACTCCCCACAACTGACATGCATTATATCACTCATCGGGTCTCTGTGAACAGATTTCTCAACATGCATTGCGAGGTGCACATGACTGGACATCTCCCCATATCTACTAAAGGCATTGACACTTTACAACACGTATTGCAACAGCTCACAGATTTACCTGGGCAGGCCTTCCTTAAGTCACAATGAGAGAAATTAATCCTGCCCATGGCCTCGCCTATCTCTATCACCTCCTCCAGCTCTACAACCCTCTGGGATAACTCTGCACTCATCCAATCCTGGCTTCATACACATTGCCACTTCACATTGCTCCACTGTTGGTGACCGTGCCTTCAACTGCCAAGCTGGCACAAAGTTTGACAAAGCACCACATTAAAAAGTTGGTTTAAAAATTGAGGTTTATGGAATAGGAGGATCAGTTGGGTTGAGTTCAAAAAAATGGCTGAAGGGCAGAAAACATCAAGGTAAATTTTTTTTCATAATGGAGGATGGTAGACAATGGTGTTCCCAGCGTTCAGTGCTCAGACCACAGTTTAAAAAATAAATATATGACTTGGATATTGGAATGAAGAGTGCATTTTCAATATTTGGTGTTGATTCAAACATTGAAGGTGTGGCAAATAGTGGGGATGATACCAACTGACTGCAGCAGGACATGTATCGGCTGTCAGAATGGGCAGAAGGAATGAGGTGATGCATTTCAGCGAAAGGGATAGTGAAAGGCAATACAGAATTAACGACACAATTCCATAAAGCGTTCAGGGACAGAGGGACCTTGGGGGTCTAGGTGCAAAGGTCCTTGAAGCGGAACGACATATTCAGATAATGAGCAATACCTCTGGGATATCAGACTTAATAGAGAATTGAGTACAAAATCAGAGAAGACTGAATCTTTATAAAGTATGATTAGGCCTCAACTCGAATATTGCATCTAGTTCTGATCACCACATTTTACGAAGGATGCAAGGGTCTTTGAGATAGTGCAGAGTGTAATATTCTTGTCGGATGGCCTGATTTATATTACAAGAACATTTGTAGCTAAAGCCATAAACAATTTATTAACATTAACCATGGTTCCAGGCTGGATGGTATTAAACACAGAAAGCCTGCCACGAGGTCCACAGCGATTTGAAGATTTTACAGACTACAAGAATTAACATGGAGTCGTTGAAGCCACCAATATATCTGAGATTTCATGATAATGTGGACAACAACTAGTGTGTGTTTAAACAGCAATTTAATCTGTTACTGCAGTAAATGTAGGAAACCAATCAGATTCACCCAAGGTAGTGATGCTCCTAACAGCGACAGAGCCCGAAGCAATTGCTATGTTTAATACGTTTAAATTTACAAATGATGAAGATAGTAAAAAATTTTAACCAAGTAATTCGAAGATTTGATGCACATTGCACCCCACTCCTGGTGCCATGTAATATTCTTGTTGGATGGGCTGATTTATATTACAAGAATACTTGTAGCTAAAGCTATAAACAATTTATTAACATTAACTGTGGGTAAACTATATACAAAATGTATGAATAATAGTATGATCATGCATAAGCAACCTCTCTCTCCAGCTCCCTTCAGCCAGTCTGAAGGGTCACTTGACTCTAACATCCACTTATATATTGATGAGACTCCTAGTGGTCAGTCGATGAATTGCAACACAACCATGATATCACCAGCAAGAGATCTTACAGCACCAGGTTGACTTGGAATCACGAGCTTTCGGAGCATAGCTCAAGTTGATATGGAAATATTTAACAAAGCTAGTAATATAATCTTTATTGGAATGGAATTAAAAGTGCTCTTAGAAACAAAGATGAAGGGCAGCATGGAGCACAGTGGTTAGCACTGCTGCCTCACGGCACTGAGGTCCCAGTTTTGATCCTGGCGCTGGGTCACTGTCCATGTGGTGTTTGCACATTCTCCCTGTGTTTACGTGGGTTTTGCCCCACAACCCAAAAGATGTTCAGGGTAAGTAGATTAGCAACACTAAAATAATTTAGAGAACAAAAATCATTTCTCATTTGCTGATGATGCAAGACCTAGGGGACACAGTGTAAAGGTTTTGGCACGAGATGCCAGGCTGATTTGAGAAAGAACAACTTTACATAGTGAGTAATAATTTAAAAAAACATTTAGAGTATCCAATTCATTTTTTCCAATTAAGGGGCAATTTAGCGTGGCCAATCCACCTACCTGCACATCTTTGGGCTGTGGTGGCAAAACCCACTCAAACACGGGGAGAATGTACAAAGTCCACACGGAGAGTGCCCCAGAGCCTGGATCGAACCTGGGACATCAGCGCCGTGAGGCAGCGTAATAAGCACTATGCCACCGTGCTGCCCTGGCAGTGAGTAATAATGACCCGGAACCTGCTGCCTACAAGGATGGTGGGAGTGGAGAGGACAAATGATTTCAAAAAGAAATTGGGTGAGCATTTGATGGAAACAAAATTGCAGGGCTACAAAAATAGAGCAGAGGATTAGGACTGATTGAACGGCTCCACAGAGAGGAGGCATGCACTGATGGGTCAAATGGCCTCCTTGTGTCATAATGTCACTATGTTTCTAGGGTGCTAAGTTCTGTATTTCCTTCCCCAGTCTATTCATCGTGACTTCTCTTTCCTCCTTTAAGACATTCCTTAACACTTAACATTTTTCATCACGCTTTTGATTATCTGTTCCAATACTTTCTTATATGGTTTACTGTCAAATTTTATTTCACAACACTCCAGTGAAGTGCTATATAAATGCAGGCTTTCTCGAAGTCTGGACAATGAGTGCCAGCAGGTTATGCAATCTAAGGATTGGGTGGAAGTTGGGAGCAAAGAGCTTGATCCTGTCACATAGATAATGACCAGAACACAGACCTCTGGCTGATTTTCTTTTCCCTCCTTACACAGGTTAGACTCCTTGTTTGAAGGCTATGCCTGTTAAGAGTCCATACACTGATAGTTTGTGTCTCGTCCTCTCTATGTAATTGGATCTTGTATTCAGAGGGTTGATTAGTTTAGTCGGGGATCACTGACAGTGAGAAGATGTGCGAATGGAAGGTGAGCTCATGTAGAAATGATAAAGCGAGCGGTTAAAGTCCAAAGCAATCACACTTTAGACTTCAAAGTGGGAAAATTGGTCTGAGAAAGCGGTTTGCATACTTCTGTGGAAAGCAGGTGGGAGTTCATGCGTGGAAGAGCATTAGGTGATTTGTAGTGAAATGGCGTTGAGAAAGGAGCAAGTTGGACAGGTGTGCCATTTCAGGTGCTGACTCGCTAATGTTGGAATGTGTGCCTTAGTCTGAAAGGTTGTCCATTAACATTCAATTGGGGCCTAGCCAATGAAAATTCAAAGCAAATCCTAAATACCAAACCTTAACTCACAGAGAGCTGGTGGTTTTTCATCAGCTTACAATGCAACATAGATCAAGTTGTATTTGTGAAATTAGAAGAATCCAAATACATTTAGAATCATAAATTCATCATTAATTTGAATGTTTCCCTACAATAGTGGCTACACTTCAAAGATAATTTCGGTGGCTGTCATCTCATGAAATGCATTAGCGAAATGCATCTTTCCTGCTGCAACCCATGGAGAGCTCCGTTGTTCTTCAAAATAGAGCTGTTGGATCTTTTATTTCCATATGAGAGAGTATGCAGAGCCTCAGTTAAATCGCAACACTTGAATAATAATCTTTATTAGTGTCACAAGTAGACTTACATTAACACTGCAATGATGTTACTGTGAAAATCCCCTAGTCGCCACACTACGGTGCTTGTTCGGGTACACTGAAGGAGAATTCAGAATGTCCAATATCCAATTCACTTAATAGGCATGTCTTTCGGGACTTGTGGGAGGAGACATGGGACCAACGTGCAGACTCCGCACAGCGCACACTGACACAAACCAAGAATCGAACCCGGATCCCTGGCCCTGTGAAGCACCGGTGCTAACCACTGTGCTAATATACCGCCAAGTGATAAGTATCTAGCCCTGTGTGAGACTGAAGGCTCCAGCTTTGATCCCCTGGTATCTGCTCAGCCACCTTGATCAAAAGTGCGGTGGGGTTTTAACAATTGACTTTAGCTGCAAAGGGTTGGAGGAACTGACTGGGGTATGGTTGGGAGAGGAGATAATGTTTGAGTTCTTGCTTTCGATCTTTGCAAAATCAGCCTTTGCTAGAGTAGGTGGTGATGCCACTACAGTCAAATAGCACACAGACAATCTTCCTCGAAGCAAATACATAGAGACTGCCACTTGGACAGGGTATCGGGGGTGGCCGATGTCTGGGGGTGAGAAGGAAAAGCGTTGAGTATCGCTTTCTGAAAGGCCATTTAAAAGATTGTGTGGGAAGGTTAGCTCAATCGCACCTGAACTTGCAAGGGGATACTTTCCTTTTAACAGTCTTCTGTCCAAAAAGGCAAAATTACCCCTTGCAGAAGATCAAATGTACCAGTTAATAACCGCAAAACAAGCAAAATAAAAAAACGCGATGGCTTGATCCATCACTAACTCGTCAAAACCATCACTAACCCCTCTTAAACTCTGTCACTTTTATCTCGAGAAAATGGTTGGTTTGTTTTTTTTATTCCCCCTCTCCCTACCTGTCATTCTACTTGTTCCACCTCACTTCCAAAGTACAGTGAGCCCGACACCAGCTTTGAGCCAAAACCTCTTCAACCATCTACTCACACAACCAGACGGTCGACGGATTGGATTTATTTTTACACACACATACATTTCGTCAGAAATAATCTGCGCATTTCAAACCATCTGTCAGCACCCTCTAAACCGACTGATCCAATCAACCATACAATCTTACAAATCTTAATTTAAAACCAAAACTGCAGCAAAAAAAAAAGCAAACCTTCCCCCCCGCTGCTGCAAACTGATCTTTGCTCTGTGTTGGATGGAATGAAAAGCATGTGTTCAACAAAATAAGTGGGTTTTGGCACTCACTCCGCACAGTCCCCCTCCCCCATGAAAACTTTTCCTGATTGTGTCATTGGGTTTACAGCACCCATTCATTATGTAACCCGAAAACCTTAAATATGGTGCAGGTACCGCAACGCCGACAGCATTTCACGGTGAATTTGTTCCCACTCCAGCAGAAAGTGAAAAGCTTCAGACAAAACAGTATCGGAAAGCCAGCAATGCTGGTTTCCAGCTTGATTTCAGTGTCAACTTCCTCCCCCAACCTACCCCAGTTACAAAGGTTGGGGTGCAGCACTCGATGGGTCGCAAAGGGAACAGACACAAATCATAGAAAGCTGCATTATAACAGGCTATTTGGCTCAGTGAGGCTGCATCTATGTTTTTCTCTGTGACCCACCCAGTCTAATCCCAATCTGCTGGCCATGCCCCCATAACCGTTAATATTCCACTTTGTTTAATTGCACTTTTCTGATTCCTCCCCAAAGCCTTTAATATCCTACTCGGTCTAATCCCACTTGCCTGCTTCAATTTGTTGCAGTACAAAGCAGTAATAAGATAAATGATATAGCTATTTTAGCAGTATTGGCTGAGGATTAGCTCCCTGCTATTTTCTGCTTTCCTACATTTTGTAGGATCGATAGCCATTCCGCTGAATCGGTTGATGTATGGTCCCCATTCTGCAGTAACGTTTTCCAGTTTCTGAATTAATATTTTAATTTGTCCTGTTTTATACTCAAGCCCTTACCTGGATTTTGCAATTCAAACCAGCTGTTGAAACATCCAGCAATGCAATTCACATCTGGCTAGTGAGTAGAGACCGTACAATTACTTTATGGGATGCACACATTACCCTACGTGATGCATTTTATTGCACAATGTTTACATTGGTTAAGGGGAGACGGTGGTATGGTAGATAATGGTTCAAATCCAACCACGGCAGCTGGTGGAATTTAAATTCAATTAACAATACCTGGAATTGAAAAGCTTGGCTCTGTAATGGTGACCATGAAACCACTGATGATTGATTTTGCCAATGTCCTTCAGGGAAGGAAATCTGCCGTCCTCACCTGGTGTGGCCTATATGTGACTCCATAATAATACATATTGTCACACCCTACTTATAATGATGTAGGCTTACATTAAGACTGCAATGAAGTTGCTGTGAAACGCCCCTAATCGCCACATTCCGGCGCCTGTTCGGGTACACGGGAGGGAGAATTCAGAATATTCAAATTACCTAACAGCACATCTTTCGGGACGTGTGGGAGGAAACCAGAGCACCCGGAGGAAACCCACGCAGACACAGGGAGAATGTGCAGACTCTGCACAGACAGTGACCCAAGCCAGGAATCAAACCTGGGATTGAACCTCCAGACCTACGACAATGTGGTCGACTCTTAACTGCCCTTTGACATGGCCTAGCAAACCACTCAGTTCAAGGGCAATTAGGGATGGGCAACAAAGACTGACCCAACCAGTGACACCCACATCCCATGAAAGAATAAAGAAAAAATACAATCCGGTCGTGGATATTCACTACCTCATGTTTGCTTTTCCCCTGGAGATTACTATTTATGCAGCCACGGGTGGGCTGGGGGTCTGTCATGAGCAAGTTGCAGAAAATCTGAAAAAATTCTTACGCTGTTGCACTCTTCTACATTTGCACAAATTTTAGCAAATCAACACCATGAACAACTTGTGCCTTTAATGTAGTAAATCATTCAAGGCACTTCACAGGAGTTATATAAAACAACATTTCACACTGATCTACATAAAATAGATATTAGGGCAGTTGAACAAAAGCGTGGTCAAAGAGGTAGGTTTTAAACAGCATTGTAAAAGAGGAGAGGCAGAGAGGCTTTGGGAGGGAATTCCTGGGTTTAGAGCCTGAAGACGTAGCTGCCAATGGCAGTGTGATTATCAATGGGGATCTGCAAGAGACCAGAATAGGAGAAGCACAGAGATGTCAGAAGATTCTGGGCCTGGAGGAGGTTATAGATATAGGGATGGGGCGAGGCCATGGAAGGTTTTGAACACAAGGATGAGAATGTTAAAAATCAGTTGCGCTTAACTGAGAGACAATATAGGTCAGTCAGAAGAGTGGTAATGGATGAACTGGTATTCGCACTAAGTTAGATACAGGCAGCTGAGTTTTGGAAATTTCACTCTAAATGAGATAAAACTGACTATACAATATCACCAGTGACAATGAAGCAAGAGTACCTGCAAAGTTGCCAAACAGCTGCATTGGGACAAAAATATTATCCAAAAGCTTCTGAGGTCTCTTTTGCATTGCATGTAGGTTAACAACAGCAAAAGGGTTTACTTATTGCAGAGTCGATTCAGTATCCAGAAAAAAAAATCACAGATGTTCAAAGGGACAGTTCAGCTATGACTGTAAGTTTGAGCCCTAGTCCATTCCTGGCATTTAGCAGTGCCAACTTGGGTGTCATGTCTTCCTAAGCAGTTGGGTGATGGGATATTCAGAGAGTTTTTTTTGAGAACACTAGGTGCAATTCCGAATATCTCCTCCAGGTGTACCAATATAGGAGCAGTCTGGGCAACCATCATCACGGGAGAAAGATTTTAGGGGAAAAAAGGTTAAATCTAGATAATAAAAGGAAAGTCCTTTCTGTTGACCTGTCGAAAACTGATTTGATTGTTCGGATATTGAAATAACAAAACAAAATGATAATTAGTGAATGAAGTGTACAGTTGCAACAGCAGTGTGACAGTTATGCCTCAACGGCTGGGTACATATACAGTAAGAAGTCCCAGAAAGAGTTCAAATTATCATTAGTGTTATTTTTTATAATATCAAGATTCCAGAGAATCAGCTCCAGTGAAAATGCTTTGCAGTTTTAAGTACATCAATAATAGTTTTTGATATAACATTCTGTGACTGTTTCACTTTCAGCTTGTGCTGGGAAATGGTCAGGCTCCTGTCAATCATTCTGAAAAGTTGCCTGCTCAGTCTGCCTTATTGTAGCAAATAAAAGTGACTCGTGTTTCTTTCTCACCAAACATCCATTTTAATAAAAATTTCCTAACAAAAGTACAATGTTTAAACAGAAGGTTAAGCAGCCAAGATACATTTCTTTATGGGGTCCATGTTGCTGTAACTTTAAACAGAGAGAATACTTCTATCCTGGTCTGCTTCGCAGGCCCACACATTCACAAGGCTTCATCAGTCCTCTGTACTGTCCGTCCAAGGAATCTTACTGAAACACAATTGTTTCTGGTTGAAGACCACCAACTCTTTAGCATCTATTCAGTGCTGTGTGGTTATCGGTGCATGAAGAGAGTGTCTGGTGGTTAATCCATTTTAAAATCTGCACTGTAGAGTCCTGGATGTTGATAGTAATAATCAGAAAGGGTTATACCACCATCTCACTTTTGGCTTTAACTTGCCGGGGTCCGATTTGAGCTGTACTGCTTACCCTGCAGTTTGTTGAAAAGGTAGAACCTAGTTCTACTCTATGAACTGAAACTGGTGAACCTACCGGGAACCTACTGGGAGACCTGTTCACCAATACTGTTGCTTTTCTTGACTTTTAACGTGCGGGCAGCTTGAATAAAGTGGAACATTGAGAGGCATGTCCCCACCAATCACGCCCAAATTAGTGGATTGTGCAAAAGAGAAAAAGACAGAAATGTGAGAGAATGGAATTTGATCTTATACATCACCTTATTGTCCATCTCTATTGAGGCATAGACAGCGAGAGAAAGGAAAGGGGAAAGAGAAAAAGTGTGAGAGAAAATGAGAGAGAAGAAAAGAACATGATTTTAGATAGTGCATTTTTGTGTCTCTCAAAAATGTGGTAAAGGGCTTCACCTGATGAATCGAAGTGCAGCGATCACTTAAAATTCATGCCACAATTCCCATTAGCTTTGATGAAATTTGTACTTGAAACGCCAATGAAAAACCCCCTAGAGCAGCAATATCCTGGAGAGGTTGACACTTTCTTGATGACTTCTTGTGGGACGTACAAGAGGCCGGTGACTGTGTTGAAGTACTTCCCCCACAATGCCTTTAATCATGTTTTTTCTCTCACCAAAGCCCACAGTCTCTTATACAGCTCAGTCGTTAAGTCGTGGCTTCCATGTGTAGAACCTTCATGGCCTCTGCAATTTGTGGGCTTGTGTCGAGCTGGCTGTACATCCCGACCAGAAAGGCTTTATGAAGAAGGACCCCTGCATGCTCTGTGAAGAGAATGTGATACAAGAGTGAACAACTGGCACAAGTCAAAGATACAAGGCCGCAAACATCCAAATCAAAGTAAATAAATTGTTCAATAATAGCATCAAGACAAAACCTGCATATATAAATAAGGAGTTCATGGTGTTTGATAGGTAAATATACTGGTCAATACATTATAGATCAATATAGACCTAGAAGTTCACCAGGCTGTGCAGAGTTACTCAATCTCCACTCAGTGGTGAAGCAGGGCATTACAAATATTTTAGTTAAACTCAACACTCCAGGGTTAGTGATAGGTACTTCTGTTAGCACTTACAGTAGAGTGGATCTCTATGGGCATGGCTACAATGCTCTCTGTGAACAAGAGGATGGAAATGAACTAATGATATCCATCAGCACCTATATGAGAAAAGAAGGGAAAAACTGCACTGGGATTGGTTGGGGGGGGGGGTTTAAATATTTCTCACATAAATCATATGAGACTCAGCAGTTTCACCTTGGCAGAGCAGTGTATATTCCGGAAGGTTCTTTAGGGCTGTCTGCACCACATCGTAATTTCCACAGCCAAGACAGTACATGAAAGTTGAAAGAAAGTCGGTGGCAGTGCTGCAAGAGGAAACCACATACATTTATCAGTGTGTTTATTTTGCAAAGAGGAAGAGACTTCAGCATAGCAAACAGTAATATGGTGCGACCATGAAGCAAGGAACCTCATGATGCATTTGTGTTCTTTATATGGAAATGCATCCATCTCCACTCGGCACTGTTTCGGGATGTTTGAGATAGAGAGTCCGGCCTGATGGTGTGTGAGCACACCGTCCTGACACAGCACAGAACGAACAGGAGTAGCTCAGGTTTTTAAGTATGCCTCAGCCTGTCCAAAGTAGTGCATGGGAAGAAGGAAACCCGGAAAATATTAACCTACCTTGGTTCTCATGTGAGATGGTAAAATGAGATCGCTTGTCCTTCCAGGTGGACATAAAAAAATACCACACCACAATTCTGAAGTACGACCATAGAATAGGAGGCGACCATTTTCCCCCTCGAGCCCTATTCTGCCATTCAATGTAATCACAGCTGATCTAGTCTAACTCCATTATCCACTAATACATTTGGTTCACAGAAATCTGGCAATACCAGGTTTAAATTTAACAATTGAACTGCCATTTCTGGATCAGAGTTCTAAACTTCTGTCACCTTTTGTATAGAGAAGTCTTTCCATATGTCACTCCTGAAAGTTCTGGCTTTAACTTTCAGACCATATTGCCTAATCCCAGTCTCCCGAACAAGCGGAAGGTTTCTGTCTCGCTACCGTTTCTGTTCCCCATTAGCTCCAAAATTTCCAAATCAGCCCGTACCTTTCTTAATTCCGGGGACTTAATTTTAATCCTGAAGCCCAGATAAGCAGAGGAGTTCTCCCTGTTGCCCTTGCAAAAATGTGACCCTCAACAAACATCACACAAAAAAAAGATAATTTGATCATCATCTCATTGCTGAGTGTGGGAACTTTCTGTGTACAAATTAATTGCTGTGTTTACTATTAGAACAGGCTACTTAATTTGTTGTAAAGTGCTTTGGCATTGTGCCGGGCGATGTATCAATGTACGGCCATCGTCCGCTTTACCCTCCATGTCAAATTTACCGTGGATTGCTCTGGATACTCCTCATGGCCAAGACAAATGCTGCATTTCGAGACAGTTCCTCCGGGGAGCTCATCAGCCGCTGCAGATCATTCTGTGAAAAACAAGAAAGCTTTTTATAAAGCAACAGCTTTCCACAGGACGAGACCACCAGATCCGAGCTTGGGCAATTGAATGTTTTGTGGCTGAGGTTGAGGACTATGATTTAGGACTCACCCTAAGGAGAATTTCCCTCCACCATACTCTACTTGTACGTTCTAAAACCAATAAATAAATATTACGCCACAGTGAAAGCTTGGAAAATGCCCTGGCTGAGGGTTGCCCCCCTGACTGTCTTTTAAACCTGGCTGGACTCTGCATTGTTGGGTCACTTCCAAGTGCTGTTAGCTGAACTCACTGACTTGGAGGTAGGGAAGGGACATGCTGTGGTCTGACAGCAGCACATTCACATCAGCTCAGAGTTTTACTGGCGCCTTCTAATCAACAACGAACGGAAACAGCAGTGTATCAAACAAAAATATTCATGGTTTAGAAGGGAGTAGGCTTTATGGCCCCTCTGCTGCTTAACAAGATCACAGTTGCTCTTAGTCCTCAAATGTTCTTTCCCACACTACCTCCATATTCCTTAATTCCCAGACATAGTCCAAAAATCTATCAAGCTCAGCCTTCAATGTCCTCAACAACTGAGCATTCATAGCTCACACAGGTAGATAATTCAAGAGCTTCAAAATCCTATGTTTCCTCATCTTAACCTGAGACTATGCCCCTGGTTCTGGACCCTGCACCAGAGGGAAAGCAGTCTATCAGCGTCCACACTGTCAAGCCCTCTCAGAATCTTGCATGTTTTGATGAGATCACCTCTCATCTTTCTAATTCTATTCAACTCGATCCCTCTTCACAAGGCAGCCCAAGAATTGGCCTAGTGAATCTTTGTTGCGCCCCTTCCTTTGGCAAGGAAACCAAAACTGTACACAGTACTCCAGGTATGGTCTCACCAAAATCCTACACAAGTGCTGCGAGATTTCCTTGCTCTTTTACTCCAAGCTCCCTTTGTAATAAAAGCCGTCTTGCCATTTGTCTTCCTAATTACTTGATATACTGCCATGTTTGTACAAGGACACCCAAATAAATCCTTTTGTACAATGTAATCTAACATGTTTTTCATCATTTAAAAGGTATTCTTCTTTTCTATTTTTCTAGTCAAAGTAAATACACCCCATTCACTCCATCAGCCACCTTCTTGCCCACTCTCTTAACCCATCCTTCTTTGTACACTTTGTACCTTTACAGCCTGCGTTCCCAATAACTTTGTATTGTCAAAAAGCTGGTTACACGTGATCTCTTTCTCCAAGTCTTAACATGATTTCTAAATAGCCGAAGCTCAGCACTGATCCTTATACCTCACAGGTAACATTAGAACATAAAAAATAGAAGCCAAAGTGGGTCATTTTGCCCTCTGAGCCTGGACCAGCATTCAACAAGATCATGGCTAAACCTCCAACTCAATTCCATCTTTCATCACTAGCCCCATGTCCTTCAATTTCCTCAAAAAATTAGCAACATCCATCTTGAATATACTCAATGACAGAGTATCCACAGCTCTGGGGTACAGAATTCCAAAGATTCACAACTCTTTTGAATAAAGAAATTTCTCCGCATTTCAATCTGAAGTGGCTGATCCTTCCTTCTTTATTGGTTTCCCAGTCAGTAGAAACATTTTCTTAGCATCTACTCTGACAAGCCCCTTAGGAATTTTAAATCCTTCAATTAGATCACCTCTTTCTTCTAAACTTCAGTGAGTAATGATCAAGTGTAATTGGAACTGGGATAGTCTAGTGAATCTTCATTACATTCTCTCTCGACCAAGGATGTCCTTCTTTACTTAATGGAACCAAATGCATTTGGTACTACAAGTGCAGCCCCACCAATACTCTCTATAACTTGTTCTCATTTGCTCTTTGTTTTTCTCTCCAATAGCATTTGGCTGATTATTGGCATCTGTGATGTTGAGGACCTCAGGAGGAGGCAGAGATGGATCATCCTGTCAGCACTTATGGCTGAAGATGGTTGCAAATGCTTCAGCTTTGTTTTCACACTGATGTGTTGGGCTCCCCCATCATTGAGGATGGGGATATTTATGGAGCCGCCTCTTTGTTTGCTGTTTAATTGTCCACCATTGGATGTGGCAAGGATGTAGAGCTTAGATAAGAGTTGCTGGTTGTGAGATCGCTTGGCTCTGCTTATTTCACACTGCTTCCACTGTTTGGCATACAAGTAGTCCTGTGTTGTAGCTTCATTAGGCTGACACCTAATTTTTAGGTATGCCTGGTGCTGCTCTTGGCATGCCCTCCTGAACTATTCATTGAACCAGGTTGATCACCCAGCTTGATGATAATGGTAGATTTAGGGAATATGCCAGATCATGAGTTATCGGGAGAATGGGAGACAGCTTAGAGTCAGCCCTCCAATTTAAACCCCACCTGATTTTACTTGGTTAATATCAATAGAACATATAATTGAGGGTTCTAAATTGGGCATCCCACCCAAAACAACATCCTTGCTGGGTGGGTTGGAATAAAATCAGGGCTTTGACTGGCATTATTGTGATGTGCATCAATATCAGGTCAGAGTTATAGTGCATCCAGTGACCCTGCTGTCAGTACAGAACGCTGCCTGTGTATTTAAACACAAAACCCAGTCCACTACCCAAGCATGTATTTGTTACTATTCAGTGTATGGATAGCAGCATTTATGGTCTCTATGGGTGGGGCCCAGTGCTCAGTCAGCTTATAGCCAGAAAAAGTGGGAAGTGATACCAGGTTTTGTAACCAATGTCTGTAAATTGTAGTGTCACCAGGCTTAAGACTTCACCGAGAGAGTGAGATAAAGAGAGAAAGGGAATAAGTTCCTGTTCCTCCAAGGGCAATAACATTGCCTCGTTTACATCACACCACTGCTGCCAATACAAATACATCAAACAGCTTCAATATTTACAACAGCTTTCTGTTGAAGGCTATGCACCGACAATTCACAGCTAGAGACATTATTAGCTGCAATCAAATCAGTCAGCTCCACTTGTTAGAACAGTGCAGAGCATTATACAGTTCTAGAGCTAATTAAATGCTGCAGGCAAACTGTGGTTGAATCTTGTTTGCTTTGAGAGACAATTAGTTTATTTTCTACTTACAGTAAAGAAGGAGAGGACCTCCACTCGACGTTTTGACATCTCATCAATATCAGTCAGGACTTCCAGAATATCTGAGCAGACAAACAGAGACATGCTATGGAATACATCAAACCGTGCAGTGTGCTTGCTGACCTACCTCGGCTCCTGGTCGAGCAATGTCACCATTTTAAAATTTGATTCTTGCTTCAAATCCTTTCATGGGCTCTACTCCTATCAAGCATTGGTTGAAACCCATTTCTTTTGTCACTTTTCAGATTTTGTTTAATAATGTTTCTAAAAAGCACCTTGGGATGTTTTCCTACATAGGGTGTGATCTAATCAAATCAGAACAGAGTCCCGGAACGAATGCTTTTAGCGGGCTGTTTCCAGCCACGCTATCGACTAGAACTCTGGTTCGATTCCCTTTCGCACCTAGATACTCGGCTTTGGCGATCTGCCAAGTGGTTGTCATTGGGTGTGGGTATAAGCAAAGGACCAGGATTGTTTCTGAAGGTGCAAATATGTCTCCTGACTGCAAAACCACTGCACTTTGTCTGTATACTCTCCTCTACAGCAACAATTTGCATTACATAATGATGTTTCTGGGTGCGATTTACCGGCCGCGTTGTGCCCAAAAGGCAGCGCATTTGGTAGATGCCAAGAGATCCCTCTTCCAGGATCTACCTAGTTCACCATCCTGTAAGCTCCGATGATAACACTATAATGAGAGCTAGGAAACAAGTCTTGGCTTCTTCGGCTCCAGGTTTATTGGCGGGATTGTCCCTTTTGGGAACTAAGTCCCCACGCACGCTGGAAAACGGGCTGGGATCACTCTGGACATTTTCCTCGGAAGTCCGGGGTGATTCTCCATTTTCCAGGGAGCTAGCAGGCCGGCGTGCGTCGCTCAGCTCTGGCTGTCGTCGGGGCCCTGCAGTCCAGACCGCCCGGCCACGCATGCGCACAGCGGCCACAAGCGGGTCCGTACATGCGTGCAGCGGCCCACCTCGGCGCGGGCGCCGCCGACATGGCGGAGATACACAGCGGGCCCACGTGGAATAAGGTAGATCCCCCCCCAGATCACGATGGCCCACCGATTGGTGGCCCCCGATCGAGGTCCTGCCCGCCACTAAAGCCCCCCTCCCGGAGTCAGATTCATACATACACAGATAGATACATAGAAGATAGGAGCAGGAGGAGACCCTCTGTCCCTTCAAGCCTGCTCTGGCATTCATCACAATCATGGTTGATCATCCAACTCAATAGCCTAATCATGCTTTCTCCCAATGGCCTTTGATCCCATTCTCTCCAAGTGCTATGTCCAGCCGCCTCTTGAATATATTCAAAATAAAATTCCCCCCGCCCCCCACCAGGACCGCCTCCGCAGCTGTGGGTCCGAGCTCCCGTTGGGTGGTACCAGATGTAAATCACGCCGGTGGGGGTTCAGCCGGTCGACCGCGGAGAACTGCCGCGGGGGCCTGTTCCAACGGCTCCTGACCGGTGCCGCATCGACCGCACGCGAGAGACTGGCGGGTCAGCGGAAGCGCCGTCGCATCGGATTTCCATCGTGAACGGCTATTCTCCGCCCCCGCGCTGGGAGCGATTCCGGCGCGAAGGGTCGGAGAATCCCGCCCATTGTGTTCAATAATCGCTTCTCTGCTTCCCCAAAGTGACACCTGTATCCCATACAATCAAACAATAAGTGTGGTCTTTTAAACTAATAAAGCTCCAATTAAACATTGGGGAACATTAGCTCTTTCCTAACACTGACAGCTCCCCCCCCTCCCAACATTCAAACTGGACATTTAGATTTAACGTACGACAGCTAGTGCTGTAAAAAAGGGGACATGTCCTGAATCAGACATCGCTGACAACACTGAGGATAACCACACCTTCCAGACTTTTGCTATTTCTCAATTGGGACCCACTCTGTTTGTTATCTGGCATGTTGAGTGCCGATGGTGTGACCATTGACTTTTTGCTTCCAACACCACACACTTTATCCCATAGCAACCTTTCTCTGAGTTCCTACTTTCAGGCACCCAAGAACAGCAATCATGGTGCCTGGCCCTTTAAATTACACTACTACAGGTTTCAACCTGTTGCCTCGTACCCCATTCCTCATTTCTGGAGAATGCAGGCATATCAGGGCCTGCTGTGCCTAATTTTGGTAGCCCAGCGTCATGCCAGCTGTGCTGTTTAAAAATAAACTTAGAGTATCCAATTCATTTTTTCCAATTAAGGGGCAATTTAGCGTGGCCAATCCACCTACCCTGCACATCTTTTGGTTGTGGGGCGAAACCCACGCAAACACGGGGAGAACGTGCAAGCACCACATGGACAGTGACCCAGAGCCAGGATCGAACCTGGGACCTCGGCGCTGTGAGGCAGCAGTGCTAACCACTGCATCACCTGCTGCGCTTTTTTATTTGTTAATTCAGTCACAGGCTGTGGACACCTCTGGTAAGGCCAGCTTTTATTGCTCATCCTCAATTGCTGTTTGAAGATTGTGGAGAGTCATGTTTATGGAACCACTGCATTCTGTCACAGTGGTTTTGATAACATAAGAGTGATTAGCTGGGCCATTTTGGAGTGCAGTTAAGAGCCAACCACATTGCTGTGGGTCTGGAGGTCACACCGGCTAAGGACTGCAGACATCCTCCCCTATCGGACATTAGTGAACTGGATGGGTTTTCCGACAATCTGGGAGTTATGTGGTCATCATTTATGATGGTACCGTTTCATTCTGATTTATTTAATTAATGGAATTTAAATTCCCCAAATGACATGCAGGGACTTGAATCATCTCTTGATTAGGAGTACAGTAACATGGCCACCATGCTACCGTACTTCCTGACGTGTACATGGTCTGGCTGTCTGGCATCAGGGTAGCTTCATTTTCACATCAGAAGTGGCGCTACGTGAATTAATTTCTCGCCCAAAGAGTCCTGTATGCAGATTCTGTTGGTCTGAATTTGGTCTTTTTTTTGGGATCAAGTTCCTGCATTACAATGCTGACTATACTTACAAAGTACTTCACTGACTGAAAAGCACTTGGCCACATCCTAAAGTTGTGAAAGACACAATATAAATGCAAGTCTTTCCTTTTTGTATTTGAAAGGCACACTAGCATTGCCGTTTACATAGAAAGTAAAATATCATCATGTCCTTCTTTCCTTTCTCCCTCATGTATTTATCCAGATTCTACTCAAATCTACAGATTGGTGTATGGCCTACATCACTGGTTGCTTTACCTTCAAGAGCGCGCCCTCTCGCAATCTTTTGGAGGTAAGGTGCCACTTCGGCTGAGGTCAGCGGTGTTATGGCAGAAAAACTGACCAGCGGAAGGGAGCCTGGTGCTTCGTCCTCTGCGATAGAGAGAGAGAGAGAGAGATAGAGAGAGAGACAGAATTATTGCTTGAACATGTGATTAGAAACTGGAGAGGTCTCAAACACAAGCTCCCATGATGAAAGCCTCTGCTAGGCAGTTCATCTCCGACTGAACAGACACTGCCTGCACCTGTAGTTTTACATTTGAGTGCCTGCCACCCAGTCTCATTCCAGCTGTGATGCATAGCCCAGACACACTATGTCAAAGATATCACAGGCAGACTGCAGCTCTGACTTCTGAACTAAGAAGTTAAGCTCAAACTATTTCCAGGGTTCAAAAGAGAAAAAAAAAGAGAAGAAACTTCCCCAACTCTCACTGCCCTGTTAAACTGGCTACATAACAGTTGCTGCCAATCAAAGCAAGCCATTGGGCACAAAGTGGGGAAACTTTGCAGAGATGTAGCAAGGCAATGAGGTTCAGCAATTTCAATGAGTCAGCCATGGATCAGTGGCCTCTGAGTCAGATGGTTCGGAGTTCAAATTGCCATTCAGACTTAAGCACACAATCAAAACTGGCACTCCAATGCGGTACTGAAGGAGTGCTGTACTGACAAAGATTCCAACTTTTGGGTGAAATATTAAACTGAGGCTTCACAAGTGGGTGTAAAAGATCCCATGTCGCTAGTTGTAGACGATGAGGGAAACTCTCCCTTCTGTCCTGGCCTATATTATCCCTGAACCACTTCACTAAAACAAAAAGATTGCTGTTTATAGGAACTTGCTGTGTGCAAATTGGCTGCCAAGTTTCCTATTTTACAATAGTGACTACACTGGAATGACTATAAAACACTTTGGAAATGCCCAAGGTCACAAAATGCAAAATAAATTCAGGTATTTTGTTTTTCCTCCATCTGTTTGAAAGTCCTAGAGTAAACTTGGTAACATCTCTGTCGTGTTTTGGAAGCATACCGCACTAACACCTGGTATGGCAGACGTGAACTGTTTAACAGAAATGATTCCACAACAAGTACAAAAAACACTTCCCTCTTCCTTTGACACACTGCAAACCCCCACCACTGGTTAATACACTTGATTTCCAGAAGAATATTGACCAGGAGACCAGCACTCACCCCCATCCTCATCCTCTGCATTCTCCTCAACAGGTCCGCCCCGAGTCGGCAGTGTTAATCCAGCCAGCAGGGACTTCAGCAGAGCCATCTCTGGATATTCCCGTGATAGGTAACTGTACGATGTTTCAAAAGAAAGAGATTTGTTTTCAAAAGAGACAAAGGGTGGGATTTTCCACGCACGCGACGGTGCAGGCGGCCCGCCATTGTACCAGAAACTCCTGCCGTTGTCAATGGGCTTTCCTACTGAAGCACTCCCATGCTGCCAAGAAATCTGCAGCGGGACGTCAGCGTCCGTGGGACGAACAGATCCCGCCGGTGTGAATGGTCAGAAAACTTTGGCCTTCACCGTTGATTGGTGGGAGTGGCTGGTGGGGGAATGGAGACAGATTTCCTTCAAAGGCTTGTTTACTTTTAAAGAAAGGTGTCTTCTTCCCTGTCCAAGGCCACCCAGTGAACTTGACAAATGAGTGAAGCTTCTCCTGGTCATTGCTGGACAGAGGCCAGTCACATTTTGGCCTACCACCCAGTGAGGCACAGCCCAGATCTATGAACTCACTGCGGATGATCATTGCCGCAGATTTGCTTTGCACCAATAGCAGGTAAAAGAACGGACAAATCCTGTGAATTTCTTGTTTCATGTGGTAACCTTTGAAAGGTACTATAGAAATGCAAATATTTCTTTATAAGAGTGCCATAACTTTGCTTACAAGGACCCAGCCAGTTTCTGACTAAATGGGAGTGATTATTTACCCTGTTTTCTTAGGTCAGGAATATTGTGCTCCCAAGCTCGTCCTCAGAAAACCAGTGGCGGCGAATGTGGACAAGGTGCGGCAGCGGTGAGAATGAGAAGGGGTAGAGTGGGTCAGGATGGAGGAAGAATCTTGTAAGGGGTCTAGTTTGAGGGCTATGGTGACGGCAGCGTTGCCAATGGCTCAGAGTAGGTATTCAAGTAGCCCGGTGGTGCAGTACACAGTGAAGATATGGAATCAGTTGAGTAAACATTTTAGGGTTGAAGGGATGTTGGTGCTAACGCCTCGGTGTCAGAATCATGGGTTTGAGCCGGGGGGGGGGGGGGGGGGGGGGGGGGGGAAATGTATAGTGTATACAGGAGGTGGAGGGAAGTGGGACTGGTCAAGGTGAGAGATTTGTATTTGGAGGAAATGTTCGCCAGTCTGGAGGAGCTAAGGGAGAGGGTAGAGCCGTCGAGGGAGAGCGAGTTCAGGTATCTGCAGGGACGGAAGAATTGGGTATATATATATATATATATATATATATATATATATATAAGTGGCTGGGGGAGCAGGGAGGGGAATGGGTGGTTAAGATCAAAGAGAAATGGGAAGTGGAGTTGGAAGGGAAGATCAATTAGGGAACATGGAGTGAGGCAGTGCATAGGGTAAACATTGAGCTTGATGGAGTTTAAGGTGGTGCACAGGGTGCATATGACGCGGGCGAGAATGAGTGGGTTCTTTCAGGGGATGGCAGATGAGTGTGAGAGCTGTTGGCGGGGGCCAGTGAATCATGCGCACATGTTTTGGGGTTGCGCAAAAATTGGGAAGATTCTGGGAGTGTTCGCAGTCTTAGCCAGGGTAGTGGAGGAGGAGATAAACCTGGACCCTTTAGAGGCGATATTTGGGGTTTCAGAGAAGCCGGAGCTCATGGAGAGGAGGAAGGTCGATGCCTTGGCCTTCGCCTCTCTGATTGCACAGTGGCAAATTTTGCTGGAGTGATGGTTTAGCACACTGGGCTAAATCGCTGGCTTCTAAAGCAGACCAAGGCAGGCCAGCAGCACGGTTCAATTCCCGTACCAGCCTCCCCGAACAGGCGCCGGAATGTGGCAACGAGGGGCTTTTCACAGTAACTTCATTGAAGCCTGCTCGTGACAATAAGCGATTTTCATTTCATTTTCATTGCCACCGGGGGGGGGGGGGGGTTGCGGCTTGGTTGGGTGACCTATACGACTTCCCGTGATTAGAGAAGATAAAGTACGAGTTAAGGGGCTCTTCAGGGGGGTTTGAGGAAAGGTGGGGGATGTTTTTGACTGTGTTTGAGGAACTGGAGGCGAGGGGGGTGGGGGTGCAATTATGAATCATAATCAGGGGCAGGAACCCTACTTGAAATAATTTGCACTCTGTCCCAGACTCAACTCCTCCCGTTGTGTCAGTTAACCTCAACTTGCAACACATTGCATGCTTTGTGCTGGCACGTTGGAAACTCCAAGATGTGAAACAAAGACAAGCTTCACCATTGGATGCTGCCTTCGTAAGACGTTAATTGTTCAATTTTGGGGTTTTGTTGGAAAAAAAATAAATCAGAATTGGACTTCAATCTAAGCAAACATTTTCACCCTGGACAACATCCTGAGCAATGCTCTGCACCTATCCACTACTGGCTCAGTAACTCAGTGGTACAGTCGGTGAAGGGGTCATGACTGATAATTCTTCAACCATCATTTTGAGGCTGGCTAACCAATGGATTTGGAGGACAACCTTCACTCTGCTCCCAGAAACCTCCATCCCACAGGCCTTCAGTTCCAATTCTTGGCTAGGTCTTCAGACCAGGTCAAGTTACATTCCTTGGTTCTCAATTCAGTCACTTTCCTGCCCAATTTGGTCAAATCTGAAGTTCCACCCCCAATCCCACTTGGTCAAACCTGAGCTCCGACTATTTCTGGATGTTGCTCTGCAGCTGCCTTTCATTCCCTATTCAAGCATCAACCAAATAGCTTTCCTTTCCCTATCCCATCCAAAGTCAGACACCGCCAAAGCATGTGGCCAGATCAAGGCTTGATGTTTGCATTATAGCCCATGTATTTCCCACACACAATGAAATGCAGTGAGAAAAGAACCTTGATTTAGCAATCATGCCAGACCTCCAGTTTTTGGGTGGGTGGGCGTTCCAGAAATTGTGGATAAATCGAAAGCCAACCCATGTGACTACCCAAGGATTGAATCTTTTTGGGATGGTTTCAGGAGGGGAGAGGTACTTTGGATTGACAACAACCATCATTAATGATGCATTCTTCTTTAATCTCCCCTTCCAACAATTCACCTTCAATATAGCAAAAGGAATACTCACTGGAGCACATCCGAATGTTTCTGAAGGAATGGGACAGCTGCTGCTGCATTGTAAGTTATAAACTTGTGAATAAAATGCACACATTTGTTGATGAAAGAAGCAATCAGTCTGGAGAACTTCCCGTAATTCTGTTTGAAAAAGAATTCAAAATTATCCATTGACAATCAGAGCAGTGATGCAGAGACTTAATACATTCCCCCCGACACGTACCGATGTTTGGCTCTCCTCCAATTACAGACTCAACCCAAGATGCCAGCCACTTTCCAGCACCATTCAATTCTAAGCTGTGGGAGTCTATGCTCACCGGCCATTTAACTGGATATTAATGCAGCCTAGCCAGATTCCAATCTCAGTGGCCACTTCTGCATTTTGTCAGAAGTTGCAGGATAACAATCAAAAACAGAATCTCTTCTCCCTAAACCTGAGTGCAAAAGCCTGTTGAAGCAGACTGCATGTGTTTTGCTGACTGAGATCTGCAAATTCAGGGCAATGCAGAGCCTGAACCTATGGCCCTCAGAGTCTGTGCTACTCAGCTGCCCAGTGGGTAAATTGTATAGATCATCAACAAAGCCCTCACACGAGGTTGCTCATCTCAAACAGCAGCAACAAAAATACTTTTGCTGTACAAGTTCAAGGTTTAGATACTGATATTTTGAAATGGAAAGAACTCAAGATTAAACATAAAGTCGTTCTTAAAATCTATCTCACCTGACTCGGTATCTCCCTAGATGGATTGCTGTCAAATATTATTTGATAGGATATTTTACGACATTAGAAGTGATAATAGAAGTAGCAGTGTGAGATGTAGCAGAGTGAGAAGTCAAAATTCCAACTTGTGCTAATCCTGTTTGCCATTTCAGCTCACCCCACCTCCCTCATAATAGAATTATTGGAAGCTACTCTTTTGAAGTTAGAAGATCAAGAGTGATCAAATTGAGGTGTTGAAGATGATTAAAGGAGTTGATAAAGAGTAGAAATAAATATTTTTTAAATCAGGAGACACTTATACAGACTACAAGTTTTTCTTTAAAAAAAGAGTACCCAATTATTTTTTTCCAATTAAGAGAATTTAGCGTGGCCAATCCACCTAACCTGAACATGGTTTTGGGGGTGAAACCCACGCAGACACGGAGAGAATGTGGAAACTCTACATGGACAGTGATTATACAGATTATACGTAACGGAAATCCAGAAATTCCTCTCCAAAAAGTTGATCAGTCCGTTTAAAATTCAAAACATTAACTTCATAGATTTTTGTTTAGCAATTGTTAAGGTACAGATTGGTCATGATTGAACTGAATTGCAGATCAAGCCTGGGGGACTGATTGGCCAACCTTAATCATATGTTCCTATATTGGTGGGCTATTCGAAATGGGAGGCTTCACCGTGAACTAAATCCTACCCTCACCTGAAGTCCATTAATAACCATTTTCCAGGTCAGTACACTCAGAAGCAGACTGACTGATCATCCAGGGAACTGAGGCCACACACTACATTCCACCTGCTACACCCAATTGTGGCCAGGCAACTTAGTACAGGGAAGATGGGGAAGGGTGAACCATGATTGGACCTAGGGTGACACGGTAGCACAGTGGTTAGCACTGTTGCTTCACAGCTTCAGGGACCTGGGTTCGATTCCCGCCTTGGGCCACTGCCTGTGCAGAGTCTGCACGTTCTCCCCTCGTCTGCATGGGTTTACTCCAGGTGCTCTGGTTTCTCCCCACAAGGCCCAAAAGACGTGTTTGTTAGGTGAATTGGACATTCTGAATTCTCCCTCAATGTATCTGAACAGGTGCTGCAGTGTGGCGACGAGGGGATTTTCACAGTAACTTTATTACAGTGTTAATGTAAGCCTACTTTTGACACCAGTAAAGCTTATCATTATTTTTGTACACTGGGCAAATACATATAGATATATTTTTATTTTTAAAAAATAAATTTAGAGTACTCAATTCATTTTTTCCAATTAAGGGCCAATTTAGAGTGGCCAATCCACCTATTCTGCCTATATTTGGGTTGTGAGGACGAAACCCACGCAGGCACGGTGAGAATGTGAAAACCTCACATGGACAGTGACCCATGCCGGAACCGAATCTAGGACCTCGGCACCATGAGGCAGCAGCGCTAACCACTGAGCCACCATGCTGCCCTACACTGGGTAAATATATTAATCCAGCAGAATTCATGCAAAAGCGCCAAACATCTATCTATTCCTGCAGTGGGACTACATGAACTCCCAATATTCCAGCCCGAGTCCCACTGACCTGCAGGAGCAGTATGAAGGAGAGAAGGCAATCCTGCATTGCCCCCTGGTGTTCACTCTGGAATAAATACGGCTGTAACAGCTCCATAATCCCCAGAATATGCTGGAAGAATGTTAAATGGTTCTGCTGACGGAACTCCTGGAAATTCAAGTGAACTCTTCCATGCAGCAGGGCAGCAATCATGGGCAAATGTCTGAAAAGTAAAACAAAATAGACACTAAATAATCACTTCTCAGGTCAAATACTCATGGATAAAGACCAAGCACATGAAAGTCAGCTAAAAGTCAAGTACATTGGAACGGGAAGAGGCCATTTAGCTCCTCAAGCCCCTTATACCATTCAAATAGATCCTGGCTGATTTGCACTGTAAACCCATTTACCTGCCGTTGCTCCATGCCTCTCGATGCAACACATTGGAAATGTCTGAATTGGCTATTATGAGCGGAATTCTCCGCCAGGCCCGACGCCGTTGTGAAACCCGGAGAGGTTCACAAAGGCGTCGGAGGCCGCTCCTGGCCCCCTATTCTCCCCCCGCCGGGGGGCTAGGAGGGCCGTGCCGTGAATCTCGGCCGCCGGGCCTTGTTGCTGGCGTCAAGGCCCGGCGCGCCGAGAATGACGCGGTCGACGCGCCTAATGACGTCAGCCACGCATGCGCGGGTTGGCCGGCTCCAACCCGTGCATGCAGGGCTGACGTCACGACGGGTGACGGCTCAAACCCGCGCATGCGCGGTTGCCGTCTTCCCCTCCGCTGCCCCGCAAGACGTGGCGGCTTGATCTTGCGGGGCGGCGGAGGGGAAAGAGTGCGTCCCTTTGAGATGCCGGCCCGACGATCGGTGGGCACCGATCGCGGGCCAGTCCCCTCCCGAGCACGGTCATGGTGCTCACTCCCCTCTCCGCCCCCCACAAGCCACAAAACAGCTGCTGGCGCCATGTTCACGCAGGCAGTGACCAGGTGTGGTTGCCGCCGCCGTGAACCGGTTGGGAACGGCCGGCCGCTCGGCCCATCCGGGTCGGAGAATCGCGGGTTGCCGTGAAAAACGACCCTCCCGCGATTCTCCCACCCGGCGGATTCACCCACAGAATGGTAGAAAACCAATTTTTATAAACAATTCTTGTTTGGAAAATTGTGTTTGGTTTGAGGGGAGAGGAACAAATGGACCACTGGCAGAAGACTAGGACTACGATCCATCAGTCATTACCCTTGGGAGTATTAACCCGGACAGCCCTTCCGTTGGGAAAACCATCACTCACCCACTCAATAGAAGTTTCGAGAAGGAATGATTGCAGTGCCGTTGATAAAAGACAAAAACGGTTGCGAGAGTGGGAACCAGGGGTGACAGAAGATGCCAACCAGAAGCAAACAACCCAATGCATCAGAGCAACGCTGAAATTAAAATATTAGCCATCATAAGTATCCTTAAAAAAGTGAAATATGAATACCTCAGCAATAAAACTGGATGTGCCACTGACAACTTTCTGCAGGCCATGTTGGCGTCAGCCATTCGATTCAATGACATCTTTGAGTCGCTGGTGTCTGCGAGCAGCGTAAGCAACCGATGGACCAGTGCGTCCAGCTGGGAAAGAGGGAAAAAAAACACGCTTGTAAAAGCTGCTTACCCTAGACTGTTTCAGTATCCAGAAATCAACTCAAACATAAAAGCTACTCAGATTCAGAAAACCAGTCAACCAAGAAGCAATGGAACAAGAAGAATATATATTTGAACATAAACTGGGTGCAGGTCTATTAAGTGTTAGATAGCAGTCGAATCCAGGTGATGTATGTACTAATTATTACAAATAATTAGTTTAACATGAAAGCAATCCTTCTGAATAGATAGCTTAATATCTAAACTGCAATAAATTCTGTCACATTTAGATCAGTAAACAGGGCAGTTTATGTTAGGGAGTTGGAATGAATAGTAAAGAACGGTAGCACAGTGGGTAACACTGTTGCTCCACAGCTCCAGGGTTCCAGGTTCGATTCCCGGCTTGGGTCACTGTCTGTGTGGAGTATGCACGTTCTCCCTGTGTCTGCGTGGGTTTCCTCCGGGTGCTCCGGTTTCCTTCCAAAAGTCCCGAAAGATGTGCTTTTGTTAGGTAATTTGGACATTCTGACTTCTCCTTCTATATACCCGAACAGGAACCGGAATGTGGCGACTGGGGGCTTTTCACAGTAACTTCATTGCAGTGTTAATGTAAGCCTACTTGTGACAATAATAAATTGGGAGGCTATCCCACCACTTTGGTTCAGCCTTCACCGCTTTAACCAGGTCCCCAAAATTTAACAATCGTGGGCCACCCGGACTCCCAGATCATGAAAAAGCAACTTCCCCAGGTTGGCTCCGCTCCCTGGGAGATTCACCGGAAAGCATTCACTCTTAGCCAAGTTCAATTTATATTCAGAGGGAGCCAAACCGCTCAAGCAGCTTCATTATGTCCTCTACACAGAACAGGGGGCCCATCACATACAGCAACATATCGTCTGTGTACAATGCCACTCTCAGCTTTCACTCCCCTCCATCTAGCCCCCTCCACTTCAGGGATGACACCAATACTTTGGGTAGAGGCTCAATTGCCAAGACAAACAATAGCAGGGACAGTCTCGTCTCGTGTCTCTCGCGTTTGCATGGACACTTGTGCCTAGCCAATACCTTTGGCAACAACTTTGCATCCGCACTCAATAACGAAGTGGCATGACCCACACTCCCTTGGACCCTTATCCTTCTTTAACGTCAAGGAGATCGTCGCCTGCACCAGTGTAACCGGCAACATCCCCAGTCATGAGTCCTCAAACATCTAAAACAGCAAAGGGGCCAGCAACCCGACAAACTTCTTATAAAATTCAATCAGGAGACCATCCAGCCCCGGCGCATCAAATCCATATCCTCTATAACCACCTCGAAAGTCAGAGGAGTCTTCAGTTCTTCCCTTTTCTCCTGTTCCACCACCGGAATAACCAAACTGTCCAAACACTCTAACATTGAGAACCCATCCTCCGGCGGCTCCGACTCGTAAAGATTCTGATAAAACGCCTCATTAACTTTGGCCGGGGCGGACAGCACTCAACACCCGCATCCCTAACCTGCACAATTTCCCGAGTGGAAGACTGTCGCCTCAACTGGTGCACCATAAAGCGACTAGCTTTTCCCCATGTTCATAAAAAGTCCCCCCTCGAATGACACAGTAGGCGCATTGCCCTATCTGTTGACAGCAGCCCAAACTCCAACTGTAACTTCTTCCGACTAGCCAGTAATTCTGGTGTCTGAGTGACCAAATATTAATGGTCCACCTCCAAGATGGCATCCACCACCATCTACCTCTCCAACTTTTCCCTAATCTCCTTTTGCACCATGAAAGAAATAATCTCCCCTCTAATAACCACCTTCTTTTATTTTTTATTTATTTTAAAAATAAATTTCGAGTGCCCAACTATTTTTTTCTAATCAAGGGGCAATTTAGAGTGGCCAATCCATCTACCCTGCACATCTTTGGGTTGTGGGGTGAAACCCACGCAAACACGGGGAGAATGTGCAAATGCCACACGGACAGTGACCCAGAACCGGGATCGAAGAACCTGGGACCTCAGTGCTGTGTGGCAGCAGTGCTAATCACTGCGCCTCACAGATACTCAATGGCGACAGAAAACCCAAACAAACCCTTCGAACAAACCCCTCAAACCGTACAAAATACATTACAATTACTTCAAGCCCAGTCCATTTATTTTAAAAAGTTTTTTTATTCAACAAATTTTCAACACTTTCATAATACAACACCCAATCAGCCCAAGCAACCCCCAAACATACAAGCAAACAAACAAGACGTACGCCCCCCACCCAAAAATCAACGGTAACCAATTCCTGAAAATGCATAATAAACAAACCGCAGCAATTGTAGAACCCCTCCTTCATCCCCCTCAGTTTGAACTTTACCTTCTCTCGGATCAAAACCCCCAGTAAATCCCCCCCGACACGCCAAGGCGCAGGATGGAGAGGCTGAGCTCCATTCCAATAAAACCCACATTCGAGCGATCAACAAGGCGAAGGCCCAGACATCTGCCTCTGTGCCCGCCTGGAGCTCAAGCTAGTCCGAAACCCCGAAAATGGCTTCCAGGGGGCCGGGCTTCACATCCACATGCAGGACCCCTGAAACTCTCCTGAATACCGACCTCCAAAACTGTTCTAGGTTTGGACAGGACCAAAACATGTGAACATGCTTTGCGAGGTCCCTCCCACATCACTCACAGGTATCCTTACCCCCACAAACAGTCGGTTCACTCTTGATTTAATGAGGTGAGCCCTACATACAACCTTCAGTAGTAACCGGCCCCAACCTCGCACAAGAGGTCGAAGCATTCACCCTCCGTAGCACCTCACACCACAATCCCTTTTCAAGCACCATCCCCAGCTCCTGTTCCCATTTCACCTTAATCCCCTCCATGGATACCCCATCCTCCCATAAATCGCCGAGACGATTCCTTTCTCTAGTTCCCCCGCTGACAACACTTCTTCGAACAACGAAGTAGTCGGCGCTACCGGGAATGTCGGGAACACTTTCCTTGCGAAGTCCCGTACCTGCATGTACCTAAACCCCTCTCTCTGACACAATCCATATTTCTCTCCCAACTCTTCTACACTCGCAAATCGTGCCCCAAGAAACAAATCCTTCATTACACTGATACCCTTCTCAACCTCCAAACCGCGCATCCATCCTTCCTGGCCCGAACACGCGAGTGCCCCTAACTGTCATCCCCACTGCCCCTGCCCTCAATTTAAAGTGTAGCCTAAACTGTCTCCAAATCCTCAATGTGGCCACCACCACCTGACTCTCCGAATACTTTCCTGGGGCCATCGGGAGCGGTGCCGTTGCCAACACCCGCAACCACGACCCTCTACAAGAGCCCGCCTTCATCCTTGCCCACATAGCCTTTCCCTCCTTACACCATTGTCTCACCTTCTCAGCATTTGCTGCCCAATAATAATAAAGCAAGTTTGGAAGGCCTAGTCCCCTCTTTCGCCTTCCCCTCTGTAATATCATCCTTCTAATCCTGGGGGCTTTCCCCCAAATGAAAGAAGAGATCAACTTATCCACGCCCCTGAAGAACGATTTAAGAAGAAAGACGGGCAAACACTGGAGCAGAAACAGGAACACATTCGGCAACACATTCATTTTGACAGCCTGTACCCGGTCTGCCAATGACAAAGGGAGATTATCTCACCGTGCCAAATCAGCCTTCACCCTCCCCACCAAACTAGTAAAGTTAAACTTCTGGAACCGTGCTAAGTCCTGAGCCATCTGCACCCCAGATACTCAAAGTGAGACGTTGCCTAGCGGAATGGCAACCCTCCCACCCTCGTTCCCACTCCCAGTAGGGAGACCATGAAAACATCACTTTTCCCTAGGTTTAACATCTACGCAGGAAACTTCCCAAACTTCTGGAGCAACACCATTATACCCCACATCGATACCTTCCGCTCTGAAACGTGTAGGAGCACATAATCTGCATACAAGGACACCCTATGTTCTACCCCATCCCTCACTGTACCCTTCCACAACCCTGAGCTCCTTAAAACAATGGTCAAGGATTCTCTAGCCAGTGCAAACAAAAAGGGGAAGTCTTGGGGCACCCCTGCCTCATACACCGATGCAATGCAAAATATCCTAAATTCAAATTATTCATTTGCGCATTAGCCTTTGGTTCCTTATATAGGAGACGCGGCCATGACTCAAACTGTGACCCAATCCCAAACCTCTCGAATACTGCCATCATATAACTCCATTCTACCCGGTCAAATGCCTTCAACGCATCCAGAACCACCACTTCTGCCTCCCTTCCCTCTGCTGGAGAGAGGACGACATGCATTGATAAAGTAAATCTAGACCAAATGTTCCCCCTTGTGGGGAAATCTAGAACGAGAGGTCACAGAAATAGGTTGAGAAAGTGGTAGATTAAAAACAGAGATGAGGAGGAACTACGACTTGCAGAGGGTGGTGAATTCATGGAACTCGCTGAATCATGAGGGGAGCGCGGTAGCACTGTGGGTAGCTCAGTTGCTTCACAGCTCCAGGTTCCCAGGTTCGATTCCCAGCTTGGGTCACTGTGCGGAGTCTGCACATTCTCCCCGTGTCTGCGTGGGTTTCCTCCGGGTGCTCCAGTTTCCTCCCACAGTCCAAAGATGTGCAGGTTAGGTGGATTGGCTATGGTGGAGGTGTGGGGTAGGGGTAGGGTGGAGGTGTGGGCTTAGGTAGGGTGCTCTTTCCAAGGGCTGGTTTAGACTCGATGGACCAAATGGTCTCCTTCTGCACTGTAAATTCTATGTTTAAATGGTTTCCAGGAGATGAGATATATTTCTGATTTTAAAAAAGATAGGGAGGTGGATTTGAGACCAGGAAGCGATCAGCCATGATTTGATTGAATGGCGGAGCAGGCTCGAAGGGCTGAATAGCCTCCGTCTGCTCCCAATTCCTACATTCCTAGGTTACAAAACCTGTTAATGATAGTTTCCTCAGAGAGGTGTATATCAGACAGTGTATTCTTTAGCAATTTTTAAACACTGCACTCTGTAAAGTGGAGGACCTCAAGGGACAGCTGTTTTGCAATGTATTTCAAAGGCTGCTCTTGATAAGCTTTTTTTAAAATTCAGCAAGCAATGTGACACCTGAAAGGGCAATGGAAGCAGATCCAACAGTAACATTTGAAAAGGAATTGGATAAATATATGAAGTTGAAAAATTTGTTGGACTGTGGAGAAATGGCAGGAAAATGGAACTAACTGAATAGGCCTGATGCATGTTCATTCTGTAATGTGTAGCGCCTGAGGAGGAAACCATTCCTCAACACTTCATACCTTGCAGGTACTTCCATCAGCGGTGCCATCACTGCTCAGCACAGAGTCTGGGAGGTTGACGTGGCGGATAACCTCTGGAACATGGAAGTATATTTGAAGCAGCAGATTCTGACAACGCTTGCCCATCACACTGCTGCATGCGAGGAGGAGACGACAGAAAAATATTGTTCAGTAATTAACAGCTGTTGTTCTTTTAACTAACAGATAGGGTTAATGTAATATATACTAAAAAGAACTATACCCTAGTCAGCAATGGGCAGAATATTCCATCAACAGTAGTCCGAGAAACAATGATTAAGTAGGTGAAAGGTGGCATTGCCATTTTGGGGCACAGATTCCAGTATCCTGAAGACTCACCATATCACCTCAGCTTGGAAGGAAAGCATCACTTGGATTATGGATCCAGATTGTGTTCCCCATTCACATGGATAACAACAATTGCCTACTCTTGGAGCCTGACTGAGGAACTGTATTATAAATTGCATTCATATAATGTCTATAACATTGCATAATGTTCCAGGATGCTTCGCAGGAGCAATTATCAAACAGAAATTGAAACTAAGCCACATTAAGAAATAACAGGATGGGTAATCAAAAGCTTGGTCAAAGAGACACATTTAACAGGTAGTATTTTGTGTTGAGTTCTTTCCATTTTAAAGTATGAATGTTTAGACTTTGAAACTTCCAAGCAGCCAGGAGAAGAACTTCCCAAGGGTTCTCTGCAAAGCAGCCCCTGCTGAAACTAGGTGAAGACCAGATTAGCTGGGCAACACGGTGGCGCAGTGGTTAGCACTGGTGCCTCACGGCGCCAAGGTACCAAGGTTCGATCCCGATCCCGGGTCACTGCCCGTGGAGTTTGCACATTCTCCCCATGTCTGCGTGGGTCTCATCCCAATAATCCAAAGATGTGCAGGGTAGGTAGATTGGCCAGGCTAAATTGCCCCTTAATTTAAAAAAAATAGAATTGGATACTCTAAATTTATAAGAAAGAAAGAAAAATAAGACCTGATTAGGTTGTGATGCTTCAATATTTTAACAGATGACCATGTAACTGAGTTATGGCAGTAGTCGACATTGAGCAGGAGGGGATGGAAAAGCAAGGAATGGTGGCATATTAAAGCAAGCAAACACTTTCTGCAGATCAAATGTTCCCGACTGGTTAATACTGAACAGAATTAAGTGCTTAGAAAAGGACTGCAGTTATGCAGTAATCTACCGTTAGCACTGAAGCATGCAACTTCCAATTCCATTACTATATTAATTTGCATAATCCAACATCAACTCATTAATTTGTTCTTTGTACAGTTTTTCCTGTTAATCCACAATACCAGTCACCCACTTATGGAGCTCGGAATGAGAGCTACCTGTTTACTAGCCACAAATGCATTATTACAGTATTAGCCCCCACCCACTCTCCAAATGGATGTGTTAAATTTAGAAATAATGAGATATAGCACTCACATTTATCATTTAAATCCTTTGACACATGCAGACATGATAATCCTGTGTGAAGTTATGCTTCTTTCAAGCACATAAATTGACAATTCTTCAGAATAAAGTCACATTCAACTTTCAATTAAAATTTTAATTGAACACGACCCCTGAATCAATCTTTACTCAAAACCCCAGTGGTCAAATATTGGGTGGATGTTGATAATTTATTGCCTAATTAAACATTACATTCTGTAGATTAAGATAACGCATGTCTCAAGTTTGTCACTACTTAAGTTTCTGAAAAATTCATTTGAGGAAACACTTAATGCTGTACGCTTTGCCTTAGTATAAAGCTGCTTATCTTTCCTATGCCCCTTCCTGTCCAGAGAGCTCATGCTGGGGTACAGATCCCTTGGTGCCCACAGCCTTCCTGTACCTCATCCAGCTGGTCAATTCTCAAGTTAACAATGATGGCACTCTCACCTCGGAGTCAGAGGTTGTTGGCTTAAGCTCTACTCAACAGATATGATAAGTGTGTAATCAAGGCAGACACTCCAGTGCATTATGGAGGGAGCACTGCACGGTCAGAGGTGTTAGCTTTCAAATTAGAAGTTAAACCGAGGGCCCCTCTGCACGCTCAAGAGGACATAAACAATCCCATGATGCTACTTTGAAAACTTTTAGGGAGTTCTTCTCATTGCTCTGGATGATATTGATCCCTTACAAAAACATATGACGTGGCCACTATCACATTGTTGATGGCGAGACCTTGTGATCAAATTGGATGGCAATTTTCCGATGGTGACCAAAGTTAAAGTACTTCATTAGCTGTAAAGTGCTTTGGAACTTGAAAGGTGCTCTATGAATGCATGCTCTTTCTTTTAACTGTGTGCTTAGACTGTGAACTTCACTGGGAAATTCCACCACAATGGATGATATAACAAGCTGTGCTCAGCTTGCTGGATACTTCTCTTCAACCCTGGCCCTTTGCCCATGTTTCTCAATAGCAAAAACATAATCTGTGGTTAATTAAAAAAGTTAAAGACAATATTAAAATTATAGAAAAAGCAAATATTTGCATAAAGACGAGTGGCAGATTAGAGGATTGGAAAGAATATGAAAATCGCTTATTGTCACGAGTAGGCTTCAATGAAGTTACTGTGAAAAGCCTCTAGTCGTCACATTCCGGGGAGGCTGGTACGGGAATATAAAGAACATCAAAGAATGACAGAATGGCAAAAGATTGATAATGAGGGGAAGGGCAGCACGGTGGTGCAGTGATTAGTACTGCTGCCTCGTGGCGCCGAGGACCCAGGTTCAATCCCGGCCCTGCGACATTGTCCACGTGGAGTTTGCACATTCTCCCCGTGTCTGTGTGGATCTCACCCCCACAACCCAAAGATGCGCAGGGTAGGTGGGTTGGCCACACTAAATTGCCCCTTAATTGGAAACAAATAATTGGGTACTCTAACTTTATTTTTTTTTTAAAGATAATGAAGGGAAAACTAGAGTATGAGAGAAAACAAATTGAGCACTGGTCCTATTGAAAATGCATCTGGGGAGTCGGAGAGCTATGTCCCTGTATTCTATATTCTACACCTAGGGAAACAACCTCTCAATGTCTACCTTATCAAGCCTCTTCAGAATCCTGTATGCATCACTAAAATTGTCTCTTATTCATGGCAGCGTTTACTTAAATATCCATGATCTATGGTGAATGAATTAAACAGGTATTTTGCATTTTTCTTCACTATCGATGACAAATGTAACATCTCAGAGCAGCATGGTGGCACACTGGTTAGCATTGCTGTCTCACAGGGCAGCACGGTGGCACAGTGGTTAGCATTGTTGCCTACGGCGCTGAGGACCCGGGTTCGAATCCCGGCCCTGGGTCACTGTCCGTGAGGAGTTTGCATATTCTCCCCGTGTCTGCGTGGGTTTCACCCCCACAACCCAAAAGATGTGCAGGATAGGTGGATTGGCCAGACTAAATTGCCCCTTAATTGGAAAAAAATAATTGGGTATTTTAAATTAAAAAAAAAGCATTGCTGTCTCACAGCTCCAGGCACCCGAGTTCCGGTCTCGGGTGACTGTTTGTGTGGAGTTTGTACTTTGCCCCAGTGTCTGCGTAGTTTACCCGGGTGCTCCGATTTCTTCCCACATTCCAAAGATGTGCAGATTAGGTGGACTGGCCATGCTAAATTGCCCCTTAGTGTCCAAAAGTTTAAGTCAGGTCAGGGTTTACGGGGCTAGGGTGGGGTGCACTTTCAAAGGGCTGGTGTAGACTCGATGGGCCGAATGTCCTTGTTCTGCACTGTAAATTCTATGAAATATCGAGGCCCCCACTGCTGATCTACATGAGACTCCAAAGAAAAATAACAAGCAACCTTTTCAGTACCAGAGAAGAGTGTAAAGTCAATGTTGTAGAAAACTAATATTATTGTAATAAAAATATTAAAAGGGCCCCGCACAATCTCAGTATCGGCTCTACAATGATCTAAAAATTATCTAAGGTATCCACTCAGCGCCTGAGAAATGATTTCTATCCCTAACGTGTAGCACTCAACCAAACGCTGCAAGTGCCTTCTGATATAATCTGTCAAAATGAATTGTAGTAAGTCATTGTACTAAATATTATGTAGCTATTTGGAAAGTTCTACAAGATGAGGAATTAATATCAGAGTACCAGGCTACCAAATGGTCAGCAAGCACATGTTTTTTATTACCTGTCTCCCCATTGTTTGATGCAACTGATCAAATATTCAGTCACTTTTTTGACATTATCCAAATTGCCATGGCAACAGCTAAGCAGCAAAGGGAGCCGTGACTGGATGAGGGTCCCTGTGACATCCTCAGCAGATTTCTTAGCATGCGACCCATTGCGGTTTCTCACTTCAGACTCCGAAAGAATGATATCCACCAGGCTGATGAGTTCTGCCTTTTTCAACCGCAGGACATACTCCTCGGTGTGTTTCTGAAACAGCAGGATATATATGGTAACTACAGACCCAAATAAGATAATAATAATGAGGCACAATCTCAATAGTTCGCCTCTCACGAACAAGCGCACTTTCCAAATTCACTGTCAGTGACCTGCAGACAGTTGCTAGCTTTTCTCCCACACCATTCCTACTGAATCCTTCTTACCTGTGGAGTTCTTTGGTCACGTCCTTGCCAAATTCTCGGAATGTGCACACAGGCCCAGAGAAAATCCAAACACGCTGTGGGGTCAAGTCTGCAATTAAAAAGAAAAGAATTCAGGCAGTTGTCACCGGAGAGAAAGAAAAGAAAGAATGCATGAATTGGAGAAATAGAAACAACTTTTGCACTAGTTGTTCATTTTGGTGAAGGGTTTCTGTGAACAGAGACTATGTTATGAAATTAGAACTGGGGCAGGTCAGGAAATCAAGTTTTTTTTAAAAAAGAGACTGGCCATGACAACTGTCTCTCAAGATTTGACATGGCTCCACCAAGTTTTATTTTGCATGTGTGTACATGGGTCCATGCCTGCATTCAGGCATCTGTATGTGCATGCATATGTGCATGTATTATGCACTTTGTCTAAATTAATTAACAAAATGACAAACTAAAAACTTTTCTTTTAACTGTGTAAGTGTCATGGCCATTGTTCAGTGAGACCAGCTCCCCTGTTATCTGCCTGCACAATCGCAAACATTTGAGCACTGCAGGTATGACTCACCTGAGCTCTCCATGCTTACTCAGCAGAATGCTGATGCACCGGTGTACTGTGGTCCAGTTTGACTGGTGGATGAGGACAGCCAGAAGGTAGGGTCGGAATGAAAGCTGCTGCAATCCTGGCTGACTTGTAACCTGGAGATAATGCAGAGTTCAGTCAGATTAACACAAAGGCCCAAAGATGCCTCACATCCTGACACACAACAGTTACAAAAGTTACTTTTTAAAAAAATCATTCATGGGATGTTGCATAGCTGGCTGGGCCAGTTTTTATTGCCCATCCCAAACTGCCCTTGGCAAATGGCTTGCTAGGCCATTTCAGAGGGCATTTAAGAGTCACATGTTGGCCAGACCAGGTAAAGAAAACAGATTTCATTCCTTAAAAGGTACATTAGTGAATCAGATGAGTTTTTACATCATCATGACACATTTTATTGAATTCAAATTTCACCATCTGCCTTGGGTCATTACCCTGGGTCTCTGGATTACTGTCCAGTGACAATACCATTGCACTACCATCTCCCCTTATTGAATACGGTCAAAATTTAAAACTTCTACCATTTTACCCATTCATTCTCATTTTAATACAATGACAAATCCACTTCAACGTTAGCTTGAGAACAAACAGACTGTTATCGATATTATGCTGCAGCTACTTTCATATGATAGAGAAAACTTACAATGGTATGTTTAGTTTGACTCTTCATTTGATGACCTCCCAAGTGGAGAAAAGAGATGCATCCTGCACAGATCTCAGTGAGCAGGCTGATGTGATATGTTCCATGGTCTGGGGATTCATGGCCACAATCTTCCATCTAAGGACCAGGTGATCACATTGTCCATCTTGTGTCTGGATTAGGTGAGGCTGTCAGGGTGGTCAAAGCCAGGGACCTCTGATGTTGGGTCAATGATGAGGTGTTGGTTTTCTTATATAGATGATGTCCCATTATTCATTTCACCTGGATAGTGGGTTGATACCAGCTGCAGGAATACTAGCTGCTGTTTCCAAGAATCACCAGCATCATTTTGAACATTATCTTGATGCTTTTTTCTAAGGCTTCAAAGATGGGAAGATCAGTGTTGTTCATTAATTCTTCCATTTCATGGAGAACAGTGATGTTACAGCGAATGCCAGGTGGGGTAACAAGAACTAGGTAATAAGAACTAGTAAATCCTATGGCCCACGGAGCCTGTTCTGCCATTCAATACAATAGTCTGATTTGCAGCTTCAACTCCTTTTTCCTGCCCACTCCCCATATCCCTCAATCCCCAGATAAACCAAAAATATGTCTATCTCAGCATCCAATATGTTCAATGATGGAGCATCCACAACTCTTGCAGGGTAGAGAATTGCAAAGATACACAACCCTCCTCATCTCAATGCTAAGTGATCAGCCCCTTATTCCGAGACTTTGCCCCCGTGTTCTCGATTCCGCACCCAGGGAAACAACCACTCAATGTATACCCTATCAAGCCTCTTTAGAATCCTGTATGCATCACTAAAATTTCCTCTTATTGATGGGAGTGTTTAGCTAAATATCAATGGTCTTTATGTAGTGATAGCAAGAGCATTAGGCAGAGCATTACTCTGCAGCAAAGTAAAAAGGCCAGTGTGAAATGGTTTAGCTGTACTCCGGACCAAGTTCATCCTGCTTTTCACTTTGTGGTTGGTGCTGTTGGTGAGATGTCCAGGATGACACCCAGGTATTGTGACTCGGTATTGTGAGTAAGTTGCTCTCAGCAAAAATAAATTTTTAAGTTAATTCCCCTTGGTGTTATTGCTGAGATGGAATGCCAACACCACTGTCTTCACTGGATGGAAGCAGAGACACCAGGTCTGGAAGTAGCTTTCCATTACATCCCAGATGCTTGACAGCATCCTCTTAGTATCCCCTAGCGTCAACTCCTATGTCATTAGTATTGACGAAATTCCAGGGTTTGGTGCAGGGTATGTTCATCATATAGACATCGAGCGAGACTTGTGCACCGACTTCTGTGGTAGAACCACTATGTCCAACTGATCTCGTCACCAAGATAAATGTGGAACTAATAGTTGACCGTTAAGTTATTGATAAGCTAAGAGTTTTGCAGCATTGGAGATTGTTAAAAGCTTCAGGAACGAGCACTATCCCAGACAATGCCATATGGTGATGACACATCTGAGAAGGCAGCTCTAGTCTTCAGTTGCTTCAGGAACCATGGCTCAATGTTGCTGGCGAGGGCAAGGACTTGGTCAGAGCAGCTTCTTACTTCTCTGAAGTCCACCTGCTCATTTTGGAGGACGGCTTCTAAATCCAGTTAAAGACAAGCTGTTCAATTACCTTGTAGACTATAGACAGAGTGCCAATGGGATGGTAACTCCTGGGATTGTGGGCTGCTTCTCCTGGCTTTAGGAGGGCAATGGCTTTGGAATGGTGCCAGATTTCTGGCATTATCCCAGTGCCAATGGTGCGGGAGTATGACAAGTTTCATCCAGTCATTTGGCATTGGTTCTTGACATTCTCGATTGAGGTCATTGATCCTGACGACCTGTCAGTGCTGTGTTCACCCCTTCGGCAGTGATGGCAGCTGAAATCATTGTGTGCATGTGGAGCAGCCTTTTGCAGGTAGAGTTAAAGCAGCTTTTCTCACTCTGTGCTTGTTTCCAGCAGTATTTGTTACCTTTTGAGTCTTTAGGACGCAGGTCACAATGGTATCTTCACTGACCTTTGGCACCACTTGGAGCAATGAATGTGAGAAATTCAGGTTTTTTAAGTGTTTCTTGCCATCACACTGATCTAACATTGTCGACACCATTGTTTACAATAGGATCTGGTGCTCATCAGGTTTGCGTCAATCAAGTCACCATATTCTCCACATGAATCAAAATATATGCAAAGGATTGGGTGAATCTTGTAACAATCTCCCAGGGATGAACTGAGATTGGGGGACTGGACTGTAGGTGAACAAAGTGCACTGCACCATGATAGAAGCTCTGTCAAAGAGTAATTTTAGTAGTAGCAACTACACAGCATCCTGTTATAGAACAGCAACTAAAATATTTCAACGTGCTTTCACTTTCTTCAATAGAGGCCACTTTGCCACATACCTTAATGGAGCTAAGATTTTGGTAACAATCCACCACCAGCATCGATGGTGGCTGGGTGACTGACAGTGGAAATGCCAGGGTTGGCCACATTTCTGCTGGCAACTTGCAAACATTCACAATGGTCAGCTTGCCCATCTGATTGTAACAGAGAACTGTAAACCGTCTGCCTGTGGGATTTCATCAGTAATCAGGTCAACTGGATGCATATGGTCATACCACAGTTTGCATGACAAATCATACATAGGAATAGGGCCCAACACTGGCTTTGGAATGTAAGCTGGAAGCAAAATTCCCCTGCACCAACTATTTGTTAATCATAAAATATTTCCCCAACTGGCTTGGGGAAGTGGGAGCTCAATGAATACACACAACTGAAGCAGAAACATTTCAGGGTTAATGACTCTGCTGATGTTCATTTAGTTAATTAGGCGTGGCTGCTGGCTCCTTGGTGTATAATATTCCCTTCAAGTTTCTCGTACCTCATTAATTTTTACCTTGTGATCGGCAAACAGGAGCCTCTGTTGTTGGTCAGGACAGCAGGAAATAACCTCGGGGTCCAAGAGCTCAGACCAATCGATAAACAACCCCGACGCTGACACAGGCTTCAGCTTCTCCGCACTGTATGGACAAAGAGAGAAGCAGAACTGGAGATAAGCTGTAGAATAACCTGGAGGATTCAGAAGGATTTATAATTCGCAGAGCGGGGAGGGATTCTGGACAAAATTGTCCTTACAACTTTGCAGCAATGGCTAATACTTTCCAGGTGAAGCGAACAAACGGATCTACAGGGTGGGGTGCTGTCGCACTTTGCCTGCAAGGAATTTGACTGACCACTGGAAATCTAAAATAGAAACAAAAAAGACTGGAGACTGCAAAATTTTAAAGTGAAAGGTAGGTTAATGACTGGGATGGGTTCTATCAGTTTTAACAAAGGTTGCCCCTGAAATGATGCCATCTGTTTCAGCCACAGATGAATCCCTGTGTCTCCTTCCAGCATTTATGTTGCTGTCCCTGTAGCAGATTATGGGCTGTGCACACTAAATTAGAGATGTAGCAATTTTCTCAGCTGGTCGCCCTCAGATTGGGAGGAGGAAGATGGCCTTGGGAGTTGAGATGAGCTGGGCTCATTCAGGATGGAAGATGCAGCAGAACCCTTGAATGGCACTTTTAGCTAAAGGAAGGAACCCTCAAATCTTCAACTCTCGGTGACAGCAGCTTGAGGAACAACTGCTGATTTGAATAAGGTCCATCGCTTTCTGTGACTGTCAGCTTATGAAGGACTTTCGGAGTCAGCAACTGCACTGCCACCTTGAAGTGGGACTACCAGAGTCTGAAATGCAAACCAGCAGCTGGAGGACACGGTGCTAAATAGCTCAACACTGTAGGCCCATAAATAAGCTCCAGCTTCTCATTTCTTAGTGTTGGCCAGACACTTTTCACTCTCCATGGTGCTGGCTGAACAACCTTGGTTCAATCTTCTGCACTGCACATTCGTCATAATCTCCAACCGCACCCGCACCCTGCCCCCTCATCCATCCTCGACATCGATTCTCTGAAGCTACCTGTCACCGTCAATCTCCATCTTTATTCCCGACTCCTCTCCTTCCTGTTGAAGTAGCCTGGTTATCAGGGCCACTGGATCCGTACCAGACTGCGTTGTGTCTGTTTCCAAGTTGGCAGTGAGGACAAGGGTCAGGAGTTCCTCCAGGTAGGGAGATCGCATCTCGATTAAACCCTTCAATACTGTCGGATTGAGAGAATTTTGATGATGTAATATTAATTTACAGAGCATAAAGAGAAAAAGAGAAAACAGTTTTTAATTGTTGAACCACATGCAAAGTGGTAAATGTAATTTAGAGAGTAAGACATAACTAGTGTTAAGAAACAAAGAGCACTAGGTCTATTTTAAAGACAAATTTGTTCATTCTCAGCACTTCATTGCCTACACAGCAAACAAAAGGACGAGAAATGAAAGACAAATACATCGTCCCAGCAGCGTAGTGGATAAAAGCATTATCCATTGTGCACTGGCCCACAGAGACAGGACAAATTGCATCAGATACTTAACACCCATAACATTCTTTTTGAGTTTAAAATGAATAGCATTTCGCATCATTTTATACATTTTTCTTTGGCCTATTCATCTGTTCTTCTTTAAAACAACATTCTAGATTTATTACACAGACGCACACAAAGCACACACACATGCAAACTGTGATTGAACCAGCTTATTATTCAGACTGAACACAAACACAGGATGCTTGTATTTTGTTTTCAGACAGAAAACCCCAATCTTTTGCTAGCTATATTAGTTGCCTTCCACATTGTTAAGACATGGCTAGCTTCTCCAAGGTCTCTTTCGTGTCTCCCTTTGTTAATTTGGCTCAGCTGTGCATCTAAATTGCATAGAATTATTGTGCATTTGACTTAGTTACTAATCCAATAGGGAAATGAGAAATTTCTTCACTCAGTGAGCAGTTGGAATATGAAACTCTCTCCCACGTGAAGTAGTTGCGCCAAATAGCTTAGATGCTTTCAAAAAGAAAACTGGAGAAGTACACGAGAGAAAAGGGAATGAAAAGACATGCAGAAAAGCTGAGGTGAGGGAGAGAATGGCAGGTGACTTATGGATTTAAACATAGGTTGAGCTGAGTAGCCTGTGCTGTATATTCGCCAGTGTTGCTTAACACAGTACTGTTGTTTTTAGATGCGAGTAATTTGCATTCCGATCTAAGTCTAGCAAGCAATCAGAGTACGTTTAAGTTAGAGCAACATTTTGGAATTATTGATCGGCATGTGGTTCAGTTTGCAATTATGTTACTGGGCTAAAGAGATGGAGAATTCTCTCTGGTGGCCTTGGTCTAATACTAAGTACTAGGCAATACATTTATCATCAGTTTCAATTTAGCTGCTGTTAACCCAGAACTTCAATTTCAATTCCACCCAATTACCAATACGGTATCACATAGGATGTGTATGGTGTGCATATTTACGATTCCATACCTCTTGCCTTTAGTTCTGGCTCCACATTGCACTTCTCTCCAGCTTTCAGAGCCAATATTATTCCCCGCACTGCTGAATCGATCAGCTCCTGGTCCTGCCGATAGGTCAGATGTTCTGCCAGGTGCCGGAAGCCAGCTCTTACTGTGGAAATATAGTCCCTTTATTTATTCTGAGCCATAACACAATAGTTTTTTTTTAAATTTTAGATTAGCCAATTATTTTTTCCAATTAAGGGGTAATTTAGCGTGGCCAATCCACCTACTCTACACATTTTTGGGTTGTGGGGGCGAAACCCACGCAGACACGGGGAGAACGTGCAAACTCCACACGGACAGTGACCCAGAGCCGGGATCGAACCTGGGACCTCAGCGCCGTGAGGCGGTTGTGCTAACCACTAGGCCACCGTGCTGCCCGCCATAACACAATAGTAACACTACAAGTAACAAGAGAAAGTAACAAGCTGAGCTCTGTGGTACAGAGAGCACTGCGATCAGCCAAACCCTTGCTTAGACTGGGCTTATAACACATGAATCACTGTGAGATACATCGGATGGGGTGAGATGCAGCAGGGTAGGAGGAAGCTCAGGTGGAGCACAAACACGGGCATAGATCAGTTGGGTTGAATGGCTTTTCTGTGCTGCACATTCTTGGAATCTCAACTGTTGGTTGGAAATAAGAATCCCCACAAACTTAATACAATGTGACTTGATTTAAACTGTTCAACATAAAGGCCATTGCGGGATCAGAGGGTGGCACGGTAACACAGTGGTTAGCACTGTTGCTTCACAGTTCCAGGGTCCTGGCTTGGCTTACTGTCTGTGCGGAGTCTGCACGTTCTCCCCGTGTCTGCGTGGGCTTCCTCTGGGTGCTCCGGTTTCCTCCCACAGTCCAAAGATGTGCAGGTTAGGTGGACTGGCCATGCTAAATTGCCCTTTGCATCCAAAAATGTGAGATGGGGTTAGGTTAGAGGTGTGCTTAGATTGGGTGATCTTTCCATAGGTCTGTGCAGACTCGATGGGCTGAATGGCCCCCTTCTGCACTGTAAATTCTATGATCAGGTACCTAGCAATTGAGAAGCACAAAAAGATATTGGGCTGGATTCTATGATTTGAAGACTAAGTGCAACTGCCGGCATGGGAACAGTGGCATTTTATGCCCGAACAAACGGCGCAAAACTTCCACCGATCCTGCCTGGTGGGTGGCAAGCAGCTCTAGCTGTGGATACGGCCGGAGAATTGACAGGTTTGTGGCTACGCATGTGCATGGCGCCGACTGCGCGCGGACCTGGCCTGCCAAAGAGTGCCCCCGTTTGGCCAGGTTCGCCACTCCCAGACCACCCCCCACCAGTGCCCCCAACCCCTGCCAAAGCCCCCACTTCCCTCGGATCGTCACGCCCCCCTTCCGGACTGTGGCGGCCCTGGACCAAGTTCGCAGACACCACACCGGGTTCCCGGAAATAAAATAGTATGAGTGACCCATGCCATCGCGAACTCAGCCCATTGGGGGTAGAGCATCGGTGCAGGGCCTCAGCTGACTTCCTGAGGTCTTGATATGGCATACTGCAGAGTATGCCATTTTGGAGGGGGCAGAGCAGCGCCGCCCCCAATTTCGGCACCAACGGGGATTCTCCGGCCGATCGCTGAACGTGATTTCGGTGTCGGAGAGGAGAATCCCGCCTGCCTATACTATAGTGATAGGTGTTTAGGTTTCAAATACTCAGAACATCTCAAGAGGTGCTTTGTGAAATAGCGATCTGAAGGATCATGGGGCGGGATTCTCCGACCTCTGCCGGGTCAGAGAATCGGCGGGGGGGCGGCGTGAATCCCGGTCGGCGGCCGCTAGCAACGGCTCCCCCGTCGTTTCTCCGGCCCGCAATGGGCCGAGTGGCCACCCGTTTTTCGGCGGGTCCCTCTTGCGTATGTTATGACAGGTATTTGCCGGTGGAACCTGGTTCCGTGGGTGGCCTGTGGGGTCCTCGGGGGGGGGGGGGGGGGGGGGGGGGAGAGAGAGATCTGGCCCTGGGGGGTGCCCCCATGGTGGCCTGGCCCACGATTGGAGCCTACCGATCCGCGGTTGGGCTTGTGCCCTGGGACACTCTATTCCTCCACGCCGGCTGGTGTAATGGTCCGCGATGGCCGGCGTGGAGATGAACCCCCACTGCGCATGCGCTGGGATGAAGCCACACACGCTGGCGCTCCCGCGCATGCGCCAACTCGCGCCAGCCAGCTGAGGCCCTTCGCCGCTGGTTGATGTGGCGCCAAGCCCCTTCTGTGCCGTCCGGCGCGGCGCAAACCTCTCCGGCGCCGGCCTAGCCCCTGAAGGTGCTCCTTCGCGCTGGAGTTGCCCGTCCCGCCGGTTTCCGAAGAATCCCGCCCCATACATGTCTGTTCAAAAATCACTCCAAGTTTGCTTTTCTGGAAAGGTATCACATGAACTTTTCAAATAGTTCTAGATTCTATATTTCTCTTATTTACCGCACCTACTGATGAATTCCCCAGTTGGTTTATTGGGTTTAAAATGCAACCTGGTGCAGCTCTGCATCACAGGGGCCAGCCAACTTCAAGTGCCTGTTCTGAACTATGCAGTTAACTGAATCCAGCTAGGATAACAGAGGGTTGCTAGAACTGGCCTCAGTACTTTTGGGCTTGGGAGGAGACAGAAAGAAAGCAAGAAAACAAAAGTGAGATGGAGAAACAAAACAATAACCACTGTTCCAGCTCCTGGCATTTACACATTAACTCCCAACAGATAGAACATAGAACAGTACAGAACAGGCCCTTCAGCCCTCGATGTTGTGCCGAGCTTTGTCCGAAACCAAGATCAAGCTATCTCACTCCCTGTCATTCTGGTGTGCTCCATGTGCCGATCCAATAACCGCTTGAAAGTTCCTAAAGTGTCCGACTACACCATCACAGCAGGCAGTCTATTCCACACCCTAACCACTCTCTGAGTAAAGAGTCTACCTCGGACATCCCTCCTATATCTCCCACCCCGATCCTCATAGTTATGCCCCCTAGTTATAGCTACATCCACCCAAGGAAATAATCTCTGAATGTCCACTCAAGCGGACATGGCAGAACATCAAGTGAGGTTATGCCTGAGATTGACCCACAGTATACTTGTATTAAAGGATCGAGAGCAAATGAAGGGCTCCCTTGGTAAGCTGGGGACCAGTCTTCAGAGGCCACAAACAACCTGGTCTTGAGGTTAAACAACCTTATTTTAAACCTGAACTTTCTCACAGTTCAAGTACAGCTACATTTTTTGTTTTTTTAAAGTATTTTATTCCAAACTTTCAATATTTTATCAAAAACAAACATACCCAAAACATAGAAACCCTCACCCAAACAGACTCCCCCACCCCCCTCAACAGTAACCAACTCTCTAAAATGCAGAATGAACAACCCCAACTTTTCTGGAACCTCCCACCCAGGGTAAATTTCATCGTCTGTCACTCGCCCCCCCCTCCGGACCTACCTGCGAACAATCAGCGAGGCGACGACATGTGCCCACACACCCCTTTGTTGCTCCGGCTCCAAATATAGCCTCCAGCAGACCAGGCTCCACATCTATGTGCAAAACCCCTGAGATGGTGCTAAAAATTGCCCTCCAAAACCTTTCCAACTTTGGGCAGGACCAGAACATATACATATGAGTTGCGGGATGCCTCAAACACTGCTCACAGATGTCCTCCACCCCCTCAAACAGCTGGTTCATCCTGGACTTTGTCAGGTGCGCCCTGTACACCATCTTCAGCTGGATCTGCTACTGACTTGCACACAAAGTTGAGGCATTTGCCCTCACACCACAATCCCTCCTCCAACTTCCCCTCCCACTTAATCTTGGCCCCCCTCCATGGACACCTTAGCCTCCTCCAAAATCCTCGCGTAAATCAGCAAGATGACCCAGCCCCCCCCCCCCCCCCCCCCCCCAAACTTAATGCACCTCCTCCAGCAACGAGGGAGCAGGCACTATCAGGAAGGTTGGGAAGAGAGCACCTGCATGTACCAGAAATTCACCTCCCATGCCAACCTAAATTCTCTTCCTTTTCCTGGCCACCTAGACAAACAAAGAAATCAGCAAGTCCACCCCCTTTTGCCTATGGCAAAAAGACTGGCTAGCACGGAAACAAAAACCGCGGTAGAATGTTTATCTTCACCGCCTGCACCCGGCCTGCCAACGACAGAGGAAGATTATCCCACCTCAACCAAATCTGGGGGCTGGTTTACCACAGTGGGCTAAGACAGTTGGCTTGTAATGCAGAACAAGACCAGCAGCGCGGGTTCAATTCCCATAGCAGCCTCCCCGAACAGCCGCCGGAATGTGGCGACCAGGGGCTTTTCACAGTGACTTCATTGAAGCCTACTTGTGATAATAAGCAATTATTATTATTATCGCTCCACCAAACTAGAGAACTTCAACTTCCAAAGACCTGCCCAGTCCCTAGCCACATGCACCCCACACATACCTGAAGTGAGGCACTGTCATACGGAATGGCAACCTTCCCACCCCTGGAGAGGAAACCACAACATACCCGTTTCCCCCCAAATTCAGCTTATACCCTGAACACGTTCCAAATTTTTGAAACAAACCCATTATGACCCCACCAAGGAGCCAGACTCTGAAATGTATAATAGCAAATCATCCGCATACAAGGTCACCCTATCCTCCACCCCCTTCTCACTATCCCCTTCCACAAGTCAGAACTCCTCAGCGCAATGGCCAAGGACTCTATCGCCAACGCAAACATAAGGGGGGATATGGGGCAGCAATGCCTCGGTCCCCGGTGCAATGAAAAATACCCTGAATTCACATCATTCGTGCACACGCTCGCCATCGGCTCCTTATACAGCAACTGCACCATACCATAAATTCAGCCCAATTCTACATTTCTCCAACACCGCTCCACCCGATAAAACCCCTCTCCACATCTATTGCCACCCTGACCTCCAACTCCCTTCCCCCTGTTGGGAGAAAGCACTGCATTCAGCAGCCGCCTCACATTCGATGACAACTGTTTGCACCTAATGAACCCCAACTGATCCTCTCCAATCACCCTTGGAAGGCACAACTCCAACTTTGACACCTTGGCATCCACATTCTGCAGAGATATGGAACTATGTGCCCCACACACCACCGGGTCCTTATCCTTTTTTAACAACAGTGAGATGAAGGCCTGTCCCATTGTTTTCAGCAAAGCCCCTTAACCATCTCATCCTCGAACATTTCCACCAGCAATGGCACCAGCCTATCTTTAAATTTCTTGTAAAATTCCACTCGAACCCATCTGGCCCTGCCGCCTTCCCCGTTTGCATCTTCCTGATTGCAGTCTTCACTTTCTCTACTCCCACCACCTCCTCCAGACCTGCCTCTCCAAGTCACCCAACCTTGTGCACTTTAACCTCCCCAAGAACTCCTTCATCTCTCACTCATCCTTTGGTGCTCCGACTTATACAAGTCCCTATAAAACTTCTCAAACATCTTGTTGATCCGCTCCAGGAACACCACCAACTCCCCCGTCCTATTCCGAACCCGAACTATCTCCCTCGGTGCGGCTTGGCTATGGAGCTGACCTGCCAACATACAACCTGCCATCTCCCCGTACTCATACAATGACCAGAGCCGGGATCGAACCTGGGACCTTGACACCATGAGACTGCAGTGCTACCACTGCGCCACCATGCTGCCCCGGGGGGAGGTGATTCTTACCCTTCTCAGCTAACGCACCACTCTCCCCGTGGACAGCAGGTCGAATCTCGCCTGCAACTCCTTCCTCTTCACCAGGAGCCCTGGGTCCGGATCACCCACATACCTTCCATCCACTTCCAAAATCTCTTCGATCAATCGTTGGCATTCCTCGCTCTCCTCCTTATTCACCTTAACCTGAAACAAAATCACCTCTCCCCTCACCCCTACCCTCAGAGCCTCCCAAACCACTGATGGCGGGACCTCCCCTGTACAGTTAAACCCCACATACTCCTCAATCACTTTCCCCATCCTGGGCCTCATGGCGGCACACTGGTTAGCACTGGTGCCTCACGGCGCCGAGGTCCCAGGTTCCATCCTGGGCCTGGGTCACTGTCCGTGTGGAGTTTGCACATTCTCCCCGTGTTTACATGAATTGCGCCCCCACAATCCAAAGATGTGCAGGGCAGGTGGATTGACCACGCTAAAATTGCCCCTTAATTGAAAAAAATAAATTGGGTACTCTAAATTTATAAAAAATAAGAATCACCTCCCCGGGCAGCATGGTGGCACAGTGGTAGTACTGCAGTCTCATGGCGTCAAGGTCCCAGGTTCGATCCCGGCTCTGGTCATTGTCCGTGGAGTTTGCACATTCTCCCCGTGTTTGCGTGGGTTTCACCCCCACAACCCAAAGATGTGCAAGGTAGATAGATTGAACATGCTAAATTGCCCCTGAATTGGAAAAATGAATTGGGTACTCTAAATTTAAAATAAATAAATAAATAACCTCCCCATCCTATCACAGAAACTCAGGTCCACCATCAACCCCACATCCATCCTCCAACCCGGCTTCTGAGCCAACCCCTTCTCCAGTACCACATCCAATGTGGAGCATGATCCAAAATCACAATGCGAATACCTTTCCCTCTTAACTCCAACTAACAGAGTCTTCCCCACCACAAAAATATCAATCCTCAACAACACCTTATGGGGGAAAAAAAAAGTACACACCCGAGCCCTCGGGTGTAAATAGCTCCACGGGTCAACCCCGCCCTCCTCTCCCTCATAAGCACAGCCGATGGCTTTGGCCCCCCTGATGGGGTCAGCGAGCATGGCTGAGATCGGTCCACCCTCTGCTCCAGCACGGTGTTCCCATTCCACACCCCCCAAATCAACTCATGGGTATCCAGTTCCGGCATTGCAGCCAGCATTTTCTTCACGAACCCCACGTCATCCCAATTGGGGGCTTTTGGGCTAACCAACACCAGCAACCTCCCCTCCAGTATACCCGTTACGATCACGTATCTGCCCCCCCTGATCCGCCACTAACTTCTCCATCTGGAACCTCACTTGCTTGCCCAGCAGAATCGTCATCCCAAGGCTCTACTATCAGAACTGGCTCACCCAACCCTTCCTAAGCCTCATCTGGTCCTTCAGTCTCAGATGGGTCTCTTGCAGCATCACAACATCGGCTTTCAAACTCATCAAGTGCGCGAAAGCTCTCACTCTCAGCACCAGTCCCCCCCAACCCACTCATGTTCCACGTCACCATTCTGACTGGGGATCTCTCACCTCACACCCTCCTATCCGCCATCATCATTACCCTAGGTCCCACCCATCCGGCCAGACCCATCCCACCCTTTTGTTACCGTCAATCCGCACCCCTCCCTTCCCAGCATCCCCCATCCTCTTGCAAACACCTCACACAGTATCGATCTCCTCCCCCTACCATTCACACCTCCCAGGCGCATCGCAATCTGCCTGACCAGGCTCCAAATACCGCAGCCCCTCCCCCATCATACTCCACTCACTGGCCAACCTTCGTTTGCTAGCACGGTGACCCCTACCAGAGGCCCACCCCCCACCACAACCTCAGCAACCCGCCTCTCCCATGCCCATAAACCCTCCAAGCCCCCAACCACACACCTCCACCAAAAGCCAACTCTTCCCCCTTTATTTATGCTTTATTTAACCCAAATATCAGCAGCACCTGTTGGAACCACTCGTGAAAACTGTTTAGGGAGCATGAATCCTTTTGATACAAAGTGAATGACCTGGTACAAAATGTACAAAGTTTACAGAATGCAATGTAGTCAGAAAGAGGTAAAAGGGATGATATTGTAACATGAAATAATTTAGTCTGCTGAGCCCAATGTCTTCAGCCTTGCACCACGATCTATCCTGAGGGTACTGCCTGAGAAATTTCATTTAACGCTTAATAAATTTGTATTATTGGCTCCTGCATCTGGAACACTCATTTTTGACACCTTTAGCTCAGGATGCTAGCACTCTCACCTCTGAATCAGAAAGTTGTGGATTCATTACTCACCCCAGAGACTGGAGCACTAAATCTGGGCTGAGACACCCAGTGTAGTGGAGCAAGTGCTTCACTGCTGCAAGTGCAGCCATACGAATGACATTTTAAACCAAGACCCTGTCAGGTGAACATAAAAGATCCCACAACAATACTTTACAAAAGAGCAGGCCACTTTTCCCAGGTGTCGAGCCCAATAGTTCTCCCTCGAGCAACACCTGAAACAAATTATCTGGTCATTATCATGTTGCTGTTTAGAGAATCTTGCTGTGTGCAGACGGTCATGTTTCCTGCATTACAACAGTGATGGGTTTTAAACAGCACCTTTCATTCATGGCCACATATCCGCTCTTGGCCTGCTGAAATGCCCAGCACAGACTGGAGGAGCAGCATCTCATCTTCCTGTTGGGCACATTGCAGCCCTCGAGACTCAACGTTTGAGTTTAGCAATTTTAGATTGTGACCTTTCTCCTCCATTTTAAATGCCTGTTTAAAAATATCCCATACATGTATTACCTCAACACAAACTGCCCCCCCCCCCCCCCCCCCCCCCCCGCCAACGCCCAAGCCATCTGTCTTTTGTTCTTACAGTTGCTACATCGTGTTGCAATCTCTCACAGCTCCACTTTAATATCTGACACATTCTCCCTGTCTTCAGTTATGACAAAGCCAAAGGATTCGGAACGTTAACTCTGCTTTCCCTCCCTACAGATGCTGCCAGAACTGCTGGGATTTTCCAGCATCCTCTGCTCTGGCTTCAAAAGTATATAACTGGCTGTAAAGTTTGCAGCAGGCAACATAAAAGACAGTCTTTATTCTTCATTCTTTCATATGGACATGGATTGCAGCCTTTGCCCAACATTACACTAATGGGAGCCAAGACAAGTAGGAAAGGTGCAAGCGAGAAGGGCTGGATGAAATTATTTTCTTTAAAACCACATCCCTTCGTATCAGATTTAAAATTCTAGGAACGAAAAGTCTGCATGTGCATCTTGGGCTATTGGCAACTGGATTTGCCAAGATCAGAAAGGGACAGATCTCCGCAGGTAGTATTTTGAGCCCAATTAATTGGAAAGGAGGGGTCCATGTGCTATGTAAAAGCAGTGCCACAAGTCCAGCAAGTGACCTAGCAAGACCTGGGGAAGCTGTAGTCAGTGGCCAGACTTGATAATTGGCAAATTTCCCATTCAGTTTTACTAATTGTTGTATCTTTGCGTATACGAGGCTACAGAAAGCTAATAGTTAGCTGGCAGCTCCCAGCTGGCTGTATGGGCTGTACAGAAGCTGATTATTTTTTTAAAATCCTCTTGGGATGGAAAGAAAAAAGTGAAATTCCCTCTTATTAAGTCATTCCTGCCCACTTCAGTGACCTGGGTCACTTAGTGTGTCACGGTTCAGGAACATGGCTCCACTCAAGCCTGCCACGGATGCCGCACTGAAACAGGTTTCTAGGAGATAGGCGAGGGCAATTCTTTTTTTAAACATTCCCTTTCTCTGGAAGGGGAGCACCAAACCTGCTCCGCCATAGAGACCCAGACAAGCCAAGGTGCTGAGCAGCATGGAGGAAATGGCCAGCACAGCACTGGTATTGTTGCTGGATAAGAACCAGTGCATCGCAGAAATAGAATCCAGTTGCAGAATGGACAACTTTTGTAAATACGTTAGTTGTGGTTCAACAGGAACTAACTCGGCAGGTCATGTGTTTAATTTTGACTTTAGAGATTTCACGTAAATTCCAGTCTGACACTCTGTGCCAGAACTCGGGGAGTGCTGTCTTTTGGATCAAACGTTAAACTGAGTCCTCACCTATCATCTTAAGCAGCCATAAAAAACCCAGAGCAGTATTTGGAGCAGAGCAGAGCTTTCCCTGGTGTCCAAGCCAATATTTATCCATCAACCAACATCACTACAACTGATGACATCTCTGATCATTATCAGATTCCTATATGTGGTATCCTGCTGTGTGCAAATTGTCTTCTGCATTTCCTATGATAGTACCTACACCTGTAATTTGTTCTCTGCACAGCACTTTGTGAAGTCCTGCTGCCATAAGAGTGCTGTATAAACGCAGGTTCTTTCTTATATGAACATACGAATTAGGAGCAGGAGTAGGCCACTCAGCCCCTCGAGCCTGCTCTGCCATTCAATAAAATCAAGGCTGATCTGTTTGTAACTTCAACCCCACATTCCTGCTTACCCCAGATAAGCTTTCATCCCCGTGTTAATCAAGAATCTATCACGCTATGTCTTAAAAATATTCAACGTGTCTGTTCTACTGCCTTTTAAGAAAAAGAATTCCAGAGAATCCTCAGAGAAAAAATTCTCCTAATTTCTTGTCTCAAATGAGTGATCTTTCATTTTTAAACAATGACCCCTAGTTGTAGATACTCCGACAAGAGTAAACACCCTCTCCACATCCACCATCAATGCCCCTCAGGATCTTATGGCTTTGAGCAACTCAACCCTTACGAAACTCCAGTGGATACAAACCTACCCTCCCCCAACCTATCCTCATAAGACAACCCACCCTCAATTCCTTAATGAGTGGCATGGACAGAGTGGATAGTCAGACGCTATTCCCAGGGTGGAAAGGTCAATGACATGGGGACATAGGTTTAAGGTGCGAGGGGGGAAAGTTTAAAGGACATGTGCGAGGCAAATGTTTTACACAAAGGGTGATGTGTGCCTGGATCACAGAGCCGGGAGAGGTGGTGGAACAGGATACGATAGCGACGTTTCAGGGGCATTTTGATGAATCCATGAATAAGATTTTTTTTTAAAATAAATAAATTTAGAGTACCCAATTCATTTTTACCAATTGATGTGGTCTCACCAATGCCGTGTTCAACTGAAGCACAACCCTCCGACTTTTGCAATCAATTCCCCTTACAATAAACAATAACATTCTATTAGCTTTCCGAATTACTTGCTGCACCTGTACTTTTATAACCTCTTTAAAAAATAAATTTAGTTTACCCAATTCTTTTTTTTCCCATTAAAGGGCAATTTTAGCCTGGCCAATCCACCTAACCCGCACATCTTTGGGTTGGGAGTGTGAGACCCAACAGACACGGGAAGAATGTGCAAACTCCACAGGGACAGTGACCTGGTGCCGGGATCGACCCCGGGTCCTCGGTGCTGTGAGCCAGCAGTGCTAACCACTGCGTCACCCCTGCCTTTTGTGATTCATGCTGAGGCAGAAGCCTAGATCTGGGGAGCCAACATGGGCTCCCCAGATCTGTCAGGCTTCACAGATACCAGGGCAAGGAACGGGTTCTGAGGTGGGCGAAAGACCATCGAGACTATAGAAAGAAGGGGCACACCATCAGAATATATCAGGACTTTGGGGCAGAGCAGGCGAGAAGGCCAAGGCGGCACTGTAAAAGACCAATGTGAGGTTTGGTGTGGTGTACCTGGCTCCTTTCGGGTGACTTTCAAGAGAGATTATTACTTTGATGCATCGGAGGATATGAATGAGTTAGTCAGGAAGCATGGATTGGTGGTGAACTAAAGTGCCCATGGATTAAGAAGTTAGATGTTTGTTCACTTTTAGGTTCATCTATATTTGTACTTATTGTGGGATTTGTGTAGAGTGGGGGAGCACATGGGGTTGTTATGGGGCTTTGTTGATGGGTATTTTTCCTTGGTGAAGTTGGGGTTTGTATATTGTACTGTTGGAGTTGCTTGTAGAATGGGTTTATTTTCTTCTACTGTTTTGTATTAAAGTTTGGTATGGGCAGGGGGCTGACTGCTGGTATATTGTTTAGTTGTCTTTGATTTTTGCCCTGTGCGGGGTCACCCTGCTAACTGTAAAGCTAGTTAACGGGAGCAAGGGTGGGGGGGGGGGGGGGGGGGGGGGGGGGGCCTGCAGTTTGTTACCATTGCGGTATTTTCTTTTAAGGTAATGAGCTTGGGTTTTTTGTTTCGGTTTTGTTTGGGATTGGGAAGGGTGGGGGGTTTGTTTCGCTATTGTCAGAGGCGCCCTGTCTGGTTGATAACTTGGAATGTAAGGGGGATAAACGGCCCAGTAAAAAGGTCGTGGGTGTTTGTGCACTTGAGAAGTTTGAAGGCTGATGTTTTTTTTACAGAAGACCCATTTGAGAATCAAGGATCAAACAACGTTGCGGAAGGTCTGGGCAGGGCAGATATTTTTATTGTAGAGCACGGGGGACTGCAGTGCAGATTAACAAGAGGGTGTCTTTTTCTGCGTTTAATAAATTAGTAGACACAAGTGGGAGGTATGTAATCGTTAAAGGATCGTTGGCGGGCAGGTCGGTGGTAATGGTCAATACGTATGCACCGAACTGGAATGACATGGCATTCATTAACAAGATGCTGGCTTCTATCCCAGATCTGGATTCACATCAGCTAATTATGGGGGGGGGACCTCAATTGCGGCTGGATTCTCACAGTAGCACAGTGGTTAACACTGTGTTCCACAGTGCCAGGGTACCAGGTTCGATTCCCAGCTTGGGTCACTGTGTGTGCAGAGTCTGCACGTTCTCCAAGTGTCTGTGTGGGTTTCCTCCAGGTGCTCCGGTTTCCTCCCATAAGACTGCTGTTAGGAAATTTGGACATTCTGAAATTCTCCCTCAGTGTACCCCAACAGGCACCGGAGTGTGGCAACGAGAGGATTTTCACAATAACTTCATTGCACTGTTAATGTAAGCCTACTTGTGACAATAAAGATTATTATTATTATAGGATGGATAGGTTGAGTTCCAAATCTCTGAGTCCATCAGGGTAGCAAAAGGAGTTATTGGTGTTCATGGAACAGATGGTGACGGGGCATACCCTTGGAGATTTTGGGGGGGGGGGGGGGGAAGAGTGTTTGAGGCCTTCTACCGAGGGCTGTACAAGTCAGAGCCCCCAGAGAACAGATCATCAATGATGCAGTTTTTGGATGAATTGGCCTTCCTGGAGGTGGAGCAGGAGAGAAGGCAGAGTTGGAGACATTGATAGGGCCGGAGGAGGTCATGAACTGTATTAGGTTAATGCAGACGGGTCCCACTTCTGCTCGATACGTTTAATGATTCTGTGTCCCGAGCGGTGTTGCCAGCCACTTTGGCGCAGGCACGATTTCCTTAATCCTGAAGAAGAACAAGGATCCAATGGAATGCGGGTGGTATCAACCTGTTTTGATGTTAATCATTGACACTTAAGTTGTTGGCCAAGGTAATGGCAACGTGTTTAGAGCCCTGCCTTCCTGGAGTAATTTCAGAGGAGCAGACTGGTTAAGCGTTTGACAGGGTTGAAATTCTTGGAAGGTTTGACTTTTTTGGGCCAAAATTTAGATAATGGATTAGGCTTCTGTGCAGGGCCCCCACAGCGAATGTACGTACTAATGCCCTGAGCTCGGGCTATTTTCAACTGACTAGGGGTACAAGGCAGAGGTGTCCATTATCCCCGCTTTTATTTGCCGCTGGCCATTGTGCTGAGGTTGTCCACCAGATGGAAGGGGATAGTGCGTGGAAGGAGGGAGCATAAAGTGAGCTTGCATGCAGATGATTTGCTACTATATATATCACAGACCCACTCTCCAATGTGGAGGTGATAATGAAGCTGCTCAGGAGTTTAGACTACTTCTCGGGTACAAGCTGAATCTGGACAAAAGTGAATATTTTCCGATGAATCCCCTGGGGAGAGGAGCTGATCTGGCGATGTCGACATTACGCCCGGACAAGAATGGCTTCCGTTATCTGGGAATCCAGGCGGCCATGATTGGGCCTTGCTCTATAAACCTAACTTTGCTACCCTGGTGGATGGGGTGAAGGCTGACGTGAAAAGGTGGGACACCCTCCCGCTGACCTTACCGGGAAAGGTATAGACAATGAAGATGAATATTCTCCCGAGGTTTCTCTTTTTGTGCCAGTGTCTCCCAGTCCTTCTTCCCAAGGCTTTCTTTTGCAGCATCAATAAATTGATATCTACCTCTGTTTGAGCTGGTAAGACCCCACGGGTGAGTCGGACCTTTCTGCAGAGGGATAGGTGGTTGGGGAGGTTGGCACGACCTAATCTGTTATGTTACTACTGGGTGGTAAATATTAATAAGGTGCGGGGGTGGCTCAGGGATACAGATTCTACGTTGGGGTGGATGGAGGATGGTTCGTGCACAGGGCCGAGTCTCAGGAGCCTGGTTACTGCTCCACTCTAGTTTTCCCCTGCAAGATTCACTTTGAGCCTGGCAGTGATAGACGCATTGAGGATTTGGAATCAGTTTAGGCAGCATTTTAAACTGGGCTCCATGTCACTGTTGGCTCCGATTTGCAGGAACCACAGGTTTGTGCCATCTGGCTTGGATTCATCGTTTAGGGCTTGAGAGAAGGAGAGGTTGGAGATGTTTAGGGACATGTTTCTTGAAGGTAGGTTCACCGCACTAGATGGGTTTGTAGAGAAATTCCAGTTCACAAGAGTGAACATAATCAGGTACTTGCAGGTTCGCGACTTTCTGCGTAAGGAGCTCCTCATTTGCCCTGGCGCTGTCATCCTCACTTTTGGACAGGGTCCGGACCTTGACCAAGTTAGGGGAGTGTACGATTTCAGATATTTATGGGCAGATGTTGGCGACAGAGCAGGCTTCATTGGACGAAGTAAAAGGGAAATAGGGTGAACTGGGTTTGGTTTTTGAAGGGGGGGGGGTGTTGTGTGGAGTGAGACTTTTTACAGGGTGAACGTAACCTCCTCATGTGCTAGGTTGAGCCTGATTCAGTCCAAGATGGTGCACAGGGCGCATCCTCACCAGGGTGCGTATGAGTGGGTTCTTCTCGGGGGTGAATGGTCCTCTAGGGGGCCAGCGAATCGTACGCATATGTTTTGGTCTTGGCAAGTTTGTTAGTTTCTAGGTCAGCTGGAGCTTGCCGTTGGTGGCCATTTCTGGAGTTTCAGACTCTCCGGTGATACAGATGGAGAAGAAAGTCAATGTTCTAGCCTTCACCTCGTGAATAGCCAAGACGCAATTTCTGCTTGTGTTGAGTTCCCCGGTGCCGCCTAAGGCCTCTGCCTGGCTGGGGAACCTGATGTAGGTTTTGTACCTTGAAAGGATCAAGTAAACCATGATGGGGGTCAGTGGAAGGGTTCTACTTGAGGTGGCAGCCTTTTATTATCTCCTTAGTCAGGGAACTGGTTACCGTCAGCTGTAGGGTTAAAAAAAAATCTTTTTGTTAAGGTTCTGTTTTCTTTATGGGTGGCTGGGGGGCCTTTGGTGGTGTACTTGGGTTCGGGGGTGTAGTTTGTAGTGTATTGGCTTTGATATATTGTTGTTATTTGGTTATAATGGAAATCTTTATTGAATAAAAATTTATATATTTTTTAAAACTCTCATTAGCTACTTCTTTCTCAAGACCTTAGAGTGAAATCCATCCAGCCCTGGGGATTTGTCAAGCCTGCAGACCCAACAATTTGCCCAATACCACTTCCCTGGTGATTGTAATTTTCCTGGAGTTCCTCCCTCCCTTCCATTTCCTGATTTACAGCTATTTCTGGGATGTTACTGGTGTCCTCAATAGTGAAGAAAAATGCAAAATACATTTTTAATTCTTTCCACCACAGATATACTTTCTATTACCAACTCTCCAGATGCATTTTCTATAGGACCAATGCTCAATTTGTTAGCTCGTTCCTTATTTAAATATCTATAGAAACTATTACTGGCTAGCTTTCTCTTGTAGTCTAGTTTCCCCCTCATTATCAATCTTTTTGTCGTTCTTTATATTCTTCCCAATCCTCTAATCTGCCACTCGTCTTTGCGCAAATATATGCTTCTTCTTTAAATTTAATACTGTCTTTAACTTTTTAAATTAACCACAGATTATGTTTGCGATATTGAGAAACATGGGCAAGGGTTGAAGACAAGTAAGGTCACTAATTAATGGTTAGTTGACTGAGTTTTAAAAGGTTTAAACTGTGTATTAGCCAGACACATAAATTACCGTCAGCCATTCTGTGCTTCAGAGAGCATTGAGCAGCTAGGGATTTCAGTAATGCTCGAAGTGGGCCCTCCTCTACCGCTGGATTCTCCAACCATGTCCGCATCTGCATCACCACATTGTAGAATAAGGATACGGCGGCAGAGTCCTCTGGCATGTTCCTCTGTGAACCGGAGAAAATGAGGCATCAGTGTTGCAAGCATGCAAATTTTAAAAATAAATAAATTGAGCATCCAATTATTTTTTTCCAATTAAGGGGCAATTTAGCATCTTTTTGGGTTGTGAGGGTGAGACCCACGCAGACACAGGGAGAATGTGCAGACTCCACATGGACAGTAACCCAGGGCTATGATCGAACCTGGGTCCTTGGCGCCATGAGGCAGCAGTGCCAAACACTGGGCCACCCACATGAGCAGGCATATTTATCTGCAGAGAGACAGGCACTTTTTGGTACAAAAGGCAGAGACAGAGTCCGGTAAACCCAGTGGCTCTGCCCATCTCAACTGGCTCATATTGGAACGGGTACAGAGGTGGATGCTGGTGATTGCAGCATTAGGTTTTTCATTTACTCCATGTTTCAGGTCCCAGGTTGACATACAGAGATGGTTAGAGTACTGAAGGCTTCATCATCTCCTAGGGATTGAAGTAACTTCTGACTGCATAACAGACTAAACTAGGTTTACAGCCCCAAGTTGTCCAACACTGCTGTATCAGGGTTGGCCCATCGACCCTCTGAAAGAGCACCCTACCTAGGACCACTCCCCCGCCCTATCACTATAACCCCACCTAACCTTTAAACACTAAGAGACAATTTAGAATGGCCAATCCACCTCACCTTCACATCTTTGGTCACCAAGGGGGAAATTTAGCACAACCAATCCACCTAACCTGCACATCTTTGGACTGTGGGAGGAAACCGGAGCACCTGTCAGACATGGGGAGATTGTGCAAACTCAACACAGTCACACAAGGTTGGAATTGAACACGCGTCCCTGGTGCTGTAAGGCAGCAGTGCTAACCACCGTGCCATCCATATATATCTACATAGTAATTGTAACCATTACAACTCAATGTGTTAATATGGATAAATATTCAACGTGTATACATAATTACATATCTTCATGTGCACAGCCCTACAATCAGCTACAAACATATCAAGTGGCTGCAACAATACCTGATACTGATGGAGTTGCCTGATTAAGGGACAGGAGATGACATAATTCCTATGCATCGACAACACAAAGGCTCCACTGTGCGGGGAGTTCAGCAGTGCAGAGATAGCTTGAAGTAATCGGATGGCGATTCCAGTCTCCTCCACCTTTCCCTGGTAAACTCTGCTCAGCTCCTGGGCTAGAGCATGCTGCAGCATCAGAGAGATTGAGCGTGTGTTTGAGCTCTTCCACCTTGGGTCAGGGTTCATGGGGAAAAGCTGAAAGGAAGACCATCATTGTTACAACATTTGACAGGGAGGAAAAGATCTGTGGTTCAATCAAGACTGCCATACACCCCAATGATGGACAGCCCATCATGACTAGACACTTCTCCCCGCATGTCCCACCCTCCGCAGCCATGTAATCTCCAACAGAAGTTAAAAAACAGAGGGATAAAGTACAGAATCAATAAAGGAAAAAAAACTGAACATCCTTTCTGGCTTTTTAAGGTGATTGAAACCAGTTCAGGGGATCATATGATGGAAGTGTGTGATGTTTTGGTGATGTTTACTCTACCTGAAGGAAAAGGCTAGCCAAGTCTTCATCTACCCCAATTACAGGAATCTGTGTCGGTCTTCGAATCCGGATGGGGCACTGCGGTGTTGTTCGGATCGAGCTCTGTCTACTCAGGTCTGCATTTTCTGGGCATAGGCACAAAAAATGTTGATAATAACCACTACAGTCATTTCAAAAAATCAATTCCAACAAAAAGAGTAACTTTTCCATTGATTAAAGATTGAATGTTTTGGAAAGTGCTCCCCCCACTGACTGGATTAGTAAAAGCATTGTAGTATTTTGCAGGCTCAGTGTCACATCTAACTAAATCCCAGGTTCAGTCCCTTGGCTGGACACTGCTGAGTTAGCTGATTCCAGCTGGAGTCCTAATAAGTCTGCCACAAACTGGGTTCGGGCTGTTCTGACGAAAAACTGGCAGCTGGCTCCTGTCTACCCCACCCTTGGTCGCTACTCACTGAACTCCACACATTACCCTCCCAGCCCCTGCTCAGCGATCCTCTTCCCAATACCGAACCAGTCCTCCCATTCAGCCTCTGGTTTTTAGGCATGCATCTTTGAAGTTTAATCTGATAGAGTATCACAAATGCATTCATCGACCTGACCGAAGCAAAGCAAGGCTTTGTGGTTTGTGCTCCAAAGAATTGGATGTCTTAGAAACTTCATTACAATCGTGCAACTCAAGTGGCAGATCTGAAACAGGCGCCTTCATAATCTGGCCTAGTGTCAAGCAAGGCTGTGTACAGCCACTATGTTATTCACAATCTATATGGCAGCGGCTATGCCCCTTATCAAAGATCAGCTGTGCTTTGGTGTGAGTATTAAATACCGCCTAGATGGAAAGCTCTTTAACTTCAGTCACCTCCATTCCAAAATTAAACTGACCACCATAAAGTCCATGATCTATATTTTGTAGATAACTGCAGTGTCATTGTCCGCTCTGCACTAGATTAGAAACCCGTTCTCAATCGCCCCAATTCTGCATACAGGGAACTCAGCCAGCTCCCAAACATCAACAAAATCAAACTCATATTATAGCTACACCTGCTCAGCCAATATTCCACCTCCCATATGTGTTGAAGGAGAGACTCTGGAAAACGTTGAACATTTCCCATACCTTGGCATCTACCTCTCTCAAAAGACTACCATTGATGAAGAGATCCAACACCAGATCAGCTGCACCAGCTCAGCTTTCTGCACTTACAGCAGTGAGTCAGTAAGTCAACAAACTCCTAGTGTACCGAGCAGTTGGCGTCACCACACTGCTGTACTGCAGTGAGACCGGGACTGCATCAACGATACACAAGAGCATTAGAAAAATTCCATCAGCGATACCTCCTCCACATCCCCTGGATTCAGTGGGTGGACCGTTGAACAAATGCTAGTGCCCTTCTTGAAGCCAGCTGCACAAGCATTCATGCAAAACTCCTACAAAATCTAAACTGATCGTCTGGACACTATGGGCGCGATTCTCCGACCCCCATGCCGGGTGGGAGAATCGCGGGAGTGCCGGGCGATTCCCGCCATGCCGCCCTGGCACCCGCACGCGATTCCACCACCCCCCCCTCAAAAACGGCGTGCCGCGTTTCACGTCAGGCCGCTCGGAGAATCGGCGCTCGGAGAATCGGCGCTCGCCGTTTCTAACAGGCGAGCGGCGATTCTCCGGCCCGGATGGGCCAAGCGGCCTGCCCAATCCGACGGGTTCACACCGGCGCCAACCACACATGGTCGCTGCCGGCGTGAACAGTGCGCGAACGCTGTGTGTGCGGCCCACCGATCGGCGGGCCGGCGTTTCTAAAGGACACACTCTTTTTCTCCGTCGCCCCGCAAGATCAATCCTCCATGTCTTGCGGGGCGCCCGCGGGGAGGACGGCAACCGCGCATACGCGGGTTGGTGCCGGCCAACCTGCGCATGCGCGGGTGACGTCATTTAAGCGGCGCCGCTTTGACACGGCGCCAAGGCCCAGCGCGCGTAATTGACGTGGCGCCGCTCCTAGCCCCCTGGGGGTGGGAGAATAGGGGGCGAGGAGCGGCCTCCGCCGCCGGAGTGAAACACTCCGGTTTTCACTCCGGCGTCGGCACTTTGTCTCCCGCTGGGAGAATTTCGCCCTATTTCTGGACAGCCAAAAAGCATCTCCCCGACCAGATTCTGTTTTCTCAATTCTCCGGGGAGAACAAAGAAAAGCTTCAAAGACACTCTGAAGCTTTCCTTGAAGCGCGACAGCATTGATATTAATGACTGGGAGGAACTTGCTACCAATTGCTCAAAATGGTGGCAATTTGTCCATCAAGCTGTGTCATGCTTCGAGTCCAGCCACTTTTATGTTGAGGCTGAGTGGCAGCAGATGAGGAAAGAAAAGGAAGAACATTTTGCCTTCTGCATCCCACTACTCTGTGGGACTTTCTGTCCCACTCACTCCAAGTTATGTAGGTTGAGAATTGACCTGTTTAGAGTGCCAAAAGGACCAAGGCAGAAACATGCGCTCCTAAAGACCTCAACCTTAAATCGAGGAACAGCCAATAATGACGATGACACCAATCACAAAGGGGATTAAGTTAACCCTGGAGCTAAGCAATGCAGAAAAAAGGAGAGAGATTTCAGATGTGATGATGGAGTCCTCTCAAGGAAACTATCAGGAGGGAATTGAGAGTGAATACAATGCAGAAGGACTCAGTTGTAAGGAGTACCCATGTTCGGAGGCAGGGATGCAGTGAGCAGCGTGTGGAAGGTGCGTCCACCAGTTGCTCCTCTCTCATGTTGAACTTCCACCAGGTGTGCCATGTAGTCTACAATGAGAAAGACAAGATAATTAGAATTTGCCTTTACAACCATCACGTAATCAGTGTAAGCAATGTTTGCTGGCCAAACAGTTTTACATGAGCCATCATATCTGGTGAATTGTATCCTGGGTATGGTTGACAAAAAAATACTTTCAGGTTTTTGACTTCTCAAGTTTGTCATATATTACTTGATGATTGGACCTCCAATCAACTGCAGCCGGACAATTCCCTGCTCTTCATTCTCCAAGTTACTGACTTGAGCTGGGCTAAAGAAAGTCAGACTTGTATCTCTATAGTTCCTTCCGCAACCGCAGGAGATCCCAAAGCAATTTACAGACAATGGACAGTACCTTCAAAGTGTAGCCATTGTTATAGTAAATGCAAAGGCCAATCTGCATACAGCAAATTCCCTCAAACTGCAATGAACTAAAGACCTGATGATCTGTTTTAGTGATGTCTGTCGAAGGATAAATATTGACCAGAATAATACTGGACAGAACTCCCCCGCTCTTCATGAGGAGTACCATGGGATCTTTATATCCATCCAAGAGGCCCTTAGTTTAATACTTCAGCTGAAAGATGGCACTTTTGACAACATTATGCATTCAAGTGTCCATATTAGGACTTGATCCGCAATTTTCTGACACAGAAGTGAGAGAGCTATCCGTTGGGTCATGCTGACAACGGTGGCTCCATAGGCTTTGAATTCCTTCAAGACCTGTGTCCACAAGTGCATACTTCCAAAGGTCACTGAATAGCAACAAAAGGTTGGGAAGCTGACCAATCTATACGTCCCTAAATTGGGAACCTGCCACATGGCATCGAAGCCACCATTGGATCAGCTAACTCAGCACTGCTGATCATTTCCTGATCTGTCAGGGTCACTTTCTCACTGGATGAACTGACAACTATTGGGGATCTTGGCACAAATTGAAAGTGATTAGCAAAGAAATCCAGCAGCGAGCCGAGATCTTTTGCACAATGATTAATGCTGACCTGAAATGCACTTGCTGAATGGCTGGTGGAAGCAGTAAATTTCAAAAGGCAATAGACATATACTTGAAAAGGAAACATTTATGGGCTGCAAGGATGGACAAATGGGACGAGCTGGAAAGATATCTCAAGTCAGCAGAGGCATGATGGGCCAAATGGCCTCCTCATATGGTGTTGGGATTCTACAATCAGGGGAGAATGCTGGGGCAGTGTTCATTTCCTTCACCCTTCTTTGTCTTTAAGATTGAAGTTCCAATGGTGGCACAGTGATTGAGGTCCCAGTGGTGGCACAGTTGCTGTTACTGACGAGCAGAATAGGATTCAATTCCTATAAACTTGTGGCTCTCTTGGTTTCAACATTTGAATTGCATAATATATTACACAAAATTTTTTAAATGACTGCAATGAAACAAAAATGTTGGAAAAATACTCAGCTAGTCTGACACGAGTCTGTGGAGAGAGAGAAACCGAGTTAATGTTCCAAGTCATTGACCGTTCTGATGAAGGTCATCGACCGGAAACGTTAACTGCATTTCTTTCTCCACAGTTGCTGCCTGACCTGTCGAGCATTTCCAGTTTTTTTTATTCCAGGTTTCCAGCATTGGTCATATTTTGCTTTTGTTAAAAAAAGAAAATCAGCATTTTTGAAAACACAAGTGTAATTTTCTGAAATTAACAAAAAAAAATAATTGCTGGGAAATTTGCTCCCTTAGAAACAAGAAAGGCCAGTGTGAAACTCGGTCGGAAAATTAGAACATACATAAACGAATAAAAAAGCAGCACAAGTCACTTAACGCTGGATAAGCAGTGAGCATTGCCTTTGGGTATCTGATGCAAACAACCAGCACAGCAAGACCAGAAATAATAGCATGTTAAATAATCGGGAATTAAAAAAATATAATTCATGTTCCAGTGTCATAAAGAACACCGCAATAAATTTGTAATTTTCCACTTCTGAATCATTCATCCTTCATTTTTAATTACCATCCATTATTTTGAATTAGAAGTATTGCAATCATCCACTCCCCTGTGTCGTCTGCTTATTACAACTATCCATTCAGTAACACCATCTAATTTAATCACAATGACTGTGCTGGATACAGCAGATGGTCCAAGATGGATTACTGAGGGGCCCATGCAGTCCCCTGCTAATTTTGGCCTGATACATGCACAAGTAGGGTGAATAGCAGCCAACTCACGACAACAAGCACCTTTTGAAATGCCATCTCAGCAGGTTGAGGGACCACAAATGTCCACAGCCTCTCTGGTGTGAGGGAGAAGGGTGAATTAATAACAAAAGCAGTCAGAATTGCTTCTCTTGGCCTCTGTCAGATGAGCTATGCTGGACATGCGCCTTTGAAGCTGCGCCGAGAGGGTGGTGCTCTCCTCTCCCGAGTCAGAAGGTGTTGGGTTCATAACTCACTCTGGAGACTTGAGGACACAATCCAGGCCAACACTTGCAATGTGGTACTGAGGGACTATTGAAGATCAGATGAGACGGCAAACCAAAACCCCATCTGCCCCCCTTAAGTGGGCTTTAACAATTCCATGGTCATAGAGAAGGTGAATGTTGCCCTGCCCAACATTTATCCCGAAACCGACATCACCTAAACAGATTTTCTGATCATTATTCTTTGATGTTTGAGAGACCTTCCTGTATGCAAATTAGCTGATGTGTTTCACTACACTGGAAAAGTGACGATGCTTCAAAAGTAGTTAATTGGCTGTAAAGCATTTTGGGACATGCTGAATTGGTGAAAGATGCTTTATCAATTCAAGTTTTTCCGTAATCCTGATTCCCTCCTGCAGTCGAATAGCTGCTCCAAGCTCACCCATGAAAAATGGCCATTTTGTGAGCTGTGACATCATCTGTGAAGCTCTTTCGACACCGGTTCTCCCCCCCCCCCCCCCAGCCTCCCCTTGTGCCAGTACCTCCAGAAAGGGGGGGGGGGGGGGGGGGGAAGAATTAACAGATAAGGAGATGCCACCATTTGGGGCAGCACTGTAGCACAAATGGATAGCACTGTGGCTTCACAGCGCCAGGGTCCCAACTTCGATTCCCCGCTGGGTCACTGTCTGTGTGGAGTCTGCACGTTCTCCCCGTGTTTGCGTGGGTTTCCTCCGGGTGCTCTGGTTTCCTCCCACAGTCCAAAGACGAGCAGGTTAGGTGGATTGGCCATGTTTAATTGCCCTTAATGTCCAAAAAAAAGGTTCGGAGGGGCAGATTGGCCATGATAAATTGCCCTTAGTGTCCAAAATTGCCCTTAGTGTTGGGTGGGGTACTGGGTTATGGGGAGAGGGTGGAGGTGTTAACCTTGGGTAGGGTGCTCTTTCCAAGAGCCGGTGCAGACTCGATGGGCCGAATGGCCTCCTTCTGCACTGTAAATTCTATGTTACTGGGATAGGGTGGAAGTGAGGGCTTAAGTGGGTCGGTGCAGACTCAATGGGCCGAATGGCCTCCTTCTGCACTATATGTTCTATGTTTATGTTCTATCAACAGCCACTGTCATATCCTTGGTTACTGAAACACATACTTTTGTCCATGATGTTCTGTTCAAGTGTTTGGGGATCGTGGGACACCGCCTGGTCCAGGTATTGCAGGAGTTTGCTCATGCTGGAGACCGGGATTCCAAAGGACTGGACAAACAGGATCAATTGCTGAGGCTCCAGGTCCTGGAGAGCTGCAAGAGAAAAGGGAACGAGATTCGAGGGTTAGTAGCTCTGTAATGTGCACAATGCAAATACTATTCAGGGCCAAGTGGAAATTGCTTCCACTTCAGTTCCTGATCCTGTACGACTGCTGCCACCAAATGGAAACAACAGGAAGATACATCATTTAACAATGGATATCGAACGCCTCCTGATGTAACTCAGTCTTTCTCTCGGCCTCAGCTAAACCATCCCCCTTAAGTTTCTCCTTCCAATCCAATCCTTCAAACACAAAAATGTCACAATAAAGGCCGACTGCCTGATTGATCTCATCCTTTCTCTTGTTCACTCCACTGTTGATAGTTGTCTGGCATATACGGGCTCAGACCCATCACCCCGGTTTCACAATTAAAAAAAGACACCTGGCAGGGATTACAAGGCTGTAATTTAATTCACAGAGTACAGATGACACCATAAACCCCGCGAATGAACCTCAAGTGGTTTATTAGAACTGTCAACTTATCGCCAAGGCTTGAAATCACTCCAGGACTCCTAATTATACAAGTAATCAACTTCAGAGAGCGGCTTTATTTACTTTTATTGGGCATCAGTTACTGTCAGCATTCTCCATCTTGCTGATTTGCAATGATGTTCAGACCCAGGGATTAATGATCGAGACTGGATTCCTGTATCTCCCAGTCATTCTCAATAAAGTTAATGTGGCTTTATAAAGCTATATCTGCAAATAAATTGGTGCAACATTAAAGGATAATACTCCAAAAGAGGGGAGAGTAGAAGAACAATTTCAGTGCAAAGGATTGACTCTAAACACATCACAGCTTCTTCAGAAAAAGTTTGTTAGTTGGTGCTGAATGGTCCAAAAGAACCCAGGAATATCCAAGGTTAAATCCAGGATCATTAGTGTATATAGATCCTTATTGTACATAGAACACAGGAAATAGCAGTAGACCACGAAACTCAATATCCAGGTTTTCCATTCAAAAAGGGCCAAGTGGCCTTATACAAAGCCCTCTTCTGGAAAATATATATACTTGGAGGGGGCCTGGATTGAACTCAGCTGTAGATCTTTCCACCGACCAAATAGTTGTTCTGTGGAGACATACATGGAGAAAATGGGGAGGGGGCAAGTTACTGGAGAGTAGCAGCTTCTAACTTATCCTCCCTGAGGAGGAACAACCCAAAATCTCCAGTGAGAAAGTAGCCTTTTGTAGAAAGAAAATGAAATAAAAAATGTCATCCAGGGAATTTAACGCAATAATTCAACCTTGCATTATGCTGAAACTCATAAAATGCTCAAAGCTTTACAATTATGGCTGTGTGAAAGGGGAGGCAGTGGCGTATTGTCACTGGATTAGTAATCCAGAAACCCAGGGTAATTATCTGGGGACCCGGGTTCAAATCCCACCATGGCAGATGGTGAAATTTGAATTCAATAGAACCATTGTTGTAAAAACCCATCTGGTTCACTACTGCTCTTTAGGGAACAAAATCTGCCGTCCTTATCTGATCTGGCCTACATAACTTCAGATCCAAAGCAATGTGGTTGACTCTTAAATGCCCTCTGGAATAGCTGAACAAGCTCAGTTCATGGGTATGGTGAATGTATTCACCATAATGCATGCATGATACCATAACCTGTGACCCATGACCCATGACCTGGAAGTGGTGATATGAACTGCTTCCAGGTACTGCACTGTAACCCCGGTATGGCTCCGCCTCTAGCTCCACCCACACCAGGGCCATATATAGGCCGGCCTCTTGTGGCGGCATTCATCTGTACTACTGACTCTGGCAAGGCAAGTTCATGACTAATAAAGCCTAGTTCACTTGCTCTCTCTGCCTCACTGTGAATTGAAGGTATGTCAATGGGCAAATAGGGATGGCCAATAAATGCTGACACAGCCAGCAACACCCACAACCCATGAATTAATTAAAATGAATCACTTCCTTCTCAATCACCCTCTATATCAGTTTGATCTTATCCTCGCCCCTGTAATCTCATCCAGCCGCACAATTCTTCCAGAACTTTGCGCTCTCCAATTCTAACCTCTTGCACATACTCTGGGCGAGATTCTCCCATCGGGAGACTAAGGGCGCGATTCTCCGCAAATGCGGCGAGTCATAAAGGCTGCCGTGAAACTGGCCGTGTTTCACGGCAGCCTCCGCTCCCCCTCCCGGGACCCGATTCTCCCCCCCAGGCGGGGCTAGCAGCGGGGCCCCGTGAAGCACGGCATCGCGGCCTTAGCGACCGTCGCTAAGTCCGTGTGCCAAGTGTCACAACGGCTGACGCGCACGATGGCGTCAGCCGCGCATGTGCGGATGACGTCATCATGCAGACGCGTCAAAACCCGCGCATGCCCGGGCCGTCATGCCCCTCAGCCACCCCGCGGACTGATCCTGCAGGGCGGCGGAAGAACAAATAGTGCACGGGTATCGGACCCGCTGCCCGCGATCGATGCCCACCGATCGCAGGCCCATGCCACCCTTGGCATGGCCGTGCCAATCGGTGCCATGGTTGTCCGGGACGGGCACTTTGCGGCCGTTTTCATGAACGCTGAAAGCAGGTGTGATCGCGCCCGTGAAAACGGCCGTAAACTCCGCGGTATTCGGCCCATCGGCCTGCGGAGAATCGCTGTTCGCCGTAAAAAACGGCGAGCAGCGATTCGTGTCGGGGGGGGGGGGGGGGGGGGGGGGAAGAATAGCGGGAGGCCGTGAAAATTGTCGGGAAGGCCCTCCCGCTATACTCCGACCCGTCGTGGGCAGCTCCTGGGTTTCACTCCAGGGTCGGAGGCCGCTCCTCGCCCCCTATTCTCCCACCCACTGGGGGGGGGGGGGGGGGGGGGGGGCTAGGAGCGGCGCCGCGGCATTTACGCGCGCTGGGCCTTGGCGCCGCGTAATGCGTGGTTGCTGTCCTCCCCGTGTGCGCCCCGCAAGAAATGCCGGAGTGATCTTGCGAGGCGGCGGAGGAAAGGAGGCCCTCCTTCAGAGAGGCCGGCCCGCCGATCGGTGGGCACCGATCGCAGGCCAGACCCCTTTTGAACCACCCCCCCGGTGCTGTCAGAATGATGGAGTGTTCTCTGCATGCTTGGGTATGCCTAGCTGTGATAACAATGCACCAAACATTTCTGTGTCTGGTCCCAACAAACAACAGAGATACTTCCGCCTCGGCAAAATCCGAAACCCAAGTCTCAAAGGTTGACTTGCTCAGTGTGCCTCCCAACAAGACAAAATAAATGTCCGGGGCCCCCCGGGGGGCAGGGAGTAGAAATCATTTAATTGTAAAACGTGGAGAATATTGTATGAACCTTAGAATAGAGAACGTGCTGCAATGTTTCCAGGCCCTGCATTTCCACTTCAGCAACAAAACTACATATGCTTACCCGCATCCACCAGTCGGGACACTTCTGAGCGAATCATGCGAAGTTTCAGCCAGTCAGGAAGAAGTAGAGCTTCCTCGGAGGTGTCAACCAGGAATGCTGTAGGGAGCGGCTTTCGTTCTGGAAACCAGACGTCAAGAAGGTGGTAGAAGTCGCTCTCACCTGCAAGCCATGATTCAAGAGCGATTAAATGCTAAAAATTGGACTTTTCTCAACGGAGCATTCAAGGAAGTCTATCAAGAAAAGTATAATCAAGTTTGGCGCTGCATAGCCCTGGAAAAGCTTGGTGCAGGGTGGTGATACATGTAGCTGGAGCAGAGGGAGCTTGCAATGGCACACAAGTTTGAGATTATATAACATTCCTCACAAAAAATTATTCCTCACGTTAAGGAGGAGCATCACCTTTAAACAAGAGCAATGAGACACACCCATCCCTACCTAAACAGAGCAGAAAATAATGAGTGAGCAACAAAATTCTACTCTTGCGCTCATTCCGCATCATGTTGGTGAGGGTTGTTCATTAATTCATTCTTGCAATGTGGCCATCACTGACAAGGCTGGCATTTATTTCCCATCCCTAGCTACCACTTGACAAGGTAGTAGTGAGCCCTCTTTTTAAATCTCTGCCGTCTGTGTGGTGGAAGAGCTTGCATGGTGCTCCTCAGCAGGAAGTTTCGAGAATTTGACCTGGGTGATGATGAATATATATCTAAGCCAAAACGGTGTGGATCTAGGGAGGGGAACTTGAAGCTGGTGGTATTCCGTTGCACCAGCTGCCTTTGGCCTGCTAGGTGGTGAAGGTGACAGGTTTGAGAAGTGCTGTCAAAGAAACCTTGACAGGCTGCTGTAGATGGTACACACTGCTACCACAGGTATAGGGAAGGAATGTTTTAAGCTGGTAGGTGGAACGGCTGACTGAGCAGACTGCTTTGACCTGGAGGGTATGGCATATTGCACAGGCAACACAATGGGAGCTGTCAATCACCAAATTGCATTGCCCCATTCACAATGCTGCAATGAGGGCATCACACACAGACACAAGTGAATGACCAGAGTGTATAGGAATAACACTGCATTGCAAGATGGTCTTTCACCAGGGCAGAAGTGGTTGTCCCATGGACCTTCCTATTCACCAAGGTGAAAACGGTCTGGCAATGGATGACACTTTTGAGGCCAACCTCAGGGTCAACTCACATTAGGGTCAGTATTCTGCTTTCCGACAATCAACTCCAAGCTCATAGAGGGCCCTCATTTACACCAGTGACATTCTCCATTTTCCACACCACCCATTCTTATGTTGCCTGCATGAGATTGTCAATTTGTACCAAATTGTGAGTAATTTTCCACTGCGGATTCACATCTCTTTAGAACTAATGGGGACTGACTTCCTGATATCACTTCAGTTTAGGACTGCTAAAGGAAGAGGAGAATCTCGTCTGGCTTGCATTTGAAACAAGATGATAACCAAGTTCACCGTGCAGTGCCTGCAACTGGCTTGATGTTAAGCAAATTTGGAAAGTAAATTGAAAGGGGATAAAATTTGAGTTCTTCCTCCTCATATCATTAGCTCAATAAAAAAATTCTTCTACTTTCAGTAGGATATATTGTGTTTCGTGAAGAGTATTCTGAGAAGGGGTGCTTTTCTTTCCAAGCACGCACACAAGTAAACAACCAAGACACACACATTTTAAAAATAAACCACTTTTGAAGTGCAGTTACTGCTGTAATGTAGAAAATGTGGCAGTCAATTTGGAAACAGCAACCTCCTACCGACAGTGCTGAGATAATGAACAGATAATCCATTCCTTTCCCCCCACTGCACTGTGCCTGCCTATGTTTTGCGCTCAAGTCACTGAATGGGCTTGAACCTAAGTTAACTTGAAAGACTGAGTATTGAGTACTTGATGGATGAAGTGTCCATACAACCTTCAGATTCAGAGGCTATGATGCAGCCAACACCGGCAATAATTAATTTCACAAACATCCCCTCCGCACTATTTTCTCAAACTCAAACAGTTAAATGCAGTTCACAATAGTGCCTCAGCCCACCCCAACCCCGCGTCAGATTTATACCTTGAGGGGGTCCAAGCGTCAGGAGGATAACCATGGCATGAACCACCAGGATGTGCATGGTGGCAGTCTCCCCAGTGGTCCAGCGCAGGAACACCTGGTCCTGGGACTCAGACTGTAGGTCAGAAACACAAAGCACAGTTAACAAAGGAAATGCTTTCCTTATAGCAACAATCCGATTCCCAGAAACATGTTGCATTCGAGGCTGTAAAATACCCTCGTGAACTGTAACTTCCTAAAGGGAATCCGATATGCTGACTTGAAAAGGAAGAAATTGCAGGTGCCTGGAAAAGATCATGGGAGTGAGATTAAATAAATAGTTCTTCAGAGAACCAGCACAGGTAAATGAGCTGAATGGTCAAATTAAGTGCTATAGGATTCAATTGGAAACTTTTAAGAAGTAGCAGAACCTCATCAGTGCCTGGTGTGTGCTTCTTTTGGCCCAACTCTCAAGTTATAGAGCGACAGAATCATACTTTTTTTTTCTTATTGATTCGTGGGATGTAGGCATCACCGGCAGAGCAGGGCCAGTCCCTAACTGCCCTTGAACAGGGTGGTTCCTGAGGCCATTACAGAGGGCAGTTAAGAGTCAGCCACATTGCTTGGGTCTGGGCCAGATCGGGCAACAGCAACAGATTTCCAGATTATTAACTGAATTTAAATTTCACCAGCTGCCGTAGTGAGATTTGAACCCTTGTCCCCAGAACATTAGTCTGGGCCTTTGGATTACTAACCCAGTGACTGCACCACTATGCACCTGATGAGTGCAGAATGAAGCCATTTGGCCCATTGTGCCTGTACCGGCTGTTAGAGCGAAGCAATTAATCCCACTCCCTTGCTTTCTCCATAGTCCTCCAATTTTCTCTTTTTCAAAAATATCCAGTTCTGTTCTGAAAGTTATTTAATCTGCATCCACCAACTTTCTAGATCCCGAACCCCCCACCCCCGATATCCTTTTGAGAATTTCTAACCCTGTTGGGCAATCTTTCAATTAATTCCACTTAAATACCTTTGCATTCTGAACTCTATAAAAGAGTTTAAAACAACCACGACAGACACTGATCAATTGGCAAAATCCTCGACCAGGAATGCACCCAAATCTTAGCACGGGATCGCAGAGTACGTTCAGAGGTCGTCTCCTTGGGAGCTGCAGGTCTGAACTTATGCTGAAAGCTCCCACAGGCAGTCCCAGCCCCTCATGATTGAGCCTATGCTCCCGGCCGTTCCAACAAGGCAGCCAACTCACCCAGCTATACACCTCCTCATCTTCCTTGGTCTTCCGCATCCGCTTCACATACCGTGAGAAGATCGCGATCAACGCCACCAGCACGGACTCGCATTCGGTCCTGTAGGCATGCTTGGCAAAGAGGTGTGTCATGATGGTGGACCGCTCGACGATTAAGCGAGCAACGTCCTGAGGAGACAAACAGGCAGTGTTACAAAGCAGGGAAAATATGTAAGCTGTGGGAAAGTTGAAACAAGGAGAGAATGAAAGGGGGAAATAAATTAACGAACTTGGTACAAACCCATTAAATCTCTGATTGTTAAAGAGTTTCCGCAGAAATAAGTTAGTCTGTTTTTATTTTTTGGACACTTAGTGGATCTGCTGTATATTTCCAGTATCTTCCGTTTTTATTATTAAGTAGCAAACTACAACATTCCATTTATCGATCACCTCATAATCATTGCGACCTACACTGCCTCCTGGTGGACCATCTCCTCAAATTTATAATTCTCATCCTTATTTTCAAACCCTTCCTCATCTCTGTAGGTCCTCCAGCCTAAACCACCAGCCCCCCCCCAAAAAAGATCTCAGCATTTCTGGTCTCTTGTGCATCTCCAATTTTAATTGTCCACCACTGGTGCTTGAAGCTGCCCAAGCCTTAAAGTCTGGAATTTCATCCCTAAACCTGTCTCTCTGCGTCTCTTTTTCCCTTAAGATGCTCCTTAAAATCTACCATAAATCAAGCATTTGGTAACCTGTCCTAATATCTTAATTGGGTCGGTGTCAAGCTTTATTTCACATTGCTTCTGTGAAGCACCTTAGGATGATTTATTCAATCAAATACACTACATGAATGCAAGTTGTTGTATTACAGAACTGCTGGCTTCATTGCCATGGCATTAGGTTATCAAAGATTTCTTCTTTAAATGTCAAAATTTTTTCACCTTGCAGACATAATAACTACATTGCTCCTGTGTCATTTTAGTGGGAATCTAGGGGGGAAATCAAGCTCTATCTGTAGAAAAGTTGAACAGGCTGGGGCTCCTTTTTGTATAAAAAAAAGAGAAGGCCAAGGGGTGACTTGATGGCCTTTAAGATTATGAACAGGTTTGATAGCACACTGGTTAGCACTGCTGCCTCACAGTACCAAGGACCCGGGTTTAATTCCGGCCTTGGTGTAGAGTTTGCACGTTATCCTAGTGCTCGTGTGGGTTCCTTCCGGGTGTTCCAGTTTCTTCCCACAGTCCAAAGATGCCCAGGTTGGGTGGATTGGCCATGCTAAATTGCCCCTTAGTGTCCAAAGATGTGCAGGTTAGGTGGGGTTACAGGAATAGGGCGGGGGAAATGGGCCTAGGTAGGGTGCTCTTTCAGAGAGTCGTTGCAGACTCGATGAGGCGACTGGCCGCCTTATGCTCTGTAGAGATTCTATGATAAATGTAGACACAGAGAATACATTTACATTTGCGGGCAGATCCAGTAAGTGGGTCCATAAATAGAAGATAGTCACTGATAAATATAATAACGAATTCAGGAGAAACTTCTTTACCCAGAGAGTGGTTACAATATGGAACTCACTCCAAATGGAGCAATGAGGAAAATAGCACAGATGCATTTAAAGTGAAGTAAATGAAGGAGAAAGGGATAAAAGGATATTCTGATGAAGTAGATAAAAAGGGTGGGAGGAAGATTGCTCAAGCATAAAGGCCCCCATGGGGCTATTGTACCAAAAGCCTATTTCTGGGCTGTAAACACTTTGTAAATCAATCTTCCTTACATTAAAACTGTGATGTCGGTATTGGGAGCACAGGCAGCTGCTGTTGACACCTCACTATCAACACAGAAGTGTGAATGACACATTTTAGCAGCCAGTCAGTCTTCTTACATCTCAGTGAAATTTTTTAAAAACCTGCATAAACTGGGAGCGTGAGGCAGTGACACGTTCTGACAGTAATTACCAATGCCCCTTAGCCGGCCCTCCCTCACCTCCCTGTTGAAACCTTCTTACATCGTTCTTACCAGAGCAAGATCGTTGTGCTGAGCCTGTTCCTCTACTGGTGCATGTTGTGACAAATAAATGATATAGGCACTGATGGTCTGGGGATCAGTCTCCACATGAATGGCCTGCAAATTGAAATTAGCAGGAAAAAAATGAGAACGGCATGAATTTCTAATTCAAATCATTTTCACCTGCACACTCCAAACATGCTGCATCTCTAGATGTGTCTTATCTCTATGCTGTTCCATTCTCTCTATTTCCTTCTCCCTCCCCTTCCTCACCTTTTTAGATATGCATGCTTATATATTGTACTTTTTTCCAGTGTGGTCAAATCCTAAATAGAGTTAAAATGCACTATGTACAGTAACAAAAAATAGAAGTTTGTGCTGAAATATTCAATTCAATGAAGCAATGGTTGATTTGGGACTGATTTCCATCTGCCCAACGTTGTCCCCTAGAATACTTACATTTCTCAGAAATCCACCTGTACCACATTTAAAATTAACAAGTGATCCAGCATCAAACCACACAGCGCATCAACACAGGAGTAACTTCTCAGAGAGAACAAAAAGGAATCTGGCGCCACCGTGTGGCGGAGACATGCTCTCAACTAATCATACAAAGGCAAAGTGTGAGCAAAATCTGCAAGTGGAAATATGTCCAGCTGTGTGTGACTTAACCTCGCTAATCATTTAAATCCAAAAAAGTTGAATACACAACCTAGGGCTGGCACTCCACTGCAGCACAAGGAAGCATTATAATGTCAGAGGTGCTGCACTGTGAATAGGATGTTAAACCAATACTTGGTCCGTGTAAAGGTTTCACTGCATCATGTGCTCCTGGCCAATATTTATTCCTGAAGCATCAATACAAAAACAAAAAAAAAAACTATCAGGACAATATCACATTGCTGTTTGCAGGATCATGCTGTGTACAAAATGGCTATCATGTTTCCTGCCGAGGGCAGCACGGTGGCCGAGTGGTTAGCACAACCGCCTCACGGCGCTGAGGTCCCAGGTTCGATCCCGGCTCTGGGTCACTGTCCGTGTGGAGTTTGCACATTCTCCCCGTGTCTGCGTGGGTTTCGCCCCCACAACCCAAAAATGTGCACATTAGGTAGATTGGCCACGCTAAATTGCCCCCTTAATTGGAAAAAAATAATTGGGTAATCTAAAATTATTAAAAAAAAAAAAAAAAAAAATGTTTCCTGCCGGAATGTGGCGACTAGGAGCTTTTCACAGTAACTTCATTGAAGCCTACTCGTGACAATAAGCGATTTTCATTTCATTTCATTTTCAGTGACTTACATTTCAAAACAGTAAGAAGTCTTACAACACCAGGTTAAAGTCCAACAGGTTTGTTTCAAACACGAGCTTTCGGAGCACGGCTCCTTCTTCAGGTGAAGCATACATTTCAAAAAGAAGTGCACTGGCTGTGGAGTGCTTTGGAATGTCCCAAGGATGTGAAAGGTGCTATATAATGTGGTATGAATTTATTTTATGAAGTGCTGAGAGAAACTGAAGGCCTCAAATTGATGCACATAACATTATTCTGCCAGACTCCGAGACTCCTTACCTCCGTCAGCCTTCCTACAATAAAAGTAAGTGACGTCTCCCTAGTCCCAGATGACCATCGGTTGCTTTCCCCTTTGAGGGGGAGAGCTGACTGGTGGTGATTTAACCCGAGGATCACTGAACCTCAGGCGAGGGGGAAGGTACGGGAATTGAATCCACGCTGTTGCCATTGCATCAGGAACCAGCCGTCCAGCCAACTGAGCTAAACCGGCCCCTACAGTACACAGGCTTTCAAAACCCAAACTTGATGTCACCTAACCTCTACTTAATTATTTGTTCCATGTCTTTTCAAAGCTGGCATTCATCGGAGGCTCTCAGTCCTTCACTCTGATGTTTCCCCAATAATATTTTACGCCAGTGTTTTCAGCTAGATTGCAAAGCTCACCTGCTGCAGTGCCAGGGATGTCATGTTACAGACACTGCTGAAGAGAGGTAGTTTGGGAAGATCCCGCAGCAGCCACTGATATCCAGGGAGTGGCTCCCCATCGCTGGAGTCCTCTTCCAACATCTGTTCTCGCTCTTCTGCATCTCGCAGGCTGCTCTCAGAGTCAGTCAGGACCAGACACAAGCCCTGGAGCAAGGAGAAAGATTAGGCCGTATACTTACGCTGGCATTTTCCCATCAGATTCCCAGCAAACAGGAAGTCCTCCAAAAGTGAGGATCAAAATTCAATCATTAAAATAGATGAGCAGGTTCTTTGTAAAACCAAAGCAGAAATGCCCCCGCAATGCTCCATAGCTCCCTTCGAAGCAGTGACATCAGTAAGTTGACAGGGTGAGTGGAACAAAGTATATAAGAGTGGGGTGAGGCTCATATGCAGCATAAACATCAGCATGCATCCTTCACAATTAAATAATCCACCAACATTCACTGTTGCGGATCACATGTGGAATGGTCACTTGGCTAAGAATGGGGATGCTCAGCTCAGCATCTCCAGGAGAGGAAAATAGAGCGTTGCAGCAGGCAGTCGAAAAGTGTCTTGCTCTGTCAACCCATCACACTTCCTTCAAAATACAGATACCTGCTCCAACTTCACAATGGGAGGAGTTGCTGTTGGCTTAATAGACACACGCTCTCCTCTGACTTACCTTCATGGCCAGAACACGTGAAGCCACCTGTGGGGAGCTCAGGCGCCGCAGGAAGTAATCCAGCACTTCACAGGTGGTCTGCTCGTCAGCTTTGGAACCCAGGAGGAGGTCCTGCAGACGGCCCAGGAGCTGTCGCTGTTTCTGCTGCCTCTGCATTATAGGAGAAAAAACACAGGATTCAAACAAGGACGCAATCTACCCCGCTCCAAGCACGTGAGCACAGAACCTAGGTTCTCACTCCCAATGCCAGTGCTAAGAGAGCACTACATGGTCGGAGCTGCTATCTTTCTGTACTCTGCATCGAGGAGAAAAGCATTCAGTTGAAACAAGGATATGATTGATAACTTCCTCACCCAAAGCAAACGCTTTGCAGAATTTAGCCCGCAGAAGACATGGCCTAAAAAAAGCAGAACTTTACCACTTTCTTCAGTCATGGTAGAAGTTGGACCTCTTACAAACTTCCTCAGACTCCAAGTCAGATCGTGGGTTCAATTTCCACATCACACACTTAATCAGTAATCCAAGCTAATAATCAGGATGAAACATTAAACCAAGACTCCCTGTTTGTCCTTTCAGGTGGATGTAAAAGATCCCATATCACAATTTCAAAAGAAGTACAGGGTGTCCACCCTGGTGTCTTGGCCAATATTTCTCCCTCAACCAACATCACTAAAAACAAATTATATGGTTATTATCACAATGATGTTTGTGGAGGCTTGCTATATTCAAATTGGTTGCCATGTTTCATACATCACAGCAGACTAAATTTCAAAAGGACCTCATTCGCACAACCACAAGGTCACGAAAGACATTGTCTAAATGCAAATCTTTATCTTGTCAGCCATTCGTAGCCAGCAGCATACCAGTGCCATCAACCCATTTGCACAACTACAGCCTCACCTGTCGTTTCTTGGCTCGCTGCTCTTTGCTCTCACCCTCGTCTTCCTCTTCTGTGGAGGTCACCTCATCGGCTGCGTCATGGAGCAGGAATTCACACAGGCACTGGACCGGCAACACGTCCAAGGATCCTTCACTAGACTGTACCAGATCTGCTAACCAGGGCATGGACTGGGATGAGGCCTACAGGGGAGGGCAAGTAGGAACAAAAATCTTAAATTACTGTCAGAATTGTTTTTAATCTCACACATTATTTTGACATATGATTTGTTGATAATTGATATGTTTAATAACTGGACGATACAGCGCTAAAGCTATTTGGCAAAAAGATCAGGAGGGATGAGTTTTTAATAACTTAATCTGGAGTGCCTAATAGGGTGACGGAAGCATATTCAACAGCAACTTCCAAATGGTAACTGGAAAGATACTCGAAAAAGAAAACACTGCAAGACTATGGCGAAAGAGTAAGGAAGAAACAGGATTAATGAGTAGCCTCTTTCAGAGAACTGGTGTAGGCACAATGGGCTGAGTGGCCTCAATCTGTGCTGTACGTTCCCAGGAGTCTGTAAAATACAAAATCCTTCCTGGAACAGTAACAACGGTGCAATGCTGTTGGGTCACAACATCCATATTGCCTCAGCGCCACTTACTCTAGTGAGGGCTGACCAAAACAGCTTTCCAGCGCCACAAAGCTTGTGTTAGAGAATTTTAATGCTTCCTCCAGAGATATAGACATTTCATCAAAGTTCACGCAAAAGATTAGATAGCTTTCCTACTTCCCACACATCTATCAGGAACCTAGATTTACACTCTTATTTCCCAGCATCTATACATATGAAAGTACCTCAATTAAAAGGTTAACAGATTCAAATATTTCCCATGCAATTAATTCTCTGATATGCTGCACCCTGGAGTAATAGAACAAATTCATCAGCCATAGCTCCATACATTGCAACTGCCCATATTTGATGCCACGATCAAACTAAGATGCTGATATTAGGCACTTGTTTTCTGGGATAGAAATTAAAACAGAACTGCAATAAAGTGGGGATTGGATCAACTGTCTGTTATACATAGCACCTCGATGTCATTGATTGCAATGGAACTAAATATCAAGTGCTTCATGTACACTTCAGAAGTTCTTCTGACTGGTGAATGGTTTGGGACATCCCGGGGTCGTATAAGGCACGATATAAATGCCAAATTCCTTTCTCTGTATTTGGCTCAGTACGCCTGTGCCAGCGCTAGCTCCGCATTATTACAGTCTAAACTAAGCCCACAATTCTGGGGCTTTCTGGAGTTATTCTTTCCCAAAGCTGTCATATTTTCAACTTTACAACAGTAACCACACTCCATTAACTGGAAAGCACTTCAGCAAGTCCTGAGATTGTAAAAGACACTTTATCAACACAAGTTCTTTCAATCTATAAAACAGCCCCTACTTCCAGCCAAAGCTGCGCACACTCACCTGTCGCTGAATAATATTTAGCAGGAAGTCAGGGTGACGACTCCGGCACAGGAGGTGCCCAAGATGAAGAGACTGATTCAAGCTCTTCAGCTGTTCGAGAACCTGTGGAGGTGGCCGACGAGGAACTCCCCTAACAGACAGGGAGGCAAAAGGTCAGTAAACTGGAAGCCAACAAATGCACATTCAGAGGCTCACTGTATCCCCTCTTAAGCCCAAAGAGCTTTCCTAAATATCATTCCTAAGACAACTATGCTTAACAAAAGTAGACCATGACTGCTTTGACACACTTACATAGACCGTACAGCACAGAAACAGGTCTGAGCTCAATAGATCCATGCTCATCTTTATTCTCCACACAAGCCTAATCCAAGCCTACTTCATCACCCCTATCCCTCTATTGCTTTCTCTCTCTCTCATGCGTTTACCTACTTTCCTCTGAAATATATGAAAATGAAATGAAAAATGAAAATCGCTTGTCACGAGTAGGCTTCAATGAAGTTACTGTGCCCCTAGTCGCCACATTCCGGGGCCTGTCCGCGGAGGCTGGTACGGGAATATATTGATATCACTCACATTTCCACATGGTAGCAAACTCCACATTTTAATCACCTTCTGGCTAAAGAGGTTCCTCCTGGATTTATTAGTGACCATCTTATATTTGTTTATATTTCAGATTTCTTCAGTTTTCAACATTTTACCCCTTTGAACTGAAATGTTTAAATCTATTTCTCTGTCCTGCATTTCCAGCAATTTGTTTTTATATTTCAGATTTCCCAGCATCCACAACCAGATGTTAGGCAGCTAGTTACAGTCCTCCCCACAGTTAAAACTATTTCCCTGCATCTGTCCTATTACATCCTTTCAGAATTGTAAAGACCTCTATCAGGTCACCCCTTGGCTGGAGTAAACATGCCCAACATGTTTGATGATTCCTGCCAGTTGGTACCCGCTCGGTAGTGTGCTCGCCATCTTGGAGCTTCAGCAAATGGGTCCTTGGCAATCCTGTACTAGGGAGTGATGACTCAAAGGAGTGCACGTCCACTTTCACTAAAGGGATGGTCAATGTTGCCGCTCACTGCCAAACACTCACTGTGGGTCGAGGCTGGTCAGTTGCGAAAGTAACAGGCTATTGCTCTCAGTGATGGTTTGCTTTGTTGATGCGGCGGCCAGGTGGCTCTCAAAGGCCAAGATCTCCTGCTTCTCTCTCTGCGACATCTGCAGCTCGCGACTGATCATGTCATTTCGGGTCTCCTCGTCGGTCACAGTACATTGTGGGTATGAGAAGTTGCTGCAAAAAGAGAAAATCACAAGTACTTAAGTGACCCTGATCATGATCCCATCTTCTCGCAATGTCTTGTATTTTCATAGGTGATGCAGGTGAGCACTGCAGCTCTGGCAGGTTGCCAGAGAGAGCGATAGGTTACCCGAGACCAGGGGCAAAATACAGCAGCAGCTGCTCACGAATTATGTGGACCGCACAACACAGAACCATGACTCTTCCCACTCATAACAGTGAGCTGGGAAATAAAGAGAGAAAAACACAGCAAGCCAGTCAGCACCAGTAAAGAGAAAAGGCAGGTTGTGACACTTCAGATGTGCATACTTCCTCACAACCGCAGGGGTTATGATAAAGAAGTTATTTGGAGATGTGAGAGCACAGATTAGCATCATTTTATTTTCTTCACCATTAGGAACCAGCTGGCCAAAGTCAAGAGCCACCTTAGGGAAAGATGCAAGTGGACCGACTCCCTCCCTTTGAATTTTTGATACTACATTATAGTCACTCACTTTGTCATCACCATTTCCATCAGCATCTTCAGGGTTGGGTAGCCTTCCCACGCAGCCAAACCTGCAGATAGAAGAAATGTTTTGTTGCCTTTCTCTAAACCATCAAATAAGACAGCACAGACATAAATACTTACACATTTAAAGATTTTAGAACTCCTTTTAAAAGAGTTTAAAGAGTCATAGCATTTTGCAGCACAGAAAGAGGCCCTTCAGCCTATCGTGTCTGCGCCAGTCATCAAGCACCCATCTACTGATGATCAGTCATGATCATAATGAATGACAGAACAGGCTCAAAGGGCCGGATGGCCCCCTCCTGCTTCTATTTTCTGCATACCTTTCTGTGTATTCTTATTCTTTATGGGCAGCATGGTGGCACTGTTGTCTCACAGTTCCAGGGCACCGGGTTCATTCGGTGACTGTCTGTTTGGAGTTTGGGCATTTTCCCTCTGTCTGCGTGGGTTTCCTCCCACAGTCCAAAGATCTGCAGGTTAGGTGGATTGGCCATGCTAAAATTTCCACTTAGTGGTGAGGAATGTGTATGTTACGGTTTAGGGCAGGTGAGTGGGCCTAGTTACAGAGCTCGTTCAGAGGCTTGGTGCAGACTTGATGGGCCGAATGGCACTGTAGGGATTCTATGATTTTATTCTAATCCCATTTTCCAGCACTGGTCCATAGCCTTGCATGCATGCATTTCAAGTGCTCAAATACATGTTTCTTAAAGGTTGAGGGTTCCTGACTCTACCACCCTTGCAGTGAGTTCCAAATTCCTATCACCCTCGAAGTGAAATGGTTTTTCCTCAAACCCCCTCTAAATCTCCTGACCTATACTGTAAATCTATGCCCCCTGGTTGTTGATGCCTCTTCTAAGGGAGAAAGTTTCTTCCCATCTACCTTATCAATATTACTCATAATTGTGGACACCTCATGTACCCCCTCAACCTTCTCTGCTCTAAAAGAAAACAACCCCAACCCCAACCCAGCCTCTCTTTATAGTTGAAACCCTCCAGCCGAGGCAACATCCTGGTGAATCTCCTCTGCACCCTCTAGAGTGCAATCATATGCTTCCTACAAGTTGAAAGCATGCATGATGGGGTAGTGTTTGTGCAGTGTGTCCAGGAAGCTTTTCTAACACATTATGTAGATTGTCCGACCAGAGGGGAGGCCATATTGGATTTAGTACTTGGTAATGAACCAGGGCAGGTGATAGATTTGTTAGTGGGGGAGCATTTTGGAGGTAGTGACCACAATTCTGTGACTGTCACTTTAGTTATGGAGAGGGATAGGTGCGTGCAACAGGGCAATGTTTATAATTGGGGGAAGGGTAAATACAATGCTGTCAGACAAGAATTGAAGTGCAGAAGTTGGGAACATAGGCTGTCAGGGAAGGACACAAGTGAAATGTGGAACTTGTTCAAGGAACAGGTACTGCGTGTCTTTGATATGTATGTCCCTGTCAGGCAGGGAAGAGATGGTCGAGTGAGGGAACCATGGTTGACAAGAGAGGTTGAATGTCTTGTTAAGAGGAAGAAGGAGACTTATGTAAGGCTAAAGAAACAAGGTTCAGACAGGGCGTTGGAGGGATACAAGATAGCCAGGAGGGAACTGAAGAAAGGGATTAGGAGAGCTAAGAGAGGGCATGAAAAATCTTTGGCAGGTAGGATCAAGGAAAACCCCAAGGCCTTTTACACATATGTGAGAAATATGAGAATGACTAGAGCGAGGGTAGGTCCGATCAAGGACAGTAGCGGGAGATTGTGTATAGAGTCTGAAGAGATAGGAGAGGTCTTGAACAAGTATTTTTCTTCAGTATTTACAAACGAGAGGGGCCATATTGTTGGAGAGGACAGTGTGAAACAGACTGATGAGCTCGAGGAGATACTTGTCAGGAAGGAAGATGTGTTGCGCATTTTGAAAAACTTGAGGATAGACAAGTCCCCCGGGCCTGACGGGATATATCCAAGGATTCTATGGGAAGCAAGAAATGAAATTGCAGAGTCGTTGGCAATGATCTTTTCGTCCTCGCTGTCAACAGGGGTGGTACCAGAGGATTGGAGAGTGGCGAATGTCATGCCCCTGTTCAAAAAAGGGAATAGGGATAACCCTGGGAATTACAGGCCAGTTAGTCTTACTTCGGTGGTAGGCAAAGTAATGGAAAGGGTACTGAGGGATAGGATTTCTGAGCATCTGGAAAGGCACTGCTTGATTAGGGATAGTCAGCACAGATTTGTGAGGGGTAGGTCTTGCCTTACAAGTCTTATTGACTTATTTGAGGAGGTGACCAAGCATGTGGATGAAGGTAAAGCAGTGGATGTAGTGTACATGGATTTTAGTAAGGCATTTGATAAGGTTCCCCATTGTAGGCTTGTGCAGAAAGTAAGGAGGCATGGGATAGTGGGAAATTTGGCCAGTTGGATAACAAACTGGCTAACCGATAGAAGACAGAGAGTGGTGGTGGATGGCAAATATTCAGCCTGGAGCCCAGTTATCAGTGGCGTACCGCAGGGATCAGTTCTGGGTCCTCTGCTGTTTGTGATTTTCATTAACGACTTGGATGAGGGAGTTGAAGGGTGGGTCAGTAAATTTGCAGATGATACGAAGATTGCTGGAGTTGTGGATAGTGAGGAGGGCTGTTGTCGGCTTCAAAGAGACATAGATAGAATGCAGAGCTGGGCTGAGAAGTGGCAGATGGAGGTTAACCCTGACAAGTGTGAGGTTGTCCATTTTGGAAAGACAAATATGAATGCGGAATATAGGGTTAACGGTAGGGTTCTTGGCAATGTGGAGGAGCAGAGAGATCTTGGGGTCTATGTTCATAGATCTTTGAAAATTGCCACTCAAGTCAATAGAGCTGTGAAGAAGGTCTATGGTGTGCTAGCGTTCATTAGCAGAGGGATTGAATTTAAGAGCCGTGAGGTGATGATGCAGCTGTACAAAACCTTGGTCAGGCCACATTTGGAGTACTGTGTGCAGTTCTGGTCGCCTCATTTTAGGAAGGATGTGGAAGCTTTGGAAAAGGTGCAAAGGAGATTTACCACGATGTTGCCTGGAATGGAGAGTAGGTCATACGAGGAAAGGTTGAGGGTGCTAGGCCTTTTCTCATTAGAACGGAGAAGGATGAGGGGCGACTTGATAGAGGTTTATAAGATGATTAGGGGAATAGATAGAGTAGACAGTCAGAGACTTTTTCCCGGGTGGAACACACCATTACAAGGGGACATAAATTTCAGATAAATGGTGGAAGATATAGAGGGGATGTCAGAGGTAGGTTCTTTACCCAGAGAGTAGTGGGGGCATGGAATGCACTGCCTGTGGAAGTAGTTGAGTCGGAAACATTAGGGACCTCAAGCGGCTATTGGATAGGTACATGGATTAGGGTAGAATAATGGAGTGTAGGTTAACTTCTTAAGGGCAGCACGGTAGCATTGTGGATAGCACAATTGCTTCACAGCTCCAGGGTCCCAAGTTCGATTTCGACTCGGGTCACTGTCTGTGTGGAGTCTGCACATCCTCCCAGTGTGTGCGTGGGTTTCCTCCGGGTACTCCGGTTTCCTCCCACAGTCCAAAGATGTGCAGGTTGGGTGGATTGGCCGTGAAAAATTGTCCAAAATTCTATGATTAACCTAGGACAAAAGTTCGGCGCAACATCGTGGGCCGAAGGGCCTGTTCTGTGCTGTATTTCTCTATCTATGACTAAAGTGTCCTTTGTAGAATGGGAGCGTTAGGTGAAGTTGCCATTTGCTGACGCTGAGCCTCTGTAACAAGGGCACAGGTCTGCATTACTGAAGCTGGTCTGCAAACCGATCGGAATTAATGGATAGAGATGAAGACATTAAATTTTTTCTTCAAATTACTTCTTGAAAGAGGAGATTAAAACCCCTTGCTCTGTCTTTCTCTCTGCCATTGAGATGATATCACTTTGTGACGTATTAATCCTCCCTACATAAGCCTTGCTTTATCTGCACAAAGTACTGTGCAACAATTGCAGCTAATCTGCAATTATATTCTCTTTTACTTCCCTCTTAGATTGAAAATCATCATTTCCACTTGCACCCAGTTGCACAACCTCATCCATGAAACCATTCCTTTGTATACAGACAAGGCAGTGAACAGCAGCAGGCTATTTGACCGTGGAGAGCGTTACAAATTAACCAGATTCTATCCTCTCTTTAAGTGTGCCTGCCCTTCCTAGCATGGATTGTCAGCATCCGAAAGTGCTGCTTTGGCTGATTTTGCTCTTCCCCAGTTGTGAAGTCGATCGTAGTACGTCTGACAGATACACGGTCTAAGGGTTCCAGACTGGGGATCAAACCTGGAACCCTCTGGCCCACACTGATTAATACGATACCACAAGGTGCGTTTACTTGCATCAAACACTTACTCACGAAAACGGCACCAAGTTGAAAAGCCAAATGCAGAGAACTTTAAATAATCTATCCATGAAACACTAGAGGTCTTTGCACTTTCAGTTACATCAACATATGTAGCAGACTGCATGACTAAAGAGCTGCCTTTTGTTTGGGGGAGCAGTAACTGTAATTCACCAGGAAACTCACCAATATTTTGCGGGTTAAAAGCATTCACAACCAACAGGAGCAGCCAAGCCTTCCAGTACAAGGATGAAATAGCCAGAGCAGGGGGCTGATACCTGGAGAATAAGAAACAAAAAAACATTCACATTAAACAGCAGAGACGGTAGCACAGAGGAACTAAAATGGCTGTAGTAATGTGGCAGGTCTGATATGAATTTTGCTGCATGTTACAGGGGTATAATACATACAGATAACAAGATAGTTATAATTCTTAGGGAGAGTGTTCAAAGATTGTGACATACCAAGATATTTGGGTATGGTATAAACATCACGTAAATTTAGACGTTATTGCCTTCACGCATCCCATTCTATAGATTAGATATCATGTGGCATACATATGATACATAATATATAGATGTACAGCATATATTGCAATATCAAGTACACTTGTGCATTGAATCACAGAGTCATACAATTTACAGTGCAGAAGGAGGCCATTTGGCCCATTGAGTCTGCACCGGCCCTTGGAAAGCATATCCTACTTAAGCCCACATCTCTACCCTATCGCCGTAACCCCACCTAACCTTTTCGGACACGAAGGGCAATTTATCATGGCCAATCCACCTAACAAGCACATCTTTGGACTGTGGGAAGAAACTGGAGCACCCGGTGGATACCCAAGCAGAGAACGTGCAGACTCCGCACACGGACTTATACAGAGCAGTGCCTTGGGCATGAGCCCCTTGCACAAATGGCCATTCTACATGCAAATCCTATCAGTGTGCAGTTATAAGTTTTTTAAAAATAAATTTACTGTACCCGATTCTTTATTTTTTTAAAGGGGCAATTCAGCGTGACCAATTCACCTACCCTGCACATCTTTTGGGTTGCGGGGCGAGACCCTCGCAGACACGGGACAATGTGCAAACTCCACACGGACTGTGACCCAGGGCCGGGATCGAACCTGGGACCTCAGCGCCGTAAGGCAGCAGTGCTAACCATTGCGCCACCATGCTGTTACAGGTTGATGAACTGTGCAGAGCATCATAGTAGAGCCTAATTCTATCCCAAGGCTGATGCACATACTTTACAGTGTCAATCACTTGATTAGCAATCAGGAGCAGGTTAATCCTTCTCCCTAAATTGTACAAAAGAGAGGGGAGATGCAAATAGTTTTTCTGAGCAGCTTGTTATGATTAAAAATGCACTTTTAAATCAAAAGATGTTGAAGCAGAGTCAAAATCAACTTTCAGATGGGAATTCATTATTTATTTAAAAATTCAAAAAACAAAATTGAACAGCCATGGGGAAGAAAAACCAAGGACTGGGACGAATTGGATAAATCTTTCCAAGACCCAGCAGAGGCAGAACTGGCTGAATGGTCTCCTTCTTTGCTGTATGATTCTACAATTAGATGAAGCTGAGCCGGTCACAGCACAGCTCAGCTGCATCATATAATTTTGTTAAAAAGATAAAATGGTCAGTGTTTATTTCCTCATGACAGCTTTTATCATCTGTATTTTGAAAATCAACTGAACAAGCTTTACTCAGTTTGTGGTGACTAGACTGAATGTGGACAAACCCTGGTGGCAGCTGAATATTTTCAGGGTGATGATAGGTGCACAAGTTTAGTACTGCATCAATTAGCTGAATCCTCTCCACATGAAGAACGTCCAGGTCTGAAAGAGAAATTACAGAATAATTGGTGAAATGTTTTATCTTGTTAAAAATTACACATTGCGCAAACAACACAATAACAAGTGCAGACAGTTTGGGGGGAATCTTGGCAGAAGGAACCATTCATTGGAACTCTGAGGATGTTTTGAACGGGAAACATTCCTCAATGTCTTCTCGGTTTTGGATGCTGAATTATTTGCCATACATACCAGCATTTTGCGTTATTTTAGCATTTTCATTTTTTAAAAAGCCTTTCCCAAGCACAAAGGGTAGTTACACATGTCGAGGATGCTGGCTGTAATGAGAGACATTTATAACCAGAGACAGCAATATTAGCACAGAGGGTTATGACATTACTCAGTGGGTTACTGTTGTGCACGGATTGATGTTACCACCCCTGGCAGACGAATGCTTGGTATATCAGCTCACTGCTGCACACACACACAGCTTCAGACACAGCGTGGCATCATTGCACATTACTCCATGTCACTACGAAGTTAAACCAATTGAATTCAGAGCCAGATTGATCAAGGAAAAGGCACTAAAGCAAGCATGCAAACATCAGGTACTGAGAAGCATCTAATATTGGAAGAAATATTAGCACAGGAGGCAGTGCTTTTACTGATATGGTTACTACTGTGCAGAGATGCGTATGTAAAGCAATCATCTGCCATGGGTGGTAACATCAAGCCAAATTACATAGTACATAATTATTTATTTGTAAATATATATTCATATCCTGACTTCCAGATATATATTTATGCACCAAGCTGAAATTTTTAAGGCAGGTTGCACTAAAAGTGGTTATATTCCTCAAATTTAATTGGTTGAAGGGTGAACTAATCAAGGTGTTTAAAATGAAGAAGGGAGTTGATAGGGTAAAGAGAATTTGTTTCCTCTGGCGGTTAAAGATTCTACTAACTAAGCACAAGTAAAATGGATGAGAAATTAATACATTTTAGCAGATATTTTAACATGTATTGACCGACGTGATGCATGAAATCAGGGTATAGTATTTAGTTATTGACTGGTTCAGGTTAGTTAATGAATATGAACAGACAAACAGCATAGATGGGGGAGCTGGATAAGCACACCATGGAGAAAGGAATAGTAGGTTGTGTTAATAGGGTTAGATGAAAAGGGTATAAGGCTCATATGTGGCATAATAATCAGCACAGAGCAGCTGGGTCGAATGGCCTGTTTCTATGCTGTAAGTTCAGGCAAAATCACAGAATAGTCATAGTGCAGAAGGAGACATTTGGCCCACTGCATATGCTCTGTATATGCTCTCCAAACGAGCATTATGCTCAGTGCCATTCCCCCGGACCCCTGCACATTGTTTCTATTAATTTAATGTCCTCTTGAATGCCTCAACTGAATCTGCATCCACCAGTTCCAGACAGAGCATTCCAGACCTGAACCACTCACTGTGTGAAAACATCTTTTTCTTACCCCACATTTGCTTCTTTTGCAAATCACTTTAAATCTCTGCCCTCTTGTTATTGATCCTTTTACTGGTGGGAACAGTTTCTCCCATCTACTGTCCAGCACATGTAAGATTTTAAAAATCTCTATCAAAAAACAGTTCCAACCTCTCCAACCTATCCTCATAATTAAAGTTTATCTGCACCCTCTCCAATGGGTTCACATAATTCATATAGTGTGGCGCCCAGAACTGTACACGATACTTCAGCTGAGGTGTAATTAGTGTCTTGTATAAGTTCAACATAACTTTCCTGCTCATATACTCTGTCTCTATTAATAAAGCCCAGAATACTTTGTTTTATTAACTGCTCTCTCCACGTGTCTTGCCAACTTCAATGATCTAAATACATAGACACACAGGTCCTTCTGCACCTGCACCCCTTAAGAATTTTACCACTTATTTTATATTGTCTCTCCATGTTCTTCCTACCAAAATGCTTCACCTCACACCTCAATTAATTTCATCTGCCACCTATCTGCCCACTCTACCAACTTATCTCTGTCCTTTTGAAGTTCTACAATGTCCTCTTCACAGTTCACAATACTTCTAAGTCTTATGTCATTTGCAAACTTTGAAATAGTTCCCTGCACACCAAGATCTAGATCATTAATATGTATCAGGAAAAACAAGGCTCCCATCATCGACCCCTGGGGAACACCACTACAAACCTTCCTCCAGCCCAAAACTATCCATTGACTGTTGCTCTCTGCTTTCTATTATTCAGCCAATTTTGTATCTACATTGCTACTATCCCTCCAATTCCATGAGTGTTAACTTATATCACAAGTCGGTTGTGTGGCAATGGGTTGAATGCCATCGGAAAGTTCATATACACCACATCAACAATATTACCTCATTGACCCTTTCTGTTACTTTCTCATAA